>NC_139243.1:33898205-34498205 GCF_977018435.1 Lepisma saccharinum | reverse complement strand
CTTGGGTACCATGTACAGCGGCGAAGACCAGGGGCTGTCGGAGCGACGTGCGGTGCCTTCGCGCAACATGGAGTCGAATTCGGCCTTGGCTATTTGTAGGCGATCTGGAGCGAGGCGGCGATGTCGGCTGGACACGGGAGGGACCGGGGTGGTCCGGATGTAGTGAACCGTGGAGTGACGCGCTTCTCGCGGCGTGCCGGCGGGACGCGTGAGCGTCGGGAAATCGGCTAGGACGTCGCTGTATGGAGAATAGTCCGACAAGGCCTTGATACTGGGTTGCGTGGTGTTCGTTGGCTGGCAGGGAGCCGAGAGTCCCGTTCGTCCGTCGAGCAGGCGCTTGTTGCGACAATCCGGTAGCAGCTCGAAGTGGTCCAGGATGTCCGATCCGATGATGGGCACGGAAACGTCCGCGACGACGAAACGCCAGGAAAACTCGCGACGCAGGCCGAGTTTGAGGCAGAGGGGCAGAATTCCGTACGTCTTGATCGTCGAGTCGTTTGCGGCACTGAGCACGTAGTCGGTCGGATGGCGTCGGTCCGGGAGCAAACGTCTCGGGAAACAACAAATATCCGAGCCTGTGTCGACGAGGAAGCGGTGGTGCCTATAGCGGTCGGTCACGTAAAGGCGGCTTCCACCAGGCCGGCAGCCGTTTGCCGCGACTAGCGGCTGCCGTTGGTGTTTGTTGTCGCGGGCGCGTACGTGCATGGGTCGTTGCACCTCTGAGCCTGGTCGCCGAAGCGGTGGTGATACCAGCATATTCCCTCATCTTTTCCTCTTGACGGCGATCTGCGGCCGTAGCGGCGCGGGCTGGTACGGTCACGCGATTGCGAGCGGCGGCGGAAGGCGCGAAAGTCGCTTTGCAGGGACGCGACTTGGCGAGTTAGCTCCTCGACGCGCTGGAGAAGCCGAACCGTGTCGGAGGCGGGCGCGAGTGGTGTCGCGGTCGCGCAAATAGCCGGCGGGTTGGGCGAAACGGACTCTGCGGCGATGTTGCTTGTCGCGGGGGTGAGCATGGGGGGCTCACCTTCACGATGCGGTCCGCGAGCGTGGCAAGTTGGTCCAGCGGAAGTTCCGAAGACTGCACCTGCAGAATCGCTTGAACTTGAGCGGGCAGGCGTTGGAGCCACAACGTACGCAGCAAGTCGTCACGCATGGGAGTGATGCCTGCGAGTGACTGGAGGTGACGTAGGAACTGGGACGGTTTGCGACTACCCATTTCTTCTTCCATCAGGATCTGCCGCAATCGTTGATTTTCAGACAGGGAAAATCTTCGCGTGAATTCCGTCCGCAGCCGGGTGTAAGGGTCGGTTGCCGGTGGTGTACGTATAATGTCTCTCACTTCGAACGCGTACCGACCTTCTAACTGTCCCACGACGTATGCGAACTTCGTCTCCTCCCGGGTGATGTGGGCGATGGTGAACTGGGCCTCCACTTGGGAGAACCACAATTCCATGTCCTCGGGCCAGAATGGGGGGAGCTTCACACTCACTCGATGTACGGAGTCCTGTTGCGATTGTACTGCGTGCGGTGCTGGAGTCCTCGGTTGAAGTGCTTGCTGCCTGAGTTGCTCGTTTTCCCGCCTGAGTTGGTCGAGCTGCGCTTGAAGTTCCTCTGTCATCTCGATGTAGTTGGTGCGTCCAGAACAAAGGGGGATTTGGTGCGTCGTCTAGCGTGCACTTGTTCGATCCGGCTGGTATGGTACACAAAGGGGGCAATCACAATTCACGCCCCCCGAAAAAAAAATATCACGTCGGGGTCACCAGTTTGGGGTATAATCACCAAATCAAAGGATGTTGCCTTACCTTCTTGTTTATTCTAGACGAACACTACAGCTACACTACAAACACTGAGTAATACCGAAATAGACCGCTCCCGTCGTTGTCTCCGCGATGCCTCGAATCGAATCTCACTCTCCCTGGTCTTTGTGTCCCCTGTCTTTCACCCCTGCTTCCAGGGGTCAATCGCCTCGCATCTGGTAAGGCGGAAGGAGTTCCTTCTCCCCCCGTTAGGTGGCAGCAAAAGTCAGTGGCTTTCGCTACACCACAGTGGCTGTCGCTACAGAGGCTTACTTGTGAAAAAGGCCTTGGGCGGCAAAAGGTTAATACTTAGGATTTTTGTTATTTCACGTCGCGTTTCTTCCACTTTTGGGTAATCGGGATGATGAGAATGGGTGACGGTTAGATGAAACTGATGAAGGGAGACTCTCAAAGAGCTGCTACAAAGCCGGCGACATCCCTAATACGCGTATGCATATTCTAAAATTAAACATTAAAGATTCTAAAGTGCATCTGACGGTTAAGTTGGCCGTGGAGCGGCGGCTACCATGCCGGGAAGTAGTAAGAGCGCATCTGCCGGCATTTAGACCTGTGATATGCGTCTACGCGTAAACAACAATAGTCTACAGTTTACACGTAGAGTATTTTATACACGTAGATTACGTAATCTTGTAAACAACATGGCGAAAGGTGATAACTTAGCAAAGGGCGTCGTGAAATTAAAATAAAATTATACTGCGTATCAGTTGCTGATGTGTGAGGAGATCTTTTCATACTCTTTATTAAAAATTCGAACAATTTCTCACCTAGGAAGAAACCTAATATAGGAAATATTCTAGTGTTGTATGGGAAAATGACCACTCTTGCCTCACGACTGCCATCTGTTGTTGTTTTTTTGCATACTATTTATCTTCTTCCATAGTTGATAATAGAAGAGTAGAGAAATTTTGTTCTAAATAGGATTCTTTTCATTTCGTTAGGAACCAATATAATTGAAAATGTCACTTTCCTTTCATGCATGAAACCCTTGAAAATTAATGTTAATGCACTTTAGATTGTCTACGTAGTCTATGTAAACTACAACCCAATGTAATCTACGCGTAGATTACGTGTTGACAACGCATGTAGACGTAAACTTATAGTCTACGGCACATCACTGATTCAGACCCACAGCTGTACCAGAGCGTATAGAAGAGAAAGTGTGCGCACTTCGGTTTCTTCCCGTAAGCCAAGTGAAAAGAATGAGATTGAGCGTAGCGGAATGCTGATTTTTGATTAAGTTAAACTTAGGGAAGCAATTCAGTTTAACTCGAATTCCTTAAAAATAGACTGCTATGTTGATTTGGGAAATGTTACTACAGAAGTAGTGTAATTGATACTACTACTGGCGCGAGAAAGTATGAACCCCCCTCAGGCAGATTTGCCTACACTTAAAACAAGCTCAACATGCCCATATGAGCTTTTTGCTCAAGTGTGGAACCCTGTCTAATCCAAGATTTTTGTAAAAATGCCCTCGGGAATTTCCCGTGAAAGTATGACCCCCCTCAGATTGATTTGCCTACACTTATAAAAGGCACTTCTGTGAGATTGTTGTCCATAAATTTGTTAAAAATATGCCCCTCTTGATATTTTTTTTGGCTACACTTAAAACTAGGCCAAACGTATTAACACACACACACACACACACACACACACACACACACACACACACATATTTACTTCCGGTTTAAGTTCAATTGGGCACCAGGCTCAACTTGTATATCTAGTATTAAAATAATGTAATTCTTCTAGAATTGCTCTGTGACTCCCTCATTTCTTACATCATAAACATATGATTTTTCACCTATGAGAATAACACTACATATGGTGTCATCAGGGAGTGTATCGTGGAATTCACAGATAATTTTAATGTTTGTCCTGTCATTAACCGCAACTTGTTTCCTTTTTGAAGTGTTGATGACAAACATGGGTCTCTGTGCTTTGAATTCATCTGGTGTGTAATACATGTCAGTATTGCCAGTAGTGACCCTTTTGTATGCTGTAAATGTTTCATATAATTTAAGGAAATCATCCTTGGACATGTCTAAATTATAATTTTCTCTGGGGAACACCTCATTTCTGCCATTTTTAAGATATATGTTCTTGATGTTGCAGTTATCAAATCTACTTGAATTTTTTTCCTGGTTATTGTGTCTTCCAGTCTGAAACAGTACCACCACAAAATCCGGCATGTCGTATTGTATACTGGAGAATGAATTTGTAGCATCAAACTCATAATAAGTACCAGCGGCAGGCTTCTGTACACATTGATATGTATAAAATTGTAAAGGAATCTGTGGATTTTTTATTATATCTGCTTTGTATTTAAGAGCATAACTGGCTTCATATTCAACAACTGGGATTCTTAGCTCCATAGTCTGAATAATGCATTTGCCTTCATCAGGTAGGGTATTGGGCAGAGCTTCCCCTGTAGAGTTTAATGTGCTGTACCTCATCAAAGCATTATTATCATTGGCAGCTCTTCTAAATGTGATTCTTAAACCACCCTTCCACATAATATCTTTGTAATCTGAGAAGAATCCTGGCAACAGGCGCATGGGGAACAGCACTGTGTGGCTCTTGGATAATATCTTATCACCAGCCTCAAATCCACCTATTTTGTAGTAAGAAGCCTCGGTTTTGGATAATTTTAGTGTGGCCAAAGCTGTGGAGGTAATGCCGGGATAATCCACTCTGTTTATAACAACACCATGCTTTCTGATCTCAATTTCAGAGAACATATGCGGCACAAAATTGTCCACCAATCTTATATTTGAATTTGCCGGATAATCTGTTCCATCGAGCTTTACAACATCAAATTTGATGTATAGATCTGCTCTGTGGGGGTGTATAAAGCCATCCCCTACATCAAGATCAACCTCAATCTCTGTGTTGGGTTGATTTAAATTTGCAAATGTCCTCCTGTTTGGGGGGAATGATTGTAGCTCATAACTCTCAATATTTTCCATTTTTTTGTATGTATTTTTATTTAAATATTAATCTCTATGATTGCAGTTGTTGTGGCTCCAGCAAAATCAACTAATTCTTCTTTTTCATTAGTGACCATCAATTCAATATAATCTATTCTATTATGGCACACAGGAAAATATAATGTTGGGGATGGAGTGTAGATGATGGGCTCCATAAATTCAGAATTAGGTTTAAATGTTGCAATGATGCCAGTTTGTTTGTGAGTGCCTATGCCATTTGATTTGGTGATCATACCCTCGGCCACATTACAGTGAATATTCAGAGTCTCTATGGCTAAGAATTTGGGTATATTAATAGCAGTGTGTTTGATGGCTGGTTCAAGTTTTGTGTTGTTCTCAAATCCTAACAGCTCTCCTATAGTACCCAGATCCACTGTTTCTGTAGCAGATACAATCTCTACTCTGTGAGTGACAGAATTTTGAGTTAATACTATACCTCTGGGTAATTGAGCATTTAGAGTGGACAGATTATATTGTCCTGGAGTGATGACAATATTTTGATCCCCTACTGCAATTTTGTTGTTGTGGTGTGTAATATTAGGGATCAAGTACATGCCATAAAATGCTCTGAGAGCTATTGTTTTGGGATACACTATATCATCATGTAATTTGATTTTCAATATTGAATTTTGGCTGGTGAGATGGAATACCCCCATGATGTTTTAAATACCACAAGGCCTTTTGAAAATTTTCAATTGATGGTTTATTTATTTGAGACATATATCTGAGAACAGATAAACACAAATGTCCACAATTAACATCTTTGAAGTTTTGAACACGGGCATTATTGTAATAAAGATTAGCTGATTTTAGATATTTTACTAAATTTTCAGGTGGATCACCTCCAAATGAATCAAACACAAATGCCTCATCTTTTAAATATTTAAGATAACAAATCCAGTGAGTGCCCTGATTTTTGTTCTTATCCAAATTAACAATGCCACACTCTTTGTTGAGTGGTTGTTCTGGTAAAGAATCAGACATGTACACACCTCTAAAATGTTTGATGCCCAGTGGCTTGATTAAAGCTTCAATATCTTGGTTTGTAAGCGGCTCTTGTTTTTTTTAAACTTATTAATAGCATTCTTAACACCTTTGCCTTGTTTCTCCATGGCCAGGTTATGGCGCTTCAATTCATCTAATTCTGCCCTATCCTTCTTGGCATCTATTACTGTTTTTGCTATGGCAGCTGATCCCCCAGCCAAGCTCCCAACAGCCCCAAGTGCTGCTAAGATGGCCGGGATAGTAAATATTAAACCCCCCACATGGGATTTTTTTCTAGATTGTTGTATTTTTTTTAATTGGGGGTACTAAGCAACAATTTCATACCATGGCCCTTGGCAATACAATAATTTTTTTCTTGCGCTGCTTTTTGGTTAAAAGGCTATCAATAGTTTTAAGAGATTTAAGACCTGCATAAGGTATTTGATACATAACACCCTTGGCCTTCATTGTAGGTTTATTATATACATATTCACAGCCCCCACCCCAGTTTTTCTTTGGTGTTCATAGCTATGGTGGTCCCCAATGCTGCTATTTTTTCACTCAAAGAAGCATCTTTGCTTACAAATCTACCAAATGCAGCCTCTTCTAATTTCTTGTCTGCAACATGTCTCTTGTCAAGATCAGAATGTGTGTTGTATGCTATGTCATGGTCTCTACAAGCAGCATCTAGGGGATTAACACCAGGATCACCTCTGTTTAATCTATGGTCCAATTTTGTACCGGGACCACAATACTGATAGCCTGGAATATGTAGTTCAAATGGCAGCTTGTTTATAATGTCATTAACCAACCCCCGACCCTCAGAAATATTCCAAAATTTAGGTGGTAGAGTATTAATAATTTTTATAAGATATCCAATCCCCTTAGTGTCATTCACTATAAAATTAGACAATTTTGTGCTTACCATGTCCATAATTCCAACCTTTTCATTGTAAAAATTGTGGTTGCCAGCATTTTCCTCCCCAGCTATCACCAATAACCTATCTACAAGTTTCCTGACATCATCAACCCAGACAAATTCTTTAGGCAGGGTGTTGTATTGTTTGATTCCACTACCTGTCTTGATTTGTGACCATATGGGCTTGATTAAATTGTTGTATTTTGCTCCACTGCTAGACTTGACTCTTTTTTGTGTGGGATCATTGTTCTGGTATAGAGCATCTGATTTTATTAATATTTCTTTGTAGTGCTCATAATCTTGATCTTTATAGTTGCCAGGCCTTTTCCTAGTCATCAGTTCCCACAATCCAGGGGTGCCGGGATATTTAACAAAACCACCTTTTTCTCCAAGATGAGATTCTGAATATACAATGAGATCATCTCCCATAAATGTTACTCTGAAATTGCCAATTCTATGTATGATGCTACCATCACGCTCTGTGTCAGCATATAAGCCAAAGACCTCATCTTTGTTGTCTTTAGGTGTGCTTAAATATTTTTGAGCAAGAAGACCCAATTCAATAGGATCCAGAGTAGCTTCAATTCTTCGAGGAGCAACAGGACTAGGTGTATGAATACTGGAAAGTGGGGTGATTGGATAATCTAATATGTTCCTTGCAGCTACAGGTACAAGCTCTGTGATCAAATTTTGATTTTGCTCTGTAACAGTTTTGATATTTTTACCTAATTCACTAATAGCATCAATAATAGGCTGTTCTGTTTGTTTGTGTTGTTCATAAATTCCTCGGTTCTGTGATTTCCATCCCTTAAATCTTTTTACAAGATAATCTCTTAATTTAAGATCATCAATGATTGGCCTTTTCATGGTTATTTATATATGTTTCAATGTCTAGAAAATTGTTGATTTTATTTCTGTATTTGCCACTATTGGGTTTTCTTGTCATATCAATTGTGACAAACCCATAACTGTCCTGGTTCCAGCACCTACTGCAAAACTTGGAAAAATCATTGTAGCTCAAGTCCCCACCTACATATTCATCATGTATGTGTTTGAGGTTGGTATGATCTTGATGAAACACACATATAAAATTGCTGTTGTCTCGGATCAGCTGCTTCGGAATTTTAGAAAAAGTCTGTGCCAGGTAGAAACAATCAATGTTTTTGTGTCGGCCCTGTGTAAAGAAATTTCTAACCTTGTTTTGATTATCCAGTATAATGTCATCAAACACAACAACAGAATTATCGAGACATTCATGAAGTGGCTTAACATCTGATTCAAAAGTGGCAATATCCAATCCATCATATAGCTTCATCAGCTGCTGATATTTTAATTGTTCCAAGCTCTTAGAGAAGACATACAAGTGCCTGTTTTTCCAGTCTAACCAGTTGGGTGCCAATAAAAAATTATCAATCATTAGTGTAGTTTTACCACAAGCTGATGGCCCAACAATAAGACATCTAATATTATCAGGCAGCAACTTGCCATTTCTCTTAATCTGCTGTTCAGGTTCTGGCAGCCTTTTTATAACATCCCAGGTGCTCATATTATCACTTTGTCTGCATCGATCCAGCTGTGTTCTGGAAGTCCTAGCCATTTGACAAATAACTTGTTGCCTTTTCTGCGGATGATTTTTTCTATGAGATATGAGTCAGGCTGTTTAGTTTTGCTGAGTTCTTCTTCATAGAATCGGCCTTTGAGAATTTCTCCTCGGTGGTCTTTTATTATATATGTGTTAAGGGACCCAGGTTTAACTTGAACCACTGTAAATAATTCAGTGCTCCAGTTTCTTGTAAAGCCTCTTTTGAATAAGTGCTTATATTTGCTGATTCTTACTTGAACACCCACCTTGTATTTGGCTTTTCTTGTTGTTGGCTGGTATCTAGGATAATAAACAGTCCTGATCAATTTTTGCTCATCAGATGAAGTTACTTCAGAGGGTTTCATGTTGATTGTGGAATGGACCGAGTTGTTATATTTATGTAGAAGTTCTGGAAGAATATTAAGCCATTTATAATTACCTTGAAGTGTAAATTGTTTATACATAAGATTTTTTAGGGTTTTGTTGAATCTCTCTACAATTGAGGCCTTGAGATCACTGTAACTCGAATAATGTTGTATTGACTGGCTTTTAATAAATTGTTGGAACACAGAATTATAAAATTCTTTGCCATTATCTGTTTGAAAATAGCGCGGTGATCTTCCACTCTGATTGATGATTGTCCTGAAGGCTTCTGTAACACATTTTCCAGTCTTGGATTTGAGTGGCACAGCCCAGGCAAATTTTGAAAATGTGTCTATTACAGTGAGTAGATACTTGTAGCCCTTGTTGATTTTGTCTAAGTTTTTCAGCTGTCCACTTGCCATCTCAATCAAGTCGCTCTGCCATAAATCATCTATGCCTTTTGTGACTACTGGCAATCTCTTATAATTATGTCTGGCTTGTCTGTGTAATTCATCAACAATAATTTGTCTAGACATAATATGTAAACAAGAATATTGCAACTATGGGGTGTTCAGCAGCTGATACTACAGGATTTTCTAAATACAGTTTGTCTCCTATTTGTATATTAAATTCCAGAGATCCATCATCTTCAGCATAAGATGTTTCTAATGTATCGGGATCTGTAAAATCCTCTAACTCTACACTGGTGATTTTTTGTTTGTTGTCAGCATTTGTTATTGATAAGGTAGGGTAGTGGTGTGCCTGTGGTTGAAGCCAATATTTGATCTTGATTGGTCTTACTGTGCCCCCAACAAAAAACTGGTAATAAAATTGTGCAGGGGACAGCATATATATTTTGCCACCTGGTGTAAATGGTGAATCATATTCTTTGTTGGGGATGCTGTACAATTCAAGAATTACTGTATGTTTTGGATTCTCAATTATGCCGGTTATTTCTTTTTCTGCTGTAAGCAATCTGCTTGTTACAGATTCAAGGTGCTCATTGATGGTCCTAACAACATCATCATGGCCTGGCTTGATTTTTATGTCCACAACAAGATTCTTGTATTGTTGCACAATCTCTTGAAGCTGGGTGGCAAAAACAGACAGGGCATTTGCTTGATTGGATTCCATGGTCCCTAGCTGTTGCTTGATATTAGCTACAATTTGTTGCAAATTTTCAATAACTGCCAATTTTGAATTTTGAGCAGTAAGATCATGGACCTGTCTTCTGATATCCTCAAAACAGGGCATGCAGTTCATTAATATGATGATTAGTTGGTAGAGTGGCCACTGTCTGAGTAAGTTGTTTGATCTCTGTCTGGATATTCTTGATATCTTCTGATTTCAATATGCGATTCACTGCTCTCTTAATATTTTTAAGTTCCTGTGATGTAGGCAGATTTGTTACAGTATTTTGCAAAGATTCAAGTGCCAATTTCACATTATTTAATTCAGAAGCATCAGCCACATTTTGCATAGCATTTTGGAGCAGGGATATATCTGCCTGAGTGGGTGTTGATTGTTGTAAAATTTCACGTTTTGTTTGGATATCATCGATCAAGTGATGAAAATGAGATAGTTCAGATTCAGTGTTGAGGTTTTCAAGCTTTGTGATCTGTTGCTGGACACTGACAAGTGTGTATACAATACCAGGCAGGCGGGATTCTTGTACATTTGTCAAATCACTTTGCACTGCTGCTATTGTACCCTCAAGATGGGTTATGTTACTTTGAATTTTTCCAAAATCTTCATATGTTTCAAGTTGCAGCTTGATGTTTGCAACACTCCGAGTTATTGCACTCAAAGCATCAGAAGATGGCAAGTTGTTCATAAAATTTTCAAGTGTCTCAATTTTTTCTTTAACCTCGGCTATGGCATTGTTCAAGGGGTTCAGATTAGGTATCTGGAGTGATTGAATCTGTTCCTTTAGAGTGGAAATCACTAGATCAAAATCGTCTTGTGATTTTATGCTTTTGACAATTGTTTGGAGCTGTGTCTGGACATTATTTATCTGCTCTTTCAATTGCTGTTTCAATTGCTCAGAGTTGGTGGCCTGGGTCTTAAATTTGGCTTGAAGAGCTGCTACAGCCTCTTCTAAACTTTGAAAATTATCTAATGTGGCCAAATCAGTATATTTCTGAAGCAGCACTTTGAGTTCTGAGTCAATTTTAAGAAGAGGGTCCATGCATTGTGTTTGTATATTTGTAATTTCTAGTTGAAGACTGGCATTCAGTGTGGTTTGTAAAGCTTGCAAATCACTTCTTAATTTCTTGACTCTGACATCAAGCATAAGAATCTCATCACTGTGATCTTCATGCCTTGTATGGTCAAATATATCATTAGGCATTTTTGTTTATTATTGAATATCTGATTCTTAATTCTATAAAAAAGGTATAAGCTTGTCATAGGATCCAGGGACCTCAACATATAAGCAGTCACCTGCAGAAACAGTATATACAGTGCCAGAAATCATGTTTGAGTGCTTAATTCTATAAATATTTCTCCCTACTGAAATCTTGACATTACCCTCAGGGGTTGTAATAAATTGCAATTGACCACCTACACGTAATTGGTAATGATTTAAATTATTGTTAAATATGTACAATGTTTTACCTGTTTCATCATCAACATCTGTAAGTATGCTGTTCAGATGAATAATTAACAAAGCACTTAGTTTAGATATTATATCAGAAGAGGGTTGTGGTGTTGGCAGGTCCATAATAGCCTGTTTTTTGAACCCAAATAAGTTCATAGGCATGTTTATTTATTTCAAATCATGCTCTGTAATTGGGCATTGATTACCACTTTTCAAATCACAATGACCCCATGGTAGAGTATGTATGCCACATGATAAAATGCATCTCTTATCATCATGTGGGTCCAGAGCCACTTTTCTTACAATATTGCTAGTCAACAAGTGATCCACACTCTGAATTCTGTATTCTGATGTTCTGATTGTGCTACATGATTTGAGGCAATTTTTGTAATCTTCAAATTCAAGCTCTTTGTCAACAATTACTCTGCCAATGCCCTTGGCCTTTTTGGCAACAGCGCCACTACATGTTTCAAAACTGTACATCTTGGCCCTTAACCCAGCAAATGCCACAATAACATCACCAAGTGTCTCATCTTTTAACTTGCCAGGCACCTTTTTGTTGTGGGGTTTAATTTTTGAATGTTCACTGCTATCAAAATATTCAAGCAATTCAGGCTGTGACATATCTTGATAAACATCTTCTGTTTGAATATCAAGAACAAAACTATCTGTATCCATGTACATCAGTTTTACACGATCCTTATAAAAAGGCTTCAACACATCATAATACAAATTTAACATGTGTAATTTGGCCAATTCCAATATCACAGCCCCTACATAAATAGGCTTATCAAACTTAATCTTTGTTTTTTTTTCATGTTGAAAAGTGCCATATTCTCATCAAAAATTCTTCTGTAATTGAAGTTGGGCTTTGCAATCAATTTTTTGCTCAGGCTGGGGTCAGTAATTATTTTAACATCAGTATGTTTTCTGACATTTTCAATAGTTTTGCCATACACAGAATTGACCATCAATTTAAACAAAGATTTATCAAATTGGCTTATTGCAGATGTTCGAAGCTCTGTGTTTGTATCAATATATGGCTTCAACCATCTTGAGTGCCTGAACCTCAAAACTTTTCCAACTTTGGTCACTTGAACACCATGATGCATCAGGAACTGGAGGTTTTTGTAATATATGACATAGCCCTGTTTTGGCTCCAGAGTCATCATCAATTTCTTCTGTTTAGAGCCAGGTGAGCACTTAACCTCAGGAATTGGGGGCAGATCAGAAAATGTGTTGTGTAAATCATCAGGAATTGTCAGATCAACCTCTAAGAACAGGCCATAGTGACTGTCATCAAAATCCTTAAGATCTTCAATATTGAAATCTTCAACCCACTCAAGCCCTGCATATGGCAGTTTTTTCATCATAGCATAACCATAGAGGCTATTGGCATCTGCATACAGTATATAATTTGATGGCAGTGCTGGATCATAATCAGGAATATATTTGTTATTTGCTCTGGCATATCTCTGAGAACATTGCACCATGACCCCTCTTATACATTGCTCCATAAACAGATACATGTCCTGATCCTGGATCAGATCCAATTGCATTTTAGTGTTTAAAAACATTGCATACCATGCTAGCCCTGGCGCACTGTAAAAATACATTGGGTCCAGTTTATAATTTTGCATGGAAGATTTTCTGAATGCCTGCAGTATATCAGTTAAGAGGGTCACATCAAGTTTTAAATAAGCCTTGTGATAATCACCAAATGTCTGGCATTTTAAATTGTTCCACATCAATTGGGCATGGTGATAATCTTCATCAGTGATTCCAGATCCTCTGATTTTGCTGTAAAACTCTTGTTGTGGTGGTAGAGAACACTCATCAAATTTAGAAAAATCTGTAACATAATCATATGGATATACACCCTTCCGCCTAATTAATTTCAGGTCCTGATTTGGAAACAAAGCACATGTGATTTTGAATTGAACATCAGATAATTGAGTGGCCAGTGTAGCCAGGCTAGCCGATAAAATTCTGTATGAATCAAGAAATCTTATGTGAATAGGAACACCATTAACTTTAATTATTTTGCTAATAGCAATATATTTTTCATTATTTTCAGCTAAAATATTTAAATTCTGCTTGTCAAACCCCTCGTACCTGATCAAATGATGAAAATCATAATTGGATGCACCATGGCAAAATATGGGAACAAATTTTGGTCTCTGGATCTTAATATTACAGCTATTACACAGGGCCATTAAGAATTTACCATCTGTATGGGAATGGTGTTTCACCTTGATATTTGTATCTGAAAATTCAGAATCACATACCGGGCATTTTTCTGCATTGTTGAAATCTTCAATCTGTTTCTCTGTTAAAGGCAACATGGATTTTGATTGTAATAAAACATTAGATGCTATGTTATGGCACTCATTTTCTATTCTATCTGCAAATTTTTTGATGGCATCTGCTCCCATGTATAAATCTTCTTTACTAACAACCCCATCCTGTACAACCACATAATAAAAACTAGAAGGTTCATGTAGCTGGTATGTGTAATTGAAGATTCATCAGGATCTGGGCTACAGAATGCAAGAGGTTTGAGATTTGATTCAAAATCACAGACTATATATGCTGGGTGTTCCAACAAGGCTTCAAATTTTTTGAATTTGGCATTTTCATTTGGGTTAGGCATAAGCATATGAACAGGTTTATGGTTGACACAGTATTTCAGATGCTCAATTAACTTGTTTTTAGCAATTTCTGCATTCTTTTCCCGAACCCCATCCACCATTTTTTGACCATCAAATACAGACAAACATCTTCTGCACAACTTGAATATTTTATGAGTTTTGTCTAGTCGTTTTCTGACTAAAGCTTCAAGATTATGTATCAGAGTGTAATGATACGTGCCATCCTCTTCAATTAAGAGCAGATCAATCGGAACAGCAGAATCATCATCAAGTGTACTGATTCTGAGAGGATCAGATCTATCAAGCAATTGCCACGGCCAGTAGAACAAGTAAATACATTAATAGATAATTTTTTACCATTAATATCCCTGGCTTTTTTTTTCAAATTTATCAATATTCTGAACAGACATTGGATATTCTAAGCCCTCCATTGCCTCATCAAAATCATTTTCATGTTGTTTATAATAAGTTATTCTCTCAGGATTTCTTGAAACTGGATACAAAGCAGCTAAAATACACCACAAAAAGCATTTCTCATCATTATTTTTTATATTAACCACGGCTGTTTTGTTTTTGATATTGGCAGGTAATGGCAGATATGAAGATCCTTGTAATGGGCTGAATTCAGAAATATTAACATATAACTTGTGTGGAGATCCGTATAGGCTCCATCCAGACTCTTTTGCTGCAAATTCAGAGTGTTTAATATTCAATTGATCTATCAAACTGCTTATTATTTTGTCTGAATTTGCATTTGAATATATAGGTACAGTTTCTGTTATGTGGGGCTGTGTAAATTTTGTGCCATTTGGCTTCTTATATTGTGTAAACAATTTGAGGGACAGCTTATAAGAGCCATTTTGTGCATTTAGAATTGCCTGCACATCTGGATTTATACTGTTCAAAAAATTCTTAATGTCACATCTTGGCTCTGATACAAAACGGTGATCCCTTAATTGGCCGTTAAAACTGCTATGGATGGGTTCATAGCGTGGCTGCTTTGCTGGTCCAGCATTAACAGGTGTTTCATGCTTTCTTTTCAGACCAGATGTAGATGGTTGTGGGGGCAATGTTGATGACTGTGCAGAGCAAGTACCTTTATGTTTATATGTGAAGTATTCCATGCTATATTTTCTATGGCAAAAGAGTATATAGATCTTGCTCAAGATAGGGAAAGATGGAAGGCCTGTGTTGCTGCAGCCATGAACCTTCGGGTTTAAGAAGGCTAGAGAGTTAGTTAGTTAGTTAGATATTTTCTATGGCATTAGGGCATATTTTTGTGGGAGTTCTGCATTTGTCTGGATTACAATTCCTTTGATGCTTAGCCCAATTGGGGCTGGATATATTCTTTTTGCATTGATTACAATGTTTTTGATTTGGCATTTTTGTTGTTGTTTATTATATAAGATTTCCTGGGGTCCAAATCAAAATTCTATGCTTAATAAAAAATATCAGTTGGGTTCAGCAGTGTGATTTGTATGTGTGTGTGTGTGTGTGTGTGTGTGTGTATGTGTGTGTGTGTGTGTGTGTGTGTGTGTGTGTGTGTGTGTGTGTGTGTGTGTGTGTGTGTATGTGTGTGAATATTTTTGGCTTTGCTATTTATATAAAATTTCTTGGGGTCCAAATCAAAACTTTATACTTAATAAACCTATGACAGGTTGTTAAAAATTCTGTATATTAAATCAAATAGATTTGTAATTCAATTTATACAAATCTGCAATATTTTTGTGTTTAAAAAAATATGAGCAGCACTGCAACAACACACCCTTACTCTTCAACAACTCTCACAATACTGGCTGATATGCAATGCAAAATCTCTTTATGTAGCCTAAGCACAGACCGCATTGAAAACATCTGAAACAATAAGCCAATCAGAATATAACACATCATCACATTATGTCATAACCAACCAATCAGAAAACAACACATGTCCAATAATTTGTTGCAAAACATGATGCAATATAAATAAACCAGAAATAGGCCACAAGTGGACCGGAAGTAGGCAAACCGGAAGTGGACCGGAAGTGAACCGGAAGTGGACCGGAAGTGGACCTGAAGTGGACCGAAGTAAATATGTGTGTGTGTATATTAATACGTTTGGCTTAGTTTTAAGTGCAGCCAAAAAAAATATCAAGAGGGGCATATTTTTAACAAATTTATGGACAACAATCTCACAGAAGTGCCTTTTATAAGTGTAGGCAAATCAATCTGAGGGGGGTCATACTTTCACGGGAAATTCCCGAGGGCATTTTTACAAAAATCTTGGATTAGACAGGGTTCCACACTTGAGCAAAAAGCTCATATGGGCATGTTGAGCTTGTTTTAAGTGTAGGCAAATCTACCTGAGGGGTGTTCATACTTTATCGAGCCAGTAGTAGTATCAATTACACTACTTACAGACGAAAGCAAGAATCAATTATCAAATCATGCTATAGTTTTTATGTTTGTTCTTTTTCTGTATAATTGGATTCAACCCATAGCAGTATATGCTAGCAGGAATGCCACCCCTGGTGACATTCTCACAAAAATACTTATCCAGGTTATCATACATTTGGAAAAAGCAGGGGTCAGAATTATTGGTTTTACATCTGACGGTAGCCAATCTAACAAAAAGTTATGGAAATGCTTAGGAATTTCCGGAAACAGAAACAATCTTAAGTGCTCTATACCCAATCCAGCTGACTCTAGTAGAAAGCTTTGGACATTTTGAGACGCACCACATATATTTAAGTGCATAAGGAATAATTTCCATGATAAAGTGCAGGTGTACTATAATGGTGATATTGTTGATTATTCATTTTACAGAAAAGTGTATGAACATGATTCATCTACTGAACTTTCCGGTATGAAAGCTTGCTACAAAGTGACCTCTGCTCATTTGGATCCTAATTCATTCCAACGAATGAATGTAAGACTCGCACTGCAGCTGTTCAGCAGATCTGTGGCTAATGGAATAAAATTTTATCGGAGTATTAATGCAGAGGGGTTAGAAGGCAGTGAAACAACGGAAAATTTCACAAGGGACCTAAACTGCCTGGTTGACGCATTAAATTCATTCACTCCTGCACAGGCACTATATAAAGGATCAGAAGCACATACAACTTTAATAAAATGGAATGCTGTCCTTAGAGATAATCGAAATTCCTTTGCTTCAGAAAAAACTCTAGAGTCCTTAAGAGTGACTCTAGAAAGTACTTTAGAAGTGTCCGAATATTTGTGGAAGAACAATTACAAGTACGTTTTGACAGGAAAATTTAATCAAGATCCCCTAGAACGCCATTTTGGTATATTGCGGTCGTTCACTTGTGATGATCATCCCTCCACTGTGGATTTTCTGCACTTACATATGCTGCAATCAATTTACGTACCAGCAAAACTTGCTTTATTTGCGGGCGGAAACTGTGAATACAGGACTGAATCTCCTCTGACGTCTTTTGTTAATCAAATGCGAACTCTGGCAAGATCAACCGAAAATATAAATCTTTCTGTGAAGAAGCAAGCTGAAAATAAAATAAGGGAAAAAATTTCCATTGTTGAAGATGAAATTCAAATACCGGACTGGGAAAACAACATACCGAACTTAAATGAACAAAGTGTTGGTAAAGAATACTTGGTGTATCATTTGGCAGGATACATAGTGCGGTATATTTCCAAAGTGACGGATTGTAAACTGTGTACAACTTTTCTGCACGGGGAACCAACTGATTTACCTGCCTCACTTACGTTAATCCAAGACTATGGTTCGGGCGACGGCTGTAAATACCTTACCTATGCATCGAAAAGTGTTTATGATGTGCTGTTACGAGTGGAAGAATTTGTTGCAGAAAAAATATCATGTGCTAATAGTTTATGGGGTGATATATTTTTTGAGTGTTTGGACAATTTAAACATAATTGCTGTAAAAACTTCGCAATTAGGATGCTGTGAAGATCATGTGCTGCGTACGCTACCTAAACTCGTATTTCACTATCTGAAATGTCGATTTTTCTTCCGCACCAAGGAAATAAGAAAGGAATTAAGTGCCTCGAAGACAGCAAAATCATCTCGGAAATTCTCCAAACTATCCAGCTGCTGAGCTTTTCTCCAAACGTAAGTAACATGCATTTTTGTTTCTTATGTAGTTAGTTATGAAAGCAACGCGAGATTCTTCCGCGCCGTCTCAAACGTCACCACTGCCATCTAGGCGGTGGACCACGGCAACTCAGGGAGTGCGCACACTATTTCTTCTATACGCTCTGGTTTTACTACCCAATTTTAAAATTCGTCTGTAATAGCATTTGTTTTATTAATGACTGTGCAAAGTGTATAAGGGAGGCCTAAATCTGCAGCTATTTAGTTGTAGTTTTATGTGGATTTGTGTCCACTTTATATATATAAATTTTACTTTCTTGTCAAGCGTGTAACTTTTTCTCTTTCTGTTTTCCGTGGCCAACCAGTAGCAACTAAAAACTGTCACTTCTGTGACATGTTGTAGCTTGGTTATGTACAAGTCAACTGTATTTCATGAAAAGTAGTACGTAAAACACGAGTTATGAATAAATGCATTATGTACAAATACAGTTTAATTAACATGTTTTTAAATTATATTTTGCTGGGACCTACAGTAATTTATGTATAAAATAGAATTACGCAGAATGGAGTTACGTATAAAGCAGTCTCAACTGTATTAGTAACCCTATCCCTGCCATGTTAGAATTCTAATGAATTAGACTTGCAGACCAAGTGCAGCTCATAAGTCCACACAACTCCAATATCCTCTTGGTGCCCAAGTATCTCAATCGAGATACCTTGTTATGCTCGTAGTTTTTACATTATAATGCGATTTTCTTCTTTCATATTATTGTTAACACATATATTAAACGTCTTGGTGTTGAACAAAAAGGGTGGGAAAATGGCAGGTTTTTTTTGTGCGGTTTCCTCTCAAAGGAAAAAGAATTCCGACAAATAAAGGCAGGATTTGTTGTTCTATAGCAATGCGTTTCTTCCACCACTACTGCATTGTAACAAGGCAAAGATTTAGGCAAACACGAAAACAGGTATTTGTTGTCGAGCACAAGTGTTCAGACGAATTGTCATTCTCATTAAGCTTGTTGCCATGCAGTGTGCGCATGCGCAGTGTGAGTCCGAGTTGAGTCGTGAGACGACGTACGTGTGTTGTACGGCTCGTCATATTCGTGTACATTTGTGTGGAACCCTTCATTATATTTGGTGTTATTTACGTGCTTCATGTTATTAAAGTATAAGTTAATCTACATATATGTTTCATTTGTACCAGAGTGAAACTGACATACGCGAAACCACACACCCAGGAACTAGGAAGCTAATCATGGTCCTCCTGTGCCCGGATAAATGGTTGATTCGATTCGTTACGGCCCGGTCATCCATTGTGTTCCCGCTGAGAAAGTGCGCCTTATTAACGGTTTTGTGTTTGAGCTTCGAGAGACAGTGTTTTTGTGCTTACCAGCAATTCAGTGCATCGTATCCTTGCCGGGTGTGACTGTGATCTTCGTGTATGTACTTTACGTGTTTTGAGACTTAAATATGGAGCAAATACTTTCAAACAAATGTCTTCTCAAACGTGACGTCACACGTTTGGAGAAGAAATTGGCGGCAGATGATCTCACCGAAGGTAATGTTTTTGTGTACATAGACAAAGCATTACAACTGACAGAAGACACTCAAAAACTGATCCGTGAAATCTCAGAAAAGTGCACGGATGAACAGTTTGAGCAGTATGATGAGGAAATTGGTTCAGTGCAGGACAGGCTCGACGAAGCATTGGCCAAGTTATACATCGCGAAAAAACAGCAAACTACCGTAACCGTGACCGAGACAAAGACAGTGAGTGATGTGCGTCTACCAAGATTGGATTTGCCTACTTTTACAGGTAATCTGCAGCAGTGGCTTTCTTTTAGAGACTTGTTCGTGGCGTCCGTACACAACAACGCGTCACTGTCGCCCGCGCAAAAACTGCAGTATTTGAAATCGAGCGTCCGTGGTGAACCCGCGTTATTGTTACAGTCTATAACGATAACCGATTCGAATTACAAAGAAGCATGGGACATTCTGATAACAGATATGAACAGAAACACGTGCTAGTGAACGACACAATTAAGCGGCTTGTGTCTCAACCCTCATTACAAACTGAGTCTGCTGTCGGCTTACGCAAGCTTGTTGACGTGACGACAGAATGTGTTCGAGTTTTACGTGTGTTGGACATTCCAGTGCAGCATTGGGACGCTATCCTAGTGTTTCATACAGTGGAGAAATTGGACAGTACTTCGAGGCAACAATGGGAGCTGAGCGTGTCGTCCGAGCAACTTCCTACTTTCGAACAGCTGAGCGGCTTCCTGGATAACAGAGCGAGAGCGCTCGCAGCAGCTGCATCTTCCAAGGACCCGAAACCAGGATCCCAAAGGAAACCCCCCACCCCCAACAGTGAACCCAGTGCTAGAAGAAGTGCTAATTCATTTCACGTGTCGTTCTCTTGCCCTATGTGTCGAGAATCGCATTTTTGAGTAAATGTGAAGAATATATGAGCCTATCTGTGCCAGAAAGGGAAGTGTTTGTGAAATCGAAGGGCTTGTGTTTCAATTGCATTGATAATTCCCATTTTGTGGATAGGTGTAAATCAGGCTCGTGTAGGTCTTGTGGTAAGTCTCACCACACGTCTATCCATCGTGAAACTTCGCAAAGAGCTAAGGTAAGTGGAAACGTGGCAATGCCGCAAGTTGTCTCGCACATAACATCTGATACGCAGTGTGACGCAACGCGTGTCTTGTTGCCGACTGCTGTTGTGAGAGTAAAGGATAAACAAAATCAGCTTCACTCCCTGCGAGCACTTTTGGATAGTGCTAGTGAAAAGTCATTTTTGTGCGAGAACGCGGCCCAATTAATAGGATTGAAACGTAAAAAAGTGTTCGTGTCGGTTACTGGAATTTCGGGTGTAAATGCCGGCAATTCACACTCTACAGTTGATTTGAACATATTCTCTAAAAACGGGGACAGATCTTATCATTGTTCGCCCTTAATTGTGAAGAAAATATCCAACACGGTGCCACAAGCGTGTGTACCAAACACCCTGAGTTTTAAACATTTACGAAACCTTGAACTTGCCGATCCTTCATATCACAAACCTGACACTATTCAGTTGCTTATCGGGGCTGATCTTTTCCCATTGTTACTAATGAGGGGGAGAAGAGAGGAGAAAATAAATGAACCCGTGGCTATTCAAACTCACTTGGGATGGGTTGTTTGTGGCAAAACTCCTCAACAAAGACCTCAACAATCTCTGTCTTCTTATCACATTGTTGTACAAGAAAATGATCTGAACGAAACTCTGAATAGGTTTTTTGAATCGGAGGAGATTCCTAACTTACGAGTGCCGAGTCAAGAAGAACAATTGTGCGAGGAACATTTCGTACGAACACATTATCGCAAGGATGATGGTCGGTATGTCGTACGCTTACCATTTAAGGTCAACCGCGACGAGTTAGGTTATTCAAAAGATAAGGCGATGAAATGTTTACTTAGTCAAGAGCGTAGGCTTCGAGTTGATAGACAGAGACTAGAACAATACAAGTCATTCATGCAAGAGTACATTGCGTTTAATCATATGACACCAGTGGCGGACGGTGAACCTTCCAAGGCCCCCGCTGATTCTTATTTAATTCCGCATCATTCTATAACAAAGGAGACAAGCACAAGTATGAAACTGAGGGTAGTTTTTAATGGATCGAGTAAAACTAGCCAAGGCGTAGTAGTTATGGAACCGCGTTTAGGCCGATAAATCAATTGATTGGAAAAGATCGATCAAAGATCAATTGATGATGTAGGTGTGTGGGCAAGCAAGGGTATTGTTTTGCGTGATGACGTCATAAAAGGGGCGTGGTTTATTTTGTGAGTCTGATTTTGATTGGTGCGTGGGCGGGGTTTTATTTTGTGTGTAGGATTTTGATTTGTTGTTGGTGAAAAGGAAAAGTAGTGGATTCCGGTGACGGTTGGTTTTCTCGGAATTGGAGTACGTGTTTCCGGTGTCTGAGGAAAGATGGCGTTGATGAGTTTGAAATTCTGGGAATCGTGATACGTGTTTCCGTTGTTTGAGGAGAGATGGCGTTGATGAGTCATTCTGGGGAGGAGATAACGGTTTTTTTTCGGAATATGGATTTTCCCTGATTGGCTGAGAGAATTGTGACGTCATAAATTGGGCGTGCGCGCAGTTTTCGTTGGAATTGTGATGTGTTTCCGGTTTTTGAGGTGGCGTTGATGATTTTGAAATTCTGAGAATTGGGAGGGGGAATGAGATAAGAACGTGCGTTTAATTAGGGAGATAGGATGGTAATTGGCGTTTATGAAATTGTGGTGTGGGAAGGAGGAAATTCGGCGACGGCTGGTTGCTTGGAGTTGTGATTTTGTCGGTCGTTAATTGAAAAGGACGGGAAGGAGTGTAGCGTGTTTGTTGTGGTGGAGATAGGGGTTTCCGATTGTTATGGAATTCTTGGAACGGTTGAGTGATATGTGTGGCGTGTTTGTCGGGCTGGAGATATGGGTTTCCGGCTGTTAATGGGTCTGTGACGGTTGAAGAAGAGAAGGGAAACGATTGAGCGTAATCTTCTAGGAATTGTGCCTGTTTGAAATATGTTTAACGGTAAACGTGATGTTGGATAAAAGAAGGTAAAAATAGAAGGGATAAAAGATAATAGGATCTGGTAACGGTTCTTGTGTGGGGAAAGGTTTGTTCGTTTCTTGTAGGTAAGAAATGTGTTGTCTTTTGAAAATAAGGAGGATAAAAAAATGAATAGGTGAAAATGGGGTTCGATAAGAGAGGAAAATAATATATTCAAAAATATGAATTATTTGTAGGAATCTCGAATGGGTTATGTAACACTCAGGATAAAAAGAATTGGAGGAATATTTACCATTACGGTTATATAAATTTTGGGATAAAAGATAAGATGAATAAATGGGGGTGCGACAAGAAAATAATATATGAGGGTTGTTCACAAATGGGGGTATTGCTGTCAATATTATTATATAGTAGTGGAAGTAATTTTTGAGGGACATACTACATTTTCGGAAAGGAGTTAAAGTTTAGGGGTATACCAAAAATATTGGAAAAGGGTAAGGGTGTTATTGTTTGGATTTAAGATATTGTGTGGCGGCGGAGATTTTTGAAAATGTTATGTGATATTGAGAGGTGTATGGATATTAAACAACACCAAGTTTGAATTTGATGTTTTCAAAATCTTTTTAAATATAATCCAGATGATATTCCCGTATTTCCATATATGTTTCTTACGAATGGAGAGTATTTTCTTGTGCACACACGATTTCGTAAGAATTATGCAATTCAGTTAAGGATACAGCTATTTGATATATAAAAGGTGTCCTAATAGGGTTATAATAAATTTCTAAAGAGTCCCTGTTATATCCATATAATGCTACGAAAATTTCCATAATATGTTCCAAACAGGAAACATCTTTTTTACATTCCAATAACACCCAGAAAATGTTAAAAAAGAACAAGTTTTATTCATATCTAAATCGTTTCCAGATAAGATCCAAATGTAGTCTAAAATGTACTTTTTGTATCCACAAAATATCCAAAGTACGTACAAAAATGTCTAACTAAAGTATATTGTCTAGATAACGTCCACTTGGTGTACAAAACATTCCAAATATGATCTCGAATTGCCCATAATACATCCAATTCTGTATATCCCCTGGGTCCTGTCCCAATTACCCTATATGTGCATAAACTGAAATTAAACAACAATCGAGCCAAAAATAGACCCCGGTCCCAATCACCCTAAATATGCATGAAGTGAAGGTGGACACATTGGTCAAGATATTTAGCTTCATTATTGAAAGGATAAGAAATGCGTCAGTATTTGGTGATTTTGTAGAAAACATACAGAGAGCGCAATATGTACCTTCGCATTTGTCGTTAAGAATTTGTTTCGCCTACCCACTTTTTGTCATTTGTGGCCCCGCACTATGCTAAAACCTACCTGCGAGGGAAAAGTAAACTGTCTTTGCCCCCAGTTTGTCACTTTGCTTCCCTAGTTTGGATGCCCCCCAGTTTTGGCACTTTTCCCTCCAAGTTTTGGAACCTAATCGTCGCCACTGCGAGAAACCTATACTAAAGTACCCGTATGTTAACAAAGAATGTGTAAAAAATATCTAAAAAACTGTACTATGAGTTGAAGTAATAAAACAGTTTGTACATACAAGTAAATGTTATTATTGTATCGAAATAAATAGATGTAATATACATACAAAATTCTCTCCCTCCATCAATACAACACTGTACCAGTAAAGACGTTACGGAAGAATGAAAACTCTGCAGTGATGGTCACAACACATACATATCAGTTCTATGTAGGGTTTAGTCATTAACAGAACAGATGCAACTTCCTTGCTGATTATGCATGCCAGAGATAACCAACCACAACTTCCTTTTTGAGTCTGCGGGCAAGAGATAATTTTAATTGCGGTGTAGGGTTTAGACATTATCGGAACGGATGCAACTTTCTTGCTGGCCATGTACTGTTGAAGCGTCGGCAGAGAAGGAAAACTTTGTAATGGTTACAACACATATGTTCGATGTAGTCTAATTAGCAGCGGTTATCGTTATCATATAACGATTTCCGTCTGGAATGCGAATTCGATAGAGGTCTATTCATAGAAGCACGACTTCCTTGTTACATCCTGCCACAAATTCACTGGTGTTAAAAATTAAACACTCACAACCGAAAAATGGAGAACGTGCCTGTGAAAACAATTTAGCTAACCGGGGGCTTTTAGTACAGGGCCTACAGTTTTAAAACGTGGTACCGAACACGCCCAAATCTGTAATTAGTTTTAGGATAGACAGGACCGGGGTCCCTTATCTGCAATTAGTTTTACTCGGGGACAAACAGAGTCGGAACAGGGGTTCTTTGAAACTTGAGTACAGGGCCTACAGTTTTAGAAAGGGGTTCCAAACGCACAGATTCCGAATGTATAATTACTTTTGAGGCAAAGAGGATTGGAGCTGGGGCCCTTATCTTCAGTAAGTTTTACTGTGGGCCAAACAAGGTCGAAAATGGGGGTTCTTTGAAACATGAGTACAGGGCCTACAGTCTTAAAAGTGGGGTATGTGTAGATTCCGAATGTACAATTACTTTTACTCTGGGGCAGACAGGACCCTAACTGAGGGCTCTTTGAAACTTGAGGTCCAGGGCAAACAGGGCCGTAACTAAGGGACCCTTCGAAACTTGAGTTCCATGGCAAACAGGGCCGTAACTGAGGGAACTCTTATTTCACTTTTTTAAAAAATGTCGACTTTTTCCAAAAAAATGTCAACCTTTTTCCCAAAAAAAATTCGACTTTTTTTAAAAAAAATTTCAACCTTTTTCAAAAAAAATTTCAACTTTTTTCAAAAAAATATATTTTTTTCAAAATTTTTTAAAACTTTTCAAAAAAAATTCAACGACGAACCGCGATCGATTGTAACTTGCTCCTCCAGCTACCTCGGAACAGACCTGGTGAGCTCTACGAAATCTTCTGCGTCTTCAACGCCTAGCTCATAGTGATGGTAAGCATTTCGCAAAGCCTCCCATGTCGTATCACATGTTTATGTGTGAATTAATATATGACAGTGATTACAGTCTGTGTAAAATATAACTAACATATTAATCTATCCATTTTCAGATGGCAACACTCCCGCTGAAGTTCAGTTTATTGTACGGTGATGTAAAAGAGGAGACGGCTGCGACGGAAGAACGGAAAAGTCTATGGATCAAGGGGCATGGACGACAAGTGGAGAAACAGATTGCATGCTACGTAAATTTCTGTGAAGAGAATGGTTTAGCCGAAGATCTACTGGGAAAACTGGAAGAAACGTGCAAGGACAAGGAGATACGAATAGATACGCTTGTAAAAATATTTACGTATATAACCGGAAAAAAAGAAATACACCTGTGTTTTCTGATTTTATAGAAAATGTACGTCTGTCGCTCAGAATATGTTTCGAACTGATGGAGGTATTTAAGAGTGTGAGAAATGAAAAAACAGAAAATAAAAAAGCGGGGGGACAAAAAATGGAGGAGCGAATGTTGGAAATTTTGAAGAAAAGGTAAATGAACGAATAAACAACACTAACATCGCTAACAAACTAACACCATTTATTTGTTTATTTTTCTTTGATGTACAGTGAGAGCCATGAGTATTACTCTTCAAATTGTCTATGACTATTTTAAGCAATAATGTTGATGTAGAAGCTGTTTTGAATTTATGAAGCTCTTATTTGGTCAAATAAAATACTGCATAATACTAATGGATCCCACTGTACATGGCGTTCGGACGTTGGTAGTATGATTTGTAAATAGAGTAAGGAATATATATATCCAAAACCTGTATCGAATATTGAGTCCGAGTAATAAACAGTTTATACATACAAATTAATGTTATTGTGTAGAAATATACTTACAAAATTCTCTCCGTCCATCGTTGTACTATAACTGCTGTACCGTTAAAGATGTTGAGGAAGAATGAAAATTTTGCAGTGATGGTCAAAACATATGCAAATATATCACTTCTGTGTAGGATAACGGAACGGATGCAACTTGCTTGTATCATTCCTGAGATAACCACAACGTCCTCTTGAAGGCTGCATGAAAGAGATAACTTGATTCACACAACTTACGTGTTACACTGTGCCCAGAATATCCAGCACGGATACAGGCTTCTAAATGAATATAATGCTAAACTGCACTTATTTCATTGTAAAAACATAAGGGAAACGGGAATTGTTTATAAACATACGAGGGTATAATAGAAAAGGTGGTACCTTCTCGGGGTCCGATCGATTGATCAAGTGACGGATTGAACCGATATTGCAAATCCGTTTTATGCACTGCGGCTAATCGAAACATAAATATATGAGGGCATGGTAGAAAATGTGGTATTTTCTTGAAGGTCCGATCGAATGACAGATTGAACCGATGTTTCAAATTTGTTTTATGCACAGAGACTAATCGGAACAGAAATATAGGAAGGCATTGTAAAAATGTGGTATTTTTTTGAGGGACCGATCGAATAACGGATTGAACCGTTGTTTCAAATCAGTTTTACACACCGAGGCTAATTGTAACAGAAATATATATATGGGGCTTCCCCAATGGCGCAGTGTTAGCGTCATTGCCTTGTAATCGAGGGTCCCGGGTTCGATACCCGGAGGAGGCACAAGTGGTTCGGATCCCACTTTAAACTGTAGGTCCAGTCCCGATTAGCCTTACTGTGGATAAAGTGGACTTAAAACAGCAACTCAGACCAAACTAACAGAAATATACGAAGATATGGTAGAAAATGTAATATCTTCTAGAGTTATTTTGACCGTAGACCCCTTCCATATACTCTATGGAAAGGTCTTGATGTGCAGATTCCGAATCTACAATGGCCTTCACTCTAGTTCAATTAGATCCGGCTGGACAGCCCTTTATAATTTTCCGGACAGGTTTTTCAACTTTTCAAATTTACCTACAACAACTAGCTGACAATAAACATCCCCCACGATTACTATGTAATATTATACAATTATTTGTCATCTCAGCTCGTCATGACAGTGGGGGCCGCCATCTTGGTTTTTGTTATTTTGACCGTAGACCACCGTCCATATACTCTATGGAAAGGTCTTGACGTACACATTCCGAATCTGCAAATGCCTTCACTCTAGTTCAATTAGGGCCGGCCGGACAGCCCTTTAAAATTTTCCGGACGGGTTTTTCAACTTTTCAAATTTACCTACAACAACTAGCTGACAACAAACATCACCCACGATTGCTATGTAATATTATACAATTAATTGTCATCTCAGCTCGTCATGACAATGGGGGCCGCCATCTTGACCGCCATGTTGGTTTTTGTTATTTTGACCGTAGACCACCGTCCATATACTCTATGGAAAGGTCTTGACGTACACATTCCGAATCTACAATTGCCTTCACTCTAGTTCAAGTAGGGCCGGCTGGACTGCACTTTAAAGTTTTTCGGACAGGTTTTTCAACTTTTCAAATTTACCTACAACAACTAGCTGACAATAAACATCACCCACGATTGCTATGTAATATTATACAATTAATTGTCATCTCAGCTCGTCATGACAATGGGGACCGCCATCTTGGCCGCCATCTTGGTTTTTGTTATTTTGACCGTAGACCATCGTCCATATACTCTATGGAAAGGTCTTGACGTACACATTCCGAATCTACAATTGTTTTAACTCTAGTTCAATTAGAGCCGGCTGGACAGCCCTTTAAAGTTTTCCGGACAGGTTTTTCAACTTTTCAAATTTACCTATCTTATGCCTCTCAAAACACTACTTCGATAAAAGTTGGAAACAACCGCCTACGCGCCTAAAAAATTCGCTTTCTCTTATTGCCTCGAACGCGTTTTGAGAGGCATAAGATACAAGCTATGAGCACGGTTGGGGGTCACCATCGGGTATCGAAGAAGGGACCACCTTGATCATAACGTGACGAAATTAACATTACCTATACTTATGTTCTTTACCACTACTGCCCTCCCCGATTGCGTAGTGGCAACAGCTTCGTTTCTGCCCCCAAAACCCTTTTACATCCTATTTTACCTACAAAAATGCATGGAAAACTAATGTTTATATTGTGTAAGGAATGGGCTATCAGATTAAAATGTGAAGGTACGTGCCAGCATTCCGATGAACAACTTGCACTTTCGGCGACTTGGGTCACCGCCGAAGTGCGTAAAGCTTGCAGTTTAGGCTAGCAAGTGTTGTCAGATGTGTGGAAGTACATCCATGTACGATAGGGGGGATCGAAAAAAGCAAATTTTTTATGATGCTTTTGGGGTAGAGCGGAAAAGTTGCCTCTATACATAAGTAACTTCTGTTCAAAATTTCACCACCCTAGGATAATGTCTTCTGTTCTGGCAAGGGACGTGAAATTTCAAAAAAATAGTAAAATCGGCAATTTTTTTTTATTTTTGAAATTTTTTTCAAATTTCACAGCACTTTGCGGTAGTGTGCAAAAGTTGCACCTATGTATGGTTAATTACAGTGCAAAATTTGGCGCCCCACGGACAATATGTTCTGTTCTGGCAAGGAGCCTGAAAATACCCAAAAATCGACAAATACACTGTTTTTTCATTATTTAACTAACATTTATTAAACATAAACCAGAATTGTCATACACTCGCATACTATTAGATATAAGAATTAAGAAATAAGTATTCAAAATTAAAAGTACGAAAATGTGTGTTTTGTAGGTAATAATAATGTAAAATATGTGTCTTTAGGTTTTGTACTGTCTCTTGCACCTAAATTCAGGCATGGCCTTTCTCGATTTCAGAGTGCAGCGAATAAATCCATCCCGTTTTATATGACCACACACTTTCTTTGAGGCCTCCGTAACCAATTTTACTGTTCTTTCCACAGCTTGTGTGTGGCATGAGAACTTTGTAAAAGTCCAGTCAATTGGTATTGGTTCTTTCAGCATACTTTTCAAATCTTCTGTAGTCACATCATCGAGTATTGGTGATGGAGTTACTTCGCTGGACGACCAGTCAATTAGTTCGATATAGTCGTTTGCTTCGAAGTTTATTTTTGGAATATCGAACTTTCTAATCCCAACGTGTCCAACCGTCTCACATGATTCTCGTGCTTTTATGACTCTTCGAATGCCAAGGGCTCTGATATGTGTTCTCTTATCAGTCAGCATCGCGAGCAGAATGTTTTCTCGAGATGCGAAGTAAGCATTCCGAGAAATCACTGGGTCGATGACGTTGCGGTTAACTTGATCCAAGTATCTAGATGACTGAATGAAATGGTAAAGATGCCGAGCTCCATCCTTAATTGAATGATGGATTTTGATGCGGAACCAAGATGGCACATGCACCCTGATAACGAACTTTACTATGGTACGTAAGTTGTCTGATGGTTCCGTGGTGGAAACATACAGTCTTAATATCCTGTTGGCTGTTGTCAACCAGCGGGACATGTTTAGGGGACCTGGATCGCGCTTAGCAAGACCTGGAGGACACATGCCTGAGCTAACGGCGAGAGCAATATCCCTCAGATACTTCTGGTCCTTACTCAAAGTGGATATATCATCTGATGGCAAGGTGCAGTTAACTGGCTCAAATGTTACCACTGGAAGCAGCTCACACGCCTTCAAAGATTTTCCAATGCAACCAGTGTAGGAATTGGGTCCGGAGGTGGGACCATCGAGGGACTCGAACAAGTGGCGGAGAGGCAATTCGTTGAAATGTAGTTGACAAACAGCCCATTGCACAGCTATCCCGATCTTCAGTTCAAGACGACGCAGTACCCCATTGTGAACTCCAGTATTTACGACCGTTCCATCACACCCTAGAACAAGAATATGGTTTAAACCTCCGGGCACTTCTGCTGTGATATAGTCGTAAATACTTTCAGCAATGGCCAGTCTTGATCCTGAAGCTGGTGTAACATGACCAACGTAGCTAGATCCTGGTTGTTTCACCAAGGAATAGTGTTCCTCTACAATTGTTCTTTGGTAGTATTTATCATCCTCCTTTTCTGTTCACAATGTTTTGTCACGTCGGCCATCGAAGTAAAGACCTGTTAAATGATCATTGTCAATGTCCGAACTCTCACTCTGAAATCGAGAAAGGCCATGCCTGAATTTAGGTGCAAGAGACAGTACAAAACCTAAAGACACATATTTTACATTATTATTACCTACAAAACACACATTTTCGTACTTTTAATTTTGAATACTTATTTCTTAATTCTTATATCTAATAGTATGCGAGTGTATGACAATTCTGGTTTATGTTTAATAAATGTTAGTTAAATAATGAAAAAACAGTGTATTTGTCGATTTTTGGGTAATTTCAGGCCCCTTGCCAGAACAGAACATATTGTCCGTGGGGCGCCAAATTTTGCACTGTAATTAACCATACATAGGTGCAACTTTTGCACACTACCGCAAAGTGCTGTGAAATTTGAAAAAAATTTCAAAAATAAAAAAAAAATTGCCGATTTTACTAAATTTTTGAAATTTCACGTCCCTTGCCAGAACAGAAGACATTATCCTAGGGTGGTGAAATTTTGAACAGAAGTTACTTATGTATAGAGGCAACTTTTCCGCTCTACCCCAAAAGCATCATAAAAAATTTGCTTTTTTCGATACCCCCTAATGTACGACCCTGTCACAAAAACTGGAGGACTTTTTGCTGGTTATGTCAACACCTTCTTGAAAATAAAACAGGAAGCGAACGGCTGGCCTTCATGGTGTCAGAACGACGAGGATAAGAAGAAGTACATACAGGAATATTTCGATAAGGAGGGTATTCTATTGGAAGAAAACAGTATCGAAGTCAATCCTGGAAAACGTACTCTGGCTAAACTCTGCCTTAATATTTTATGGGGCAAGTTCTGCTAACGGGACAACCTTTCTCAGACAACCATCATCAAGGAATCGAAAGATTTTCTCGATAAAATGAACGACCTAAATATAATGATCGGAGGAGTCGTATTCATCAATCAGGACACCGTTTTAGTGAACTGGAAATATGTTGAAGAGGCTGTCAGTCTGAACAGGAAAGTAAATGTTCCTATCGCAGCCACCAGAGCGGCGACAAAGCAATGAAAGCCAACACGAATCATTTGTCGAGCAGATAACTGAACAATAAACTGACTCTCGAAGACAAATTTGAAAAGGTCACGGTGTCCCTATTTCGAGACTCGATGGAACATTCGCATACGTACATCTCAAATTCGCCTCATATACCTATTTCATATTTTCATAAGAAAAAAACCCGTTGTAACAATTTGGGGCCGGGGGGGGGGGGGTTAATGGTGGTAGTGGGAAAATGTTGAGAATGAAAGAGATTATATTTTTTACTGCACTGTTGCGTTTTCTTTTCCATTAGATTCACACAGATCTGCGATAAAGCAATTAAACACAACGCAAAACCTTTGATTAGCAGAAAACTGAACAGTAAACTGACTCTTGACGACAAGTTTGAAAAGATTAAAAGGATCCCTGGTTCGATACTCGATGACATTCGCCTACGGACATCTTATATTCCCCTTATATGTATTTTTCGTACCTTGATAAGAAAAAACGTTGGAACAATCTGGAGGACTTAATAGCTATTAGGGAAAACAGTTGGGAGTGAATGGAAGTAGGAAATGAGCGTGTGTTGAATTTGATCAGAGAACAAACTTTTTACAATATTGAGCATGAATTATTATCCGAAAATGTTCCAGGGCGAATTATGTTTTTGGAAATTGAACAGTTTCTACACGTCTTGTGATATATTGTTACAAATGGGATGATTGGTAATTGAAAAATGTGTCAAGACGGATTTGTTATCACTAAAGTGATATTTGGTGAAATATGGAGTATTGGCACGCCATACCGGGAAAGAAATTGCAAAAGGACACATATGAATTTTTTAGATAAGGTATAGTTTGTGATGTCATGTGATCTATGTTTTACCACTTTTGTATTATCGCGAAGGTAATGGAATAATGGTACAGATTGATTGAGTTGGTGTTTTAAGTCCACTTTATACACACTAAGGCTAATTGGGACTGGACTTACAGTTTAAAGTGGGATCCGAAGCACTATGTGCTTCCACAGGGTATCGAAACCGGGACCCTTTTATTACAAGACGACGAAGCAGTTGCCACTACGCAATCGGGGAGGCCTATAGTGGTAAAGAACATAAGTATAGGTGATGTTAATTTCGTCACGTTATGATCAAGGTGGTCCCTTCTTCGATACCCGATGGTGACCCCCAACCGTACTCATAGCTTGTATCTTATGCCTCTCAAAACGCGTTCGAGGCAATAAGAGAAAGCGAATTTTTTAGGCGCGTAGGCGGTTGTTTCCAACTTTTATCGAAGTAGTGTTTTGAGAGGCATAAGATAGGTAAATTTGAAAAGTTGAAAAACCTGTCCGGAAAACTTTAAAGGGCTGTCCAGCCGGCTCTAATTGAACTAGAGTTAAAACAATTCTAGATTCGGAATGTGTACGTCAAGACCTTTCCATAGAGTATATGGACGATGGTCTACGGTCAAAATAACAAAAACCAAGATGGCGGCCAAGATGGCGGTCCCCATTGTCATGACGAGCTGAGATGACAATTAATTGTATAATATTACATAGCAATCGTGGGTGATGTTTATTGTCAGCTAGTTGTTGTAGGTAAATTTGAAAAGTTGAAAAACCTGTCCGAAAAACTTTAAAGTGCAGTCCAGCCGGCCCTACTTGAACTAGAGTGAAGGCAATTGTAGATTCGGAATGTGTACAGTGGGATCCATGAGTATTACCGTGCAAATTGTCCATGACTATTTTCATTAATTTTTTTTTAAAACCTATGTGTTTTTAAGCGATGGATTTTTATGTATGCTGGTGAAGAAGTTGTCAACAGCTTGTTTTGAGTTTTCTTTTAATTCTTGAAGCTGTTATTTGGTCAAATAAAGTGCACGAACATGGTGATGGACAATTTGCAAGGTAATACTCATGGATCCCACTGTACGTCAAGACCTTTCCATAGAGTATATGGACGGTGGTCTACGGTCAAAATAACAAAAACCAACATGGCGGTCAAGATGGCGGCCCCCATTGTCATGACGAACTGAGATGACAAACAGTTGACGGAATAGTTTATCGTGACCTTATCACACTGTTTATTTCTCTGTTGGAACGTGATGAACGTGATTGTTGGTTTCAACAAGACTCCGCAACAAGTCACACGTCTAATGAAACTTTAGACATGTTGGCAGAGTTTTTTGGAGATCACATTATAAGCAAAAACTTATGGCCCAGTCGCTCCCCGGATCTGACGTCTCCAGATTTTTTTCTGTGGGGTTATTTGAAACAAACAGTTTACATTAATAACCCAAGAACACTTGATGATCTAAAAATAAACATTTGCACAGCCATTAACAATATAAACCAATCAACCTTGCATAAAGTTGCTTCCAACATGATAAAACGTGTTGATGAATGCCTCAGGGAAAATGGTTGTCATTTTCAACATCTTTTGTAAAGCTACACTGCCTGTTACGCGCATTGGATGGTTGCCAGGAGTAGGTAAGTAACACTTTTTTCACCATAATTTTCATTTTCTTTTTTCCTGTTTCCAGTATTTCCATGTCATAGACCATCACTAAACACACCTTTTGTTGCCTTCAAACATCAACAGTGTTGCCACTGTACCTCATATTTTTTTTAAAAACACCCATTTGGACCGGTACGCGTTTATGAGGCATTTCAGGATTGGCTATACGCGAAAACGATCGGTTTTCTTCTCTGAACTATAGATGGCGAAATAGTCCACCAACCCAAGGTGGAAATTGACGTCCAAATTTCCGTACGAACGTTTGACATGCAATTTTCCATGCTTTGTGGAAAAATAAATTTACATTTGGCAACACTGCATGAACAACACTGCACCCCGTTTGTTGTTTCTATGTTTAAAAATATCTACTTGGACAGGGCTAACATTTGGTGTATGACTTATGTATGTACAGGTTTCGGTTACAAAGTAACGCCACTCTTAATTCCCAGTTGCGCCGTTCGTGGGACACCCTGTATTTGTGGAATGATTTGCAGTCACGAAATGACATTAATTTAGAAAGAAAAGTAAAATAAAATTAATAAATAAATAGTATGCGTAACACAAGAAGAAACATCGCAAAGTGATTCCGGACGTCAGGTGTTGGATTGTGTACTAGAGTTTTATTTTTCTATGTTATTAGAATGTAAATAGTATCCTGAGAGATATTTCATACCGAGGCGACAAACTACAAGTGTCGCTTGGAAGCGAGCAGTCCGTAATCAATGCAGCCTTTCGAACCGTAGGGACACAAGCTCTGACTGCACCGTTTCCTCAAAAAGATTTTACACCAAAGCGACACGCGACAAACGATACAAGGATTTCACACCAAAGCGACACGGGTCCTTCGGTCCAAGGCAACTTTCACACCGAAGCGACATATGTTGCTTGGAAACGAGCCAATCAAGAGCAACATTTCACATCGTAGCGGCATGACGGGAAGCACAGGCCAGCGTTCGGTTGGTGAAATCCTCAAGCGATAAGTGTCGCGTGCCCCTTGTCGCTTTGGTACGCAATCTCCCTAAAGCAAGACACTCATTGCATCGCTCATGCGCGAACAACATACCACGGCAACATGTTGCAAGCTATTGAGGAAATGGCCCAGTTTGAGCGACGCACAAGCGACAAAGCGACACGTGTGACTTATCGTGTCGCCTAGATCTGTTGTTGTAATGTGCGGTTTTTCGTGTCGCCTATCTGTTGTTCACACAATTAGCAGCGAACGCTTGCCAATAGACTGAAGCCACCATGTCACTTGTCACTTAGTTGGGAACTCCCTCTGTAACGCGTCGCTTCGGTCTGAACACCCTTCCTTTAAGGAGCTTTCCTACCGAAGTAACAAGTAGCACGCGAATACGCCATATGAACGTGTCGTTTGCTGTTTGGACCCTCATGTGCAATGAATGCTATGTTACAGTCTGGAAGTGTGTGTCACTAGTGTGACAGTGTGAACATCCCGTGTCGCTTGTCCCATTGGTTTGAAAGTTTACTTACACTCATGTCGATGGCACTAAGAAAGTTTTGTGTGGTTCCCCTTGTCGTTTCATGGAATCATCATTATCATCATCGCCGCGATTAGTTTAAAGTGGAAGAAAAGAGACAGTAAATACAAAAAATACAAATGCTTCAGTGTGTATATCTTTAAAAGAAATGATGATGATGATAATAATAATAATAATAATAATAATCCGTCGCGCAACAGCCCATGAAGGGCCTAGGCGTACCTAGGCGTACCTACCGACTGCCGGTCTCCCTCCCACGCTTTCATTCGTCACCTCTAAGCGTGGAGATCTTCAACCGGTATTGGAATAGTCGGGGGGTCGGCCCGACGTATCCCCAGCCGTTATAGTAGGTCTCCGTGACCGGATTACGCTCACTCACTCGGAGCTCCCCAATTTCCTCACGATGGTGGGTTGCCACCGGCCCTATACGTAGGCCGAATAAATTCCGACCAGAGCCGGATTCGAACCTACGCCGTCCCGCAGAATGAACCTAATTCATACACGAAAATTTAGTTGCCAAGAACATTCCATGCGTATTTTTTCTCCCGTATTATTAACAACATGACGTGGTCGACTGTCTAGAATGTTCGTTAATATCTTCGCGACCACTGTACCAAATATCATAGCAATTATCACATTCATAGAAATGCTTCATGTAAAAGAATCAGACGTTGCAGCGAAAACTCCATTTACTTCCATTATAAGCAGTCGAACACCAAGCACCGGGGTCAACACCAGCGCCTCTAGCGGGTCATTTTCGAGTGGAACCAGGCAGAACGCGCAGAACTGTGCAGTTTTCCACACTACGTTATTCAAGGCGCTGTAATGTAAACAAAGATTTATCCTACATAGAGCGGCCATATTGGAAGCGACACTAGCGCTCAGGTAGTAATTTTAACATGATTTTAATCGCGAATAGGTGAGTCTCCTTTATTATACAACACGATACCAACTTTGTGTTCTGACGTCAGGCGTAGAATGCTTACGTTGTTAGGTTAGGTCTGATAGGCTTTGATCTCTTAGAATAAATGCACTGTGAACCTAGTGGTATTATTTATGCTAAGAGAACAAAACCTATTCTATGATAAAACCTAACATAAGCCTAACCTATAAAGAATTTCACGGTGACGTCAGAACGCAACGTTGGTACCACGTTGTGCGATAAAAAAGAGCCGCATAAAATGTATTACAATTCATACGAATAATCTCGTCTCATATCAAAATCACGTAATCTGTTGCAGAATTTAAGTTATATATTTTTTTATGTAAATATTGCTTTGTTTAATTATTAGATTACAGGTTGAATTACAATGTTTCTCCTGGATGAAGGTGTTTATGTTTTTTGGAGAAAGATAACGAATTTGCTCCCTTTTGCTCTTCGGAACGGGACAAGTAGCAAGACCCGTAGATCTCCAATATTTGTCATATTCCATCTGCCCATGTGCTTTTCAGTCGAATCAGCTAAAAATGGAGAATAAAGAGAAGAAACAGAGCGTTTATCTACCAGGTCAACCTATGGAAGAAGATGAGGAGCTTGTAGTTGATGAATCGGCGTACATTATGCTCCATAACGCCCAAACAGGTAAATGGAAAGAATTTAGGCTTTAGACATATACAAAACGACCACATCACGGACAAAATATACGGTTACCTTTTTTTAATATTTTTGTTACACAAAATAACGGTAATTATGCGATATCGCCCGAACACCTCTCACTCGTTTATTTCGTGAATTTTAGCATTGATACTTACCTATTCTGCATTGCGGAAGATTCTTCAAGGTAAAGTTATGCCTTTTCCCATAAAATAGTGTCAACTTTTCATATTACAAGTCATTATTTGTCTTCCTTGTTCCTCTTGGGTAGCACAATATGGCGTTCACCCATCATGGATCATCGCGCGTCGTGCTTGTGTTTTGTCGATTTGGAGTGGAGGTAAGAATTTACAATATAGAGAAAGTCTCCAATTTTGTTAATTTTCGGTATATTAACTAATTTTGGCCTCCAAATGACGAATCTGTTGTAAAAACCCGGGGGTCACGTCTGGAAATTGTACATTTTTGATGAAACATTGTTCATTAGCCCCAAAAACCATGCACGGGTAGCCCCACAAACCATTGACGTTAGCCCCAAAAACCATCCACGAGTAGCCCCACGGACCATTAACACGGGGTTAGGTTAGGTTCCATTAGCACTCATTTCACCCCCTAAATTCATCGAAAAAATAGGGTTCGTACTAGGATTGAACATCATAAATCATTTTCTTGTAAAACAACGGTGTGGTTGGAAACAATTACATTTTCGTTCGTAAAACTATGCATAGACATCTATATATATAAAAAATTCAATTTGCTTTTTTTCAAATTTCCAGATGTGACCCCCGGTTTTTTACAACAGATTCGTCATTTGGAGGCCAAAATTAGTTAGTATACCGAAAATGAACAAAATTGGTGACTTTCTCTATATTGTAAATTCACTCCGGAGTGGGTATGCAGTGTTTCAACCTTCTTCACCGAAAAATACCAACTTTCGTGTTCATTATGTCATCACAAACCATTGATGGATAGCCCCAAAAAACCATTCACGATAGCCCCAGAAATTATTGACGATAGCTCTATTAACCATTCACGGATAACCATTCAAAAATAGCGATCGTTTGCAAAACTAATAAAAAACTGGCCGTTTTTTGTTGTCACGATGATAAAAAATAGAAGGCATATACTTGAAAAATAATTGGGTAGCATAGATTCACGCAGAATTCAAGAAGCTAAATTTCGATGTAACTCGTTTCTATGAAGGTCTACTGGTTAATTTTTAATTGGAGTCCAAACTCGAGTATCTATAATTTTTAATCCTATAGTAGTGAATATACTGTACATTTGTCGTTCATGAACAGTATTATATGTGATGAGTGTTTAATTTACAAGGTACAAATTGAGTGTGTGATACTTCCCTTTAGATAATCATTTTAACTCCTATTCTTCATACAGGTGCACCTTGCCTCAGTTTTGACATCATCCAAGATAAGTTAGGAGAAAAGAGGGAAGATTTCCCTTTGACCATGTACATGGCTGCTGGTACTCAATCGGATAAAAAGTTTAACAATAATGTAATTGTGTTGAAGGTAAGTTGATATGTTCATTCTCGACACTTATGTTAATTGTTTTTCAGGTAAAAATTTACTATCCTTCGGACACCTCTAATTTTTCCGTTTCGTCAATTTTTGACATTCGTAATTACATATCTGCTTCGCGGAACATTCCTGAAGGTGTATCAACGTTGTTCTGATGAAATTAATTGCAATTTTTCACATTACCAGTACGTCTTTCTGATAGGCCTTTTCGCTTGCCTGAGACAAACTAACCTAACCACGCGCAAATGGTTCTTGGGGCTAGCGCCAATGGTTCGCAATTATTTCCAATTTTTAGATCCTGATACTAACACGACACCAAATTTTACCTACGTTTCCTAACCTAACAGAACTAACCTAACCACACGCCAATGGTTCGTGGGGCTAGCGCCTATGGTTCGCAATTATTTCCAATTTCTAGATCCTGATACTAACACGACACCAAATTTTAACTATGTTTCCTAACCTAACAGAACTAACCTATCCATGCGCCAATGGTTCGTGGGGCTAGCTATTCTCCGTCGGAGAATTAATTTTCAACGAACAACATGAATTTCAGCTATGAAACATTCCCACATCACACAAAACACCTTCCCAATGTTCGACAATGCTACAGGAACTTATTACGGTAAGTAGTTTCTTCTGTAAAAATAAATAAGGTACTAGTTTACTATCCTTCGGACACATTTATTTATTTGTACAGAAGACACTACTTACCGTAATAAGTTCCTGTAGCATTGTCGAACATCGGGAAGGTGTTTTGTGTGATGTTGCAATGTTTCATAGCTGAAATTCATGTTGTTCGTTGAAAATTAATTCTCCGACGGAGATAGCGTTTGGTGTGTACATCTGCGTATACCATGAAGTTCGTACACCTTCATACACCATCACCTTCATACACCGTCGTGACTATCATGACGTGTCGTGATTGTGTTTTGTTGGTATCCAGTGTTTCGAACTCCCTGCGTTTGCGACGAGAGTTAGAACTGTGGATCGAGGGTTTGGAGAATGACGTGTGGTGGGTGTGTTGTAAAGTTTGTGCCGGGTGTGGACAAACCATTGGCGCTAGCCCCACGAACCATTGGCGCGTGGATAGGTTAGTAGGGCCACGCAGAGGTTTCAATAGTTAAAAAGATAGCCCCACGAACTATTGGCGCTAGCCCCACAAACCATTGGCGCGTGGATAGGTTAGTAGGCCACGCAAAGGTTTCAATAGTGAAAAAGATAGCCCCACGAACCATTGGCGCTAGCCCCACAAACCATTGGCGCGTGGATAGGTTAGTAGGCCACGCAAAGGTTTCAATAGTGAAAAAGATAGCCCCACGAACCATTGGCGCTAGCCCCACAAACCATTGTCGCGTGGATAGGTTAGTAGGCCACGCAAAGGTTTCAATAGTTAAAAAGATAGCCCCACGAACCATTGGCGCTAGCCCCACAAACCATTGGCGTGTGGATAGGTTAGTAGGCCACGCAAAGGTTTCAATAGTGAAAAAGATAGCCCCACGAACCATTGGCGCTAGCCCCACAAACCATTGGCACGTGGATAGGTTAGTAGGCCACGCAAAGGTTTCAATAGTGTAAAAGATAGCCCCACGAACCATTGGCGCTAGCCCCACAAACCATTGGCGCGTGGATAGGTTAGTAGGCCACGCAAAGGTTTCAATAGTGAAAAAGATAGCCCCACGAACCATTGGCGCTAGCCCCACAAACCATTGGCGCGTGGATAGGTTAGTAGGCCACGCAAAGGTTTCAATAGTGAAAAAGATAGCCCCACGAACCATTGGCGCTAGCCCCACAAACCATTGTCGCATGGATAGGTTAGTAGGCCACGCAAAGGTTTCAATAGTTAAAAAGATAGCCCCACGAACCATTGGCGATAGCCCCACAAACCATTGGCGCGTGGATAGGTTAGTAGGCCACGCAAAGGTTTCAATAGTGAAAAAGATAGCCCCACGAACCATTGGCGCTAGCCCCACGAACCATTGGCGCTAGCCCCACAAACCATTGGCACGTGGATAGGTTAGTAGGCCACGCAAAGGTTTCAATAGTTAAAAAGATAGCTCCACGAACCATTGGCACTAGCCCCACGAACCATTGGCGCGTGGATAGGTTAGTAGGCCATGCAAAGGTTTCAATAGTGAAAAAGATAGCCCCACGAACCATTGGCGCTAGCCCCACAAACCATTGGCGCTAGCCCCACGAACCATTGGTGCGTGGATAGGTTAGTTGATTAGGTTGGGATACATAGTTAAAATTTGGTGTCAGAACGCGAAAAATAAAGTTAAAAAGAAATAGATCTGATTAAGTTTGTCGACGGGCTTTTCTTGGGTTCCGAAGGTTGAAACACTGCATAACAATTGAAAATCGAGAAAAAACAAGGCCGATGCGTCATTCCTACGCGTTATTATTTACGAAGGTGTGCGCGCCATGTTGTGTGTGAGGCAAACGGAAAGGTAGGAGGAAGAAGTAGTCGTAAGGTGAAAAATTGCTCTTACTTTCATCAAACCAACGTCAATACACGTTCAGGAATGTTCCGCGAAGCAGATACGTAAGTTTGAATGTCAAAAATTTGGCAAAAGAGAAGCCGGACGCGCAATTATGTAGGAAGGTGTACTCGCGATATTGTGTCTCAGGCAAGGGAAAACACCTACCAGAAAGACGTTCTGGTAATGTGAAAAATTGCAATTAATTTCATCAAAACAACGTTAATACACCTTCAGGAATGTTCCGCGAAGCAGATACGTAAGTATCAATGTCAAAAATTGACGAAACCAAAAAAATAGAGGTGTCCGAAGGATAGTAAATTTTTACCATAAATAAATGTGTCCGAAGGATAGTAAACAAGTACCGTTCCATTTATGAAATTATGACTATTCGAGGTGTATGGATCTGGAGCGGTTTACCCACTGTACCCCCTCAAGAATTACGTTGAATGTTTCTTTAATCGACAGATTTCAATGTTTTACATTATGTAAATGTAATTCCAGAGTTAGGAAAGCACAAATAACGGAGATATTTGATCCCAAGAAATGGCCCACGTAAGTTAAAACCTGCAATTTCGAATTACTTTCTCCACTTTTTGTTAGTAAAAACTGTTTGTATGTACACTACACTAGCGAAAGAACATGCAGAAAATAACTATCACTACCATACCTAACAATCCTAACCTAACTACGTAAAATTATATGTGCTGTTGTGGAAAGTCATTTTGGGTGCTATATTCACTTGGGTCGGTAGACCCCCCCTGGAAATTGACATAGTCATTTAAAGATTCAAGAAACCCGAAAGTTTGTTCTCTTATTGTTAAAAACAGAAATAAAGTTCATTTAGTTAGTATTCGAACAGAGTAATCGAAGTAAAAATGCATTGGATCGAAAATATTGATTGAAAAATACAGGAACAAGGTTATAGTCTACCATTCCATCCAAAGAACAAATGGGTTCACAGTTTTCAAAGTTCTAATAATTACAGTTGTAGGTTAGAGGTCACAGAACACACTTTATAAAAAAAAAATCCCCCTAACATTTAAAGCCTTTTCTTGAATGAGACGTGCAACGGTTAATATCAAAATGCATTCAGACACCAAGTGCATAAAATGCAAATGAAATCATGGTAAACAGTTGTGTTGGTATTCACTCGTTTAGTGAATCGAGTCTCCCCATTTATATAATAATAATTATTATTTGGAATAAAATTTATATTTCTTAGTTTATAATATTTCATATTGTATAACAACTAGGGCTGAACCGATGCCGATACTCTTACCGATTTGCACCAATATCGATACCGATACTTGAAAATTGCAATAATTAAAATTTGTTCAAAATCTTGATCAATATTGGTGTGTAAATAATCTTCTCCAATGATATGCATGTATTTACCAAGAAATTTGCTTTAGAATATTAAAAAATTACATCATAATATTAATGAAAATTAATATTTTCGAGCTAACTTATAGATTTTTATGAAACTGGACATATTGAGAATTTTTAAAATATGGATGGAACAACCGGGACATGCCTGCTAAACAGGACTGTCATGGTCAAAACACGACGTAGGGTCATGGTCACCCTACCCATGAATAAATAAATTATAATTCTATAAGTGAATAATAAAAAAATAACCCCCAAGCTGAGAAATCTAACAAATGTTGTTGCCCAATAATCATAAGGACCCTGTTTGATTCAAAGTAGGAACATATTGAAGGGGTTTAAATTACACTGTAAATTGATAGTCTATCTGAGCCTGAAGTAACTTGAAATGAACTTTTGCATTATTTTTTTAACCATAAAGTTGAAAGTTCCATTTGCTTTAAGGTTGGTTCTTGTGCATAAATAATTTCTGATTTGATTTCAGATGTCAAATATGCACAAGACTCAGAAGGCAGCGGATGATAGTGATGAAGAAAGTGATGACGATGATGATGATGATGAAGATTCTGAAACAAAGCCAAAGCTTGAACATGTAATGATAAAGCATATTGGCTGCGTCAATCGCATAAGGGTTTGTATTGTATCTTATTTATCATAATAACTATTTGGTCTAGGAATTAATTTATGCGGTTGTTACGCACACATTGAAGCTGTAGTTCAAACACAAAATACATAAATACCTTAAGAAAAATATTGTCCATCGCGAGCCACCACTTTCGCCCATCTGTCAGGCAAGTTACGGATTCCGTGGCAAAAGAAGTCCTCATCCTTTGAAGCGATCCAGTCAGAGACCCATTTTTCGATATCTTCTGAAGAAGTGAACCGCTGTCCAATCAAATCGTTATTCATGCAATCGAACAAGTAGTAGTCCGAAGGAGCAACGTCTGGTGAATACGGCGGGTGGGGTAAAACTTCCCATCCGACATTTTCTAAATAGGTTTTGACCGGTTTTGCGACATGTGGGCGAGCGTTATCATGTTGAAAAATAAGTTTATCATGTCTGTTCTCCCATTCTGGTCGTTTCCTGGCCAGAGCTTGCTTCAAACGCATTAATTGTCGTCGATAACGTTCTCCATTAATAGTTTTACCCGGTTACAGCAGCTCATAGTACACCACACCTTTCATATCCCACCATATCCACAGCATAACCTTTGCACAGTGAATATCTCGTTTCGATTGTGATGGACCTGGTTCACCTGGCTTCACCTAGGCCTTTTTTCGTTTCGGGTTCTCGTAATGGATCCACTTCTCATCGCCAGTAACAATGCGATGCAAAAACCCCTTTCTTTTCTGTCTTTGAAGCAGTAATTCGCAAATGGTTTTTCGTCTTTCAACGTCTCTGTCTTTCAATTCATGTGGAACCCAATGTGACATCTTTTGAATCATTCCCATGGCTTTGAGGCGTTTGGAAACTGTTGTTTGATCAACGCCTAATGCTTCTGCAAGTTCTTCCTGAGATTGACACGAATCCTGATCGAGCAATGCTCTCAATTCTTCATCTTCAAATTTTTTTGGCTGTCCAGGTCGCCCTTGGTCTTCCAGGCCGAAATCACCACTTCTAAACCGTGCAAACCACTTCTGACACATTCGCTCAGCTAGCGCATGGTCACCATACACTTCCACCAAAATACGAAAATAGGTGCTCCCCTGTGCTTAGCACCATGCCATGAAAGCATACAGGGGGTGTGGGGGTAACGCCCCACACTTTCTTGATCCTGTCGTGAGTGGGGGTGATGTGATCAGCATCATACCCCTGACAGCCTTTACCCCCCAGGTACCCATGCCATTCGACACTGGGTGGGTGCCAGGGCCGCTTCCAACGTTAGAAATGTTCTCAAATTTGAACCAGCCGGGGATCGAACCTGGGACCTTTAACATGGTAGATGCATTACCGACTGAGCCACCGTGGCCAATATCACTATTGTTATACTATTATCAATGTGCTTTTTGGGTAAACTGACTTTTGCACCACCCTGCATTTATTTGACAATACATTTAACTTGCTCCTGATAACATATTTCACTCCGATTTAAGATTAAAAATTGGAATAAAGAAATCTAACAAGAGTGCCCCAAGTTTTTAATCTCATTCCCAAGGGTGCCGCGAATGTAAAAAGATTAGGAATCCCTAGAAAGTACATCAACCTCCCCCCCCCCCCAAATCATGGTCTTGTATTGTAATCATGTATATTCCTAATTTAAAATCTCTAGTCAAAACTTACATTTGGCCTGATCTCAGAATTCTGTTTTTCTGTTCTGTAACATGGGCAGATATTCAGCTAGGGAAGAGTTGTTCTCCCAAAATATGTATGTAATTGATTCAAAAATATTTCACTTGTACTTGTTATATGCTTGGTATTGAAGAACCATTGTAGATATGCTGAATAACATTTAAGAACTTGCAAATGACCAAATAATTACTTTGAGAGATCTCGTTACTTTTCTAAAAATCACTAATTCACTAAAACTTCACAGCTTCAACTTCACTCCTTCTCTCCTTATTGTCCAATGATGCCCATCTTTGGAAGAAACTCTCAGATGATCCAACGCTTGTTACTCTGAACTGCTCATGTTGCCAACTTTAATGGAATTCTCATTTTCACAAGCATGTTTGAAGTTTATTTAAACTTGAAAAAGCTTCTCTCGTAGTCTGGAGAATAAATTAACTTGATCAGCAAAATATCTCTTCCAACTACTGGTTCGCCCACGCCAAAATCTCGTTCATTGTTTCTGTGGAGCTCAGTCTATTTCGTCTCGAGAGGTGTTTGCCTTCTTGGGCTTCCTTCTTTTCGGAGGGCTCTCAGAGCAATCAATTACAACATGTCACATTATAAATTGTACATTGTTTCGTCTTTCGAATTTTTGGACTGACTTGTGCCCTTTTGAATCAGGTGGGCCCAGCCCAGTTTTCCCCATGCAGGTTTTTTTCAGAAAATGTAAATTATTGCTTTAAATACTTGTGAGATTCTACTATTGTCAAAACGTTTTGGGAAACTTGTAAAGGAAAGCTCATAATGCTAAAATGAATGTAATACAAGTCATAGTGTTTTTTTTTAGGCTGTTTTTCTCAAATCATGATAAAAATGGACTTTTAACAGAAATGTAAAATAATACATATCCAAGGAACAAAAAATAAAAAGTATCAGAAATTTTTAGATAAAGCGTTTGCATTGATTGATGCAGTATAGTTGAACAAAGCTTATAATTTTAAAATGTTTTAGCTTTTAGGTTAGCAGTTACTTCCTTATGCAGGGGAAGTGATAAGTGATACATCATAGTTTCAACTGTGATGATCAATTGATACAATAAATTTTTTGCATGTTTAAGCATTACAAGGGAGAATTGAGTACATTTTATTGAAATGTCGTTAATTGTGGTATAATTAAATCGGAACATTCTTTAAATGATTTTTCTCACTTCTCATCATAATGGGTTCCTTGCCTATGCAAGACAAATGTTATTTATGTCTGGTTAGGAGCCTGTTACCCATGTAAGTCTTGCACCTTCATGATCTACCACAATTTCATTTTTTTCTTACTTTCTTTTAAGGGTGTATAGGGTACTCATGTAAATACAGTGTACATGTATACTTTCATATTTTGATCATTTTTGACATTTTCAAACCTTTGAATAGACTATAGTTTTGAGCTTTGTGCATGAAACTTACAGGAGCATTTCTGCACTATAATTGGACAATAAAATTATCAAAGTATGTGCATGGTTTAGGAGAAGCATGAGTTAGGGTGGATGGGCAGAGGGATGTCATCTGTTTAGTGGCTATGATAACTGCAGTAAATTTACAATCATTTAGAAAAACTAAATATGCTGACCAAGGCAGTAATTTATTTTATTAAAAACATAAACTAAAATGTAACGTTTCAACCTTCTAGCAAGGTCTTCATCAGACTCTGTATCAAGTACAAAAGTAACAAGATACTCAAAAAGGGCATTATATATACACAAACATTACTCCCTCCAGACTATTAGAAAGTTGTTAGGAACTTTCTAGCAGGTGGCTTTCACTTTCCAACTGTACTTTCACCTAAAAGGCTAAACATAATTACTTTCATATAGAATGTGAAGAGATATTCATATAGAATATCTCACGCTCTTTTTCCTTCATTTCCCTTCTCCTCTCCTCTTTCTCTCTTGTGCTTTCCACTCTTTCTAACACCTTCTTCCATTCTTTGTTTAACTTCAGTCCCCCATCCCAGTTCATTATGTCTTCTTCACCTTTCTTCTCTATTTCCTTGGCTTCCTTCCATTTTCTCACTAGTATTCTCTTCTCCCTTCCTATCTGCTTAGCCTCATCCCACTCTATGTCATGTCCTGTTTCTCTCGTGTGTTTAAATATTGCATTTCTCTTTCTCTTAAGTCGTACATCATCCCTATGTTGTTTCAACCTGTCTTTCAGCCTTTTTTTCGTTTCTCCTAGAAGGTTGAAACGTTACGTTTTAGTTTATGTTTTTAATAAAATAAATTACTGCCTTGGTCAGCATATTTAGTTTTTCATAATCATGGAAACAAGGCTTAATGGTGTTATAATCATTTAGGTAAAATTATTTCTGCAGCTAGAAAACTTGAGTAAAATTGGACAATATGTTACAACAATACATTTTCAGAGTATTAAACTGAGTCATTTTAGAGATTTCATTGGTCCGCAATTTTGCAGTAAAACTTTTAAAATAATATTTCTTAGCGTAGGAGAGGAGTGGTTGTCAAATCACAAACGTTGTATTTATGATAACCACCATAAATGGAAAGCTTTTGAGTTGCAATTTTTATAGTTGCAAGATAACTTGAAGGATTAGTCTTACATTCAATTTGTAGGAAATTGGTCACCATGTTTAAAGATAGTAGACGACAGACTGGTTTAACATGTCTTCCAAGAGCTTTAAATTATGCTCATATTTGACTAGGTTACATTTTCGTAGATTAAGAAAACAAGTCTCAGCAATGTGACAGCATCACTTGAGTTTTAAGCTTTTAATAAAACTCTGTAATATAGTGTGTGTTGTAGGAAAGGGGGGGAGGGGGGAATAAGTCACCAATTTTGAGACTATGATAACTGCAGCAAATTTAGAGGTTTTTAGCTGAAATGAATCACAACTAGATACACCTTGGGAACGATTTTTTTTCCTTTTCATGTGTTCAAAGCATTTCAAGATTGTAAATGAAAAATGGATTTTTCATATGCTGAGGTAGATTCCAAATTCTGGTGACTTTCAAATGCCTAAACTACATTTCTAGAGATTAAGAAAAGAAACTCTTTTAAGAATTTTAGACAATAAATGTTTTAAATATGGTGCATGTTTGGGGAGCGTTGGGGACCAAATTGATGGTCACTGATGTTCTGACCATGGGAATTGCCATTTTCATAGCAGCCAGATATTTTGGAGGATGTGTAAGGTATTCCATTCGGACGAAATCAGCCAAACAATTAAATGTGGCAAAATTGTAATTTGGCATGTTAATACATGGATGCTTGAAACATCCAGAAAGATAATGGGGAAACACAACTGCGATAAACTGTGAAATAACTGCATTGAAGCAGATTGAAAATATTGTGTTGCATAGTACAGTGCGTTTCACAGTCTAGTCTTCCACAGAGCGGCGGCCGTTACATCGGGCAGCGAGAGCGTGTGTGCCGGTAAACTAGATGCAACATCCGCGTAACTGGAACTGCTAGGTATGTAATGAAGTAAGCTTGTACAGTCGTACAATTACACGGACAGTTAAAATTAAAATGAGCACGTACTTTGTTACAAGAGGTGTTGGAAATGATGTCCTCCAGCTTCCAAAAATTTACTGCATTTATATCAGTATCAGTTCGTCTTCCGAAATTGTTTCAATTACTCTCCTGATATTTTATTTAATTTCTTCCAATGTATGGTTTCAGCCTTAAAAGCTTGGTAGCTCGCCATGCAGACTATATGCAAATGTCTGTTTCTTGTGCAAGGCACCGAAGGGATTTTTGAAAAGTGTGTACCGATCGTGCTCCATCGTTTAGTTTCTCCCCAGTATGCACACACTGTTTGTTTCACCCTTCACCACTTCTTATCGAGAACAGACCCGGTTTCCCTAAATTTGCTCATAAGTTCTTGAACATTGTCTCTGTGTGGAACAGGAACATCTGGGGATTCTGCTACCAAATGCCTTCTGACTTCCCTACAAGGATTCTTAATGACGTAAGAGTCGTACATAAAAATGCGTAGTTTTAAACTGTACGTAGCATTATTAGACAGCAGAAAAGCACCAGTAATATGTAAACTAAAACACTTGTAAACACCTTAACAATTCACAAACACGTGCAAAGTAAACGCCAGCTACCTGGATACTGAAGCACTGACACGTTTCGTGCCAAGGTCAGCGTACAGTCGTGGGTCTAAATGCCGGCATACGCCCTCCCACCACCTGGCATGTTAGTCGCCGCTTCACGGATTATTTAATGGTCTATGGCACATGAAATAAGTGAGATAAAAAATGTGTTTGTAGCTGCACCTACAGGCACAACACTGCATTTACAAAATAAATTGTTTCATAAACTGAAGTTCAGAATGGAATATTCACTAATGGTATTTATTAAAAATGTGCTGCATCTTGAAAAGCATATACTTGAACATGCTTAAATTTGAATATCGTTACAGGGGGAAGACAGTAACAAACCTGATTGATAATATTAAAAGTCTCATTTTAAAAAGTTATAGTTATTGCTATTTTTCTTGGAAGAATGGTCCATCCCCCCATTCTACGCAATCCAGTTCCCTGTCACGTGTTCATTGGTGGAGCCATCTTGCATCACTACTTGCGCAGAGCCTTGTTTTCATTCACTTGCTCAAGAGATAGAAGGGACAGGGTATAAAACAATACAAATTGAATGTTAAGATACACTACTACCAGAGGGAAAATGTATTTGATGAATAAAATATATATTTTTAAACATAGTCTGAAAAACCAAGTTTTGCCCGGGTTTAATTGGGTTTTATCTGAAAAAACAAAAAAAACCACCTGGGTTGGGTTTTTTCGAAAAGGACCAGGCAAAATGCCAACCCTGTTTTGAATACCTCGGAGGTAGCTGCAACGAATGGCTAATTGCTTCAGTTACATGATCAGGATATCAGTATATAATAATACTGTGAGAGAAAACACATTTTTGATTTTCATTTGTTAATAATCGTAACAATTTCTGTATATATATATTTTTTAATTAGAGTATGTCATGTCTTCATATGTATATAACTGAAAAGAAGACCGAACTGAATTATCATCTGTAGTTTCAAGATATACCGTATTTACTCAAGTGTAATGCACACTTTTTTCCAAAATTTTTGTGACCAAAAACTGTGGTGCGTATTATGCATGGAATAATTTTTTCATGTTTACGGAACCTTATCATGTTATATATCGTTGTAAAGCTTGAATTCTGTAGTTTCTGAATATGGCAACAGTATTCCATTCAAGATGGTGACACTAATGTGTAATGCAGTTGAAATTAGCTCATCACAAAATGAAGGAACGTTCTGATTTTTGTGGTACTTTGGATGAAAGAAGAGATAAGGAGAAAGAAAATAATAATTAAAATGTATTACTAGCCAATGACACATACGGAATGTGTAAATACCTTATGAAAGAAATCTTGTTCTGCTAACTGCAAGTTTGAGGGTTTTGAATGGGCCTCTTATAAATCTTACATAAGTCATGGAAAAAGTATATATTTTGAAGTTTTTTTTTTTCTTTTAGAAAAAGTAGACAAAATGAGCAAAACCATGCATAAAAGTCTAAAGGCCATTTTTCACTTTGTAATGTAATGTTCTGCAAGGTAACAGTTTCATAGATCGGAGACATATTTCTTCATTTTACACAAGAAACTACTTACGGAAATGAGTTTCTCCAAGGTTTACAACGTTCATCGAGGTATTTTCTTCCTAAAACTTCACCGTAGAATGCAGCAAAACAATAAATAATCAGTTTTGATGTAATAATATTGCCTTTTGTGTAGATCGAGAACATTATGCCGTTGTTTGCATTATGCACCTGCAGATGGCTCTAGCGTCGGAAGTCACGTGATCTCGCTAGTGGAATCAGGGTTTCCAAACGTGCTTTTTTTTCGTGAAACGTGCACTTTTTTCTCGAGAAAATGCCATGTCATGGATGTGACTTTAGATTATTATCGGGCGTAGAAGATCCCTTGGATTATTGTATAAGAAATTCAACAAACTAAATCCCAAGGCGAGAAAAAATTTCCTGGAGGAGAAAAACCGATGTTGTTCGGATATGTGTGATTGAACGTACTGAGGACATTTTTCGATGATGAAGCACATATTTAGGGGTGAAATGAGTGCTAATGGAACCTAACCTAACCTCGTAGGCATACCTCGTTCCCGTGAATGATTAGTGACAGAAAGTATAAAAAAAAAACTTACCCTACGGATGCCGGAGCGCCGGCTGCGGGCAAGAAGGATGTGTCATGGATGAAAGATGAAAGATACGTGAAAGATGCTGTGAAGGTAAGTTAATCTCTTAATTTTTACTAACGTAACCTAAACAAACCAAACCTAACCTAACCTGGCTAACTTTGCATGTTTCCTGACTTGAAAGTATAATTTCAAAAACCCAATAATTCATGGAACATAGGAATTTTCATGCACAATAGAGTTGGAAACACTGATATTCGAAAACAAAAGAAGCGTTATCATTCGCAAAGCAAGTGATATAGCACCATGACGTGCTTTCCGTAGCATTCAGGAAAATAGCTTATTTTAGCAGAAAATGTGTTTGTTTTCATGCAAAAAGCATAATGGCACCTTCGACTATGTTCCGCAATACATAATTGGTAAGTACTAACCACGAGAAACACAAAATATCCAATTTAAATGTGTCTCCGATCTATGAAACTGTTAATGTTCTGCTACACAAGAAAAGCAGTGCTGTTCTGGCAGAATTCGAGCATGCACCTCCCATCACATGGGATGTGTATCAGCGGTATTTGTTGGTTGAGAAATAACAGAAAATAACTTCCTGAGCACTGCAAATCCATAACATAAAAAAACTCATCAAAAACAGGGTGCGCATTATACATGCACGTGCATTATATATGCATAAATACGGTAACATGTCAATTATGATTTGATGAGAGTTCCATCCTCCCTTGACTTGTGCCAAAACTTTATATCTGATTACATAAGCATGGCCATTTGTTTGTTTGAGTTTATTTTTAAGTCTGCTTTATGTACACACACACTCCACGTGTGGCAGAGTGGTTAGCACATCACGCTACGATGCCAGGGTTCCTGGGTTCGAATCCCGGCCTGGTCATGGGTGTTTGTGAGCGTCCATTCATCAGTTTAATCATATCATCATTCATCCTCATCTTCGCAAATTGGCCAACAGTGGCACAAGAAACGAAGAAAAATCAATCAATCAATCAAAAACCGCCATCTGTCCCCATGGTGTGCATGGCTATGTTTTTTTTAAAAAAAGGAAGTTATATTTATTATTGACAAAAATTAATTGAAGTTACTGCTGCAACATAACATTAAAAAAAATCCGACCTGGGAATCGAACCCTGGCCTTCCGCTTGGCAGTCAGATGCCCTACTGACTACTAAGCAAAATACTTGAAGTAATTTAATAAATAATGCTATTATTTTTCGTCGTGAAAATCATACATTGGCCATAATCATCCATTTTCATGTTGGACTTCCTAGATGGTGGTAACACTATCACATTGTAACCATGCACCCTGGGTTTGATCTGTGACGAAGGCACATTTTATGATTCGCATCCCACTTTAAATTATAGGTGCAGTCCCGATTAGAATTTCTGTACATAATATGGACTAGAATCAAAGTTAATGGCATATTTATGCAGGAATTCAAAACTGTAAATCTCTCGTAGAAATAAGTCAATTTACACTTAATCTCTAGTTTTGCATTATTTTCATTATTATTTCATAATACTTTATTTTTCTTTCAGACTAAAAATATTAATGATGTAACCCTTGCCGCAACATGGTCAGAAGAGGGCTATGTCAACATATGGAACTTGGACCAGCAGTTGAATACTCTAGAGGATCCTGAGTTGCTAGCTGCTTACAAACAATTAAAGAATATCAGACCAATGTTCAGTTTCAAAGGCCATCCAGTAGAAGGATACGCTATAGATTGGAGTTCTGTAACACCAGGTGGGAAATTTTGAAACTCATTTCGAGACCTGCTAATGTGTCAATGAATGAAAATTGTATACAGTATTTTTTTCATTGTTGAACGCTGTCAACTCTGTTGCTAAGTTCTCATTCGATGATCAAAAGATGACATACATTGGCCATTTTAGATCCAAACCTCAGATGCAAGTATAAATAGATATATATTGGTGTGTGTGTGTGTTTGTGTTTGTGTGTGTGTGTGTTTGTTTTTGTTTGTTTTGTTAGAAATAATTGGAACTTTGTTAACTTGTTGCTATGCAAAAATGGAAGATGTTTAAATGTATTATTTAATATTAATTTGCTCTTGAAATTGTATAAATTTCTAGAAGAATACAGATCATAATACTTTAAAAGTTATAGGTTCTTATAATTTTGCAGAACTTTTAAAACCCACTGTGTATCTCATACTATGCATCTTTTGCATTTGTAACTAGTTGTATTTTGCTATTTACAGGATTTATTTAGCATTATCATTGTCTTTAATGTTGACCCCTTTATCTAGTAGATTATGAGTTGCTATTTTGTTCTGAGCGCCCACTCCATATTTTCGATCGAATAAGTTTGTTTTGGATTTTGGTGTACATTGAAGTATTACAAACATCCTGCCAACATATTGATTATCTTGACAATCCATTACCTGAAATTTATAAGTGATCAGTATGCCAGGATTTTTTTAAATTCATAGCACCAGCATGGTTGAATTCACTTCTTACACAAATAGATAGTAATTCCCTGTGTTCTTGCAAAAAATAACTTTATTTGCCTATTGATTTCTGTAACTTTCTGCCACCATTCACAGAAGGCTTTGTGAACCAGTATTTGCAATTAGCATTGCAATCTTATCTTATAAATGGAAGTGCATTTTTTAACCATATTTGAGCCATCAACTTCATATTTTCATTTCCATTTTTTTCATAGGGGTACTAGCATCAGGTGATTGCAGACGTAATATTCACGTGTGGCAGCCACAGGAAGATGGAACATGGCATGTGGACCAGAGGCCTTTGATTGGACACACAAATTCTGTTGAGGATCTTCAGTGGTCTCCAAATGAAGCTAATGTTTTAGCATCTTGTTCAGTTGACAAAAGGTATGTTTCTTGCCACTATTGTGTACTGAAATAATGAATTTGGTGTAAACAAATGCACATCTTATTTGCGAAATCCCATTGGCTAATTCTGATGCCAATTGGTGCACAGAAATGTTACTGCATGTAGGAATATAGTTTATCGGGGTGGCTACTCAGTGGGAATTCCTAGACTATGTGAATTTCTGACTCCGGGAATTCTATGTGAAATTCATTTGACTCCGGGAATTCTACATGAAATTCTCTGTAGACATGAAAAATTATAACTTTACGTTAATCAAATTCCATTTGAGTTTATACATGTTTATAAAATACCTGAGTTCACAATTTAACTTTTCCTTTTATCAAGGAAGGAAAAGAAAGCTGCGTGGAAAAAAATAAAGAGAATTATCTCAATCCATTTACTTTGTATCCTTTGCAAAACAACGTATTTGAGAGACTGAAGATAAGATATATTGAATTTGATTAGGTAAATTTGAATTTCAAGTTCTTACACAATTAAAAATTTTTCATAGATTAGTATATCCCGTAACATTTGTGACTTGTGTTTGTAGATGTATTTCAAGTCTGAGTATGTGAAATGGCAAATGTAGACTTCGCACACCTTAAATATTTTAAATACATATACCGTTTACTTGAATTGAATCAGAATTTTAGGATATTGGTGAGAGGCAGTAATACGCAAAGTTGAAATGGAGAAAACATCTTCTTGTATCCTTGAATTTTTTGGAAAGTTTGCCTTGAAAACTGGGAATTATACTTGAATTTTATCATGGTCCTAGAGTGGCCAGCCACTGTCTATATCGTAAAGCCATTCCACTATAGTGGTGGAGGTTTATTTTATGCACTGTATAGCTATGGCCAATGTATCTATAGTGGAAGCTCGATTTTACTATTTTGAGTGAACCAAGCTGAAAGAACTTAAAATGTGGGAAAATCTAAAATAAGGGAAAATTTTGTAGCATTTTGCTCTATTGGGACCATGAACACAGAATGTAAATCCGAGGAACATAAAATTGTTGTTCAAATGTATATCAACTTATTTATTTATTTTACAACAGATTAAAGATACAGCATTTCTATGCATAGGAACCCCAACTTTTTGCTGTTCTTGCCCAATATGTATTTATTTTGTTGCAAGTATTGAAATTGTCTTTAAAAAAAGTAAAATCAGAAATATTCACATCCTTTCATAACAATAATAATAGTTTTGATCAGCAAAAAAAATTTCTACATAGTACATCTGTGTGTGCCAAATCTTAATGTAAAACATATCACTTTTACTTTTGTTTTTTCCGTTCTGGGTACAAAATACGATATTTGCCATTTACTATACCAAATTCAAGCTATTTTCATTGTGCAACAATGTAATCCTTTGAACGTGAACAGATATAATATTCCTCTTTGGATTCCACATCCAGCACTGGTTTTTGCATTTTATATTCATTAAATGTGCATTTCAAATTTATTGGATTTTTAATAGCAATTTTGCGGGGTGTAAGGGGTGCTCCTTCCACATAGTGCACCCAATAGTCAACCTTACTTCCATGTAGTACTCCCTGGACTGCAGACTAACGAGACTGGCGACTGGCCCCATGGCCAGTATAATTTTGTTTGTGTTGTCCTGTGTTTTGTCCTTATTTGTGCTGAGCGCCCTTTTTAGCCTCAGCTTTTAACCAAGGTAAGGAACTTTTAGTTTTCAGATGCTTTTATTTTTGTTATGATAAGGGGCTGGACCCTGTATAGTGTGACGGGCGCAAAATAGCCTCAGTGCTGATGGACTCAAAACATTTTAATTCAAATTTAAATTTTTAATAGCAATTTTGCAATAAAATTGTCTAAAAGACAAAAAAGTTGGTAGCTTTTTCATCATTGTCCACTTTCCTAATTCAATTTAGGTTTTTAAAACAAAACATGTTTCCTAACTTGCTTCTTGATATTAGTGTTAAAATTAATGTCCTTTGCTATATTGAAAACCTTTTCTCCGTTTGTATGAAAGCTATCCACAAAATAAGTTCCATTCGCAAAATAAGTTCCATTCGCAAATACACTGCTGTTTGTGAAAATTGTAACACCAAGAAGAATACATGTGATTAAAATGAACTTTATACCACAGATTAGATACATGCCAATACACAAATGATTAGGATTACAGAACTGTACATGATATCGACCTTGAGAATTCAGTATGGTGTGAAGCCCCAACATGCTGAAAACAGAGCCTCTGCACGTCGTGGCATGGAATCAAAGAGGGCCTGGATATGTTCCTGGGGAATCTCCCTCCACACAGTTTGTATGGAAGTCCACAAAGCATCAACAATGGTGGCTGGAGGACCGTGACGAACAAGTTGCCAACCAACCATATCCCAGACATGTTCGATGGCCGACATATTAGGCAAACATGCAGGCCAGGGAACGGCTTGCACGTTCCTCGCCACATGTGGCTGGGCATTGTCCTGCTGAAATATGGCATTTGTAGTTGCCGGAAGGAGGGACAGTACCTTGAGCTTGTGAAAGTCGTCGGCCCCCCTATCCCTCGTTTCTATCCGGCCCTCTGGATTACTTCCTACTTAATCCCTCAATCTCTCCTTTCACCTCACCCTGGGTGCCAAGCGAGCAGATTATATTTGCGCCGGAATTACAAAAAGGGGGGTTTTCACATAACAATTTATATTTGTATGTCCCTGGTTCGTTTACACATATACAGCAAGTGAATATACTATTGGTTAAATGGTTAAATTATAACATTCTCGTAGGATATATTGGTTTATTATACGTAGTTATATATATACATATTTTACAGAGCGTTTCCATGAGTGTCTTGCATAGACCAAAATTACCAAATCTCTAATAATATAGTTGCGCACCTATGGCATAACCATCGGCACTTCCCTTACCACCGAGTTAGCAAAACTATCTCGGTGGGCCTATCCTCAGCTTAAATGATATTCCGTTACAAATGCGTTTTCTTACGCCTTCTCTCTTTCTTTTGGGCATCAATTAATCAAATTTCGGAAATATCCACATAATCAAAGCTTTTTCTAAAAGGGGACTTGGGACAGCAACAGGGGCTGGCATAACCAGATGCTACAGTATTTTATCCAGTCTAGCCACCAAAAGTGGACTAAACTTGAGGAGACGTTCCTCTTTCGTCGATCAATGGGGAAACACTGTTTTTTTTGCTAAAGCCCACTGGCTCTTTTTATAGTCGGGGTAAACGTCCGTGGACGTGGACCCCGTAGCGTTGGAAAATTCCACTGCCAACGGTCTTTTGTAAGACAGCTAGCTCCCCCAACCGGGGAGGTAAAAAACAGGGGAATCTAATATCCAGCAAAGCACAATCCAATAATATACACTTACAAGCAATAATAACATAAAAGTACACTCATGGAAACATATTACTTAACCCTACCCTTGTAGCTGGCCAGCAATTAATTATTACAATATACCAAAACCAGTAATGGTCAATCCGACCGTTACATAGTTCCCCCCTTCAAGAGGAACAAGAAAAAAACAATACACTCAAAACAAGATTACCATATTTACAAAATCATCCAACACAATTACACAATACCCACTAAAGTATTCAACTGTTCTCAGAGTATCTGAAAAATGAAATAGTCACTAGTTCATTCACTTTATCACATTGTCCACAACGTTCACAGATTCACCAAGCTTCCTCTTCCTTGTGAAGTCCGCCACTGAAGTATCCTCTCTAGGATGAAGTCTTCCTGACAGCATCTTGCTTGAAGTTGGTTTTCTCTTGTTCCTGGTTTGACTCCCCAACGAGTCCCTGGTTCGACTCCCGACTGAGTCCCTGGTTCGACTCCCGACTGAGTCCCTGGTTCGACTCCCGACTGAGTCCCTGGTTCGACTCCCGACTGAGTCCCTGGTTCGACTCCCGACTGAGTCCCTGGTTCGACTCCCGACTGAGTCCCTGGTTCGACTCCCGACTGAGTCCCTGGTTCGACTCCCGACTGAGTCCCTGGTTCGACTCCCGACTGAGTCCCTGGTTCGACTCCCGACTGAGTCCCTGGTTCGACTCCCGACTGAGTCCCTGGTTCGACTCCCGACTGAGTCCCTGGTTCGACTCCCGACTGAGTCCCTGGTTCGACTCCCGACTGAGTCCCTGGTTTGACTCCCAACTGAGTCCTTGGTTTGACTCCCAACTGAGTCGCTGGTTTGACTCCCAACTGAATACCTGGCTTCGACTCCTGACCGAGTCCTTGGTTCGACTCTCCACCGAGTCCTGGTTCGACTCTCGAATCTAAATCCACAATGTGTCTTTCTGTTTATAACTTGGAGACACGCAAATAAATAAACAGTGTTGTGAAAATGAAGAAAATGGGGGTAAGTTATATACAAATGAAAACTAAAATAAAAAAAATATCAAATAAAAATAAGATCCGTGGTCGGCTATTATGACAGCTGGGATTGCTGGCTAGGCGGCCAGACGGTAGTCTTCCTAACCCTCATTAGGAGCTTGTCGCGTGGCTCCCCTCAACCGTTTTCTGTCCCTCCACCTCGCAGCAAAAGCTGGTGGTTTATGGCTGGACAACTGGCCTGGTTCACCTTCCACAATCGGACAATCCTTCCCATTCTTTGCCCTGAAAGTATCTTCTTTAATCCTTCCAGACAATAAACATGGACCTGAGTGTTCCGTTTCAAGTTCACCATTAACACTACGCAATCTGCCAGATATAGTGTGCTCTTTCAGCCACACCTTGTCTCCAATGCGAAATTTACATGGCCTACTTTTGATTTCGTTCTCTTCATCCGGGAACATCTGTAAGGCTGGGCTTGTTTTCTTGTACTTCAGTCTCACTTCTTCTGTCTTCCTTTTGCTGGAAACAGTACAGGGAACGCAACTTCTGACGTAGCGAGCGATATCTCGTGTCATTCCAAGCCACGAATATTTCTCCTTGACTTTTGCTATCGTCTTCTGCTTTCCGCAGTGTCCTGCAAATTCAGAATCGTGATTTGACGTCAATATTTGAGATTTCAAACTCAACGGGACCCATATCTTGGCTGTTCCCTTAGAATCTTGCTTGCAGTCTATCCTCCTGCACAAAACTCCCTCCTCATCCAAAAACGACTGATTGGCCAACTTAGCAACTTCCTCCTTATACTTCCTACTCCCAGAGAAATGCTTTCCCTTCAGTTGTTTCATTATTTGAGATAACAAACTGTCTCTCATTTGCTCTGAAACAATCGATGAAGTTTCTTGTAGCCTCTCAGAAACCAGTAATTCATCATTTTCATTGTCCTCTAAAGCAAAAGGCAAAAATGATAATGCATGGTTCTTCTTGTCCGTAGAAATGGAATTTTTTCGAGGAAATTTGCATTCCCTTTTTATTCCCTTCCTCCGTTTTCTCTTTACCTCTTTCGAGATTTTCAGAGAGCATAATGCACCAGTGTTTGCAGTCTTCTGAACTTCGAGTCCTTGGGAATCCACTAATTGGCCCGTATCCTCATTCGTAGACTTCCCGCTATTCTCTTGTGCATGTGTGTTGCATCCATCCAGGCTCGAGGGATCTGACGAGTTATTCCTTTCCTGTACCACGTTATTTCTCTGCATAACTGTAACAGCGAATTCTCGTTTACATGCACGCTTCGAGAACGTGTAAATCACGTCGCTATCCTTGAACGACCAACCGTTCTCCTCAATGTGCAAAATTATCCCACTCTGCCTCAAAAAATCTCTTCCAACGATTATGTCACGGAAACAATTCTCAAGGATGATAAATTTATGCTTAAATTTCATGTTATTAATACAAACAGTAGCATACATCTCGCCAGCTGATGTAACGCTGCCCACAGCTAATGAAATGTTCCATTTTCTCGTCTTCATGAATTTATTCCCATCCCTCTCTAACAACTTGGCTGTTTCCAAACTTAGCGTAGAAGCTGAAGCTCCCGTATCTGCAAATAATACAAAGCGTTTCTTGTTAATCTTACATTGAATGAGAGGTTCGAGGTCTTGCTGAAAACAGCTTTCTCCATTCAAAAAATGGCCTTTGTTTCTGCGTTTTCTCCCGGCGGGTGACAGAAGGTTTATTTGGGGACGCTGCTGACCTCCCTTTCCAGCGAGTTGGTTCCTTTTATTGGTCTGTTGACATTCCTGAAGTTTATGGCCCTCACAACGGCAGCCCCAACAAATTATCTTTGCAGAATTTTTATTGGCCCCCGCTTGCCCAAAAGTTGCATCAAAAGAGGGTCTCTTTTGCCCTACGGTCGTGTCACCGCCAATACCCCTTCTTAGAAACGCGGTTGTTTCACAGCCCTTGATCCTTTTTCCTAAACCTGGATTCAGAGAGCATAAGGGTAGCTGGTCACTCTCGGTTCCCCCCTCGCTTGTCCTCGCGGACAAAGCCAAATGTTTTCCTCCTGTTCTTCGTGAGGTGTCCTCTTCAGTGTTGCAAACTTCAGAAAATGATAATTCCGTCTCACCGGCGAGCGGTGAAAAATAAAGCCTTTCTGAATACAACCTTCTCTGAACAATGGCTGCTTCAGATTCCAATTCCTTCAAAGTCTGAAATTGCATTCCATACAAATGCCTTCGGAAACTAGGGTGTGCATGAGATAGAATATGTTCGATTACTTCTCTTTCGTCTGTCTCTTTTTGCCTCATAGAAAAGAGTTTTCTCATTCGACGAATAAACAAAACCAGAGATTCTTCGCTCATTTGGAAGCGATTCAGAATCAAACGGTCGATCTCATTCTTATAATCTACAGAATAATATTCTTCTAAAAAAGCATTTTCAAAGCTCTTGAAATCTTCAAACGGGCGTGAAAATCTAAACCAATCCCCTGCAGCCCTCCTTAGCGAAAACGGAAGAATCTTGTCAAACAATGACCTCTCCGAAATGTCCATGACATCTTTATAATTCCGCAACTCCTGCAAATAATCATGCGGCGAAATCTTGTCATCGCTCCCTGTGAAGACTGGAATAGGTAAATTTGACTTATCGAGAATTTTCTGAACTTTTTTCTCCTCTTCCTTAGCACTCCGCTTTTCAGTGCGCGATAAAGCAAGATTATTTAATTCCCTAATAATTTCCTCCTGAGATTTATCGCTTATATCCTGATTATCCAATAGCTGTCCAAGCAAATCTCTCTCAATTTGTACTGCCATTTTTTCTACTTTACTTTTTCCACTACGTAATGACATTCACTTCTGTACGATCTTCGTTGTAAAAATTAAAAAATCTATCCGTCCGTCAGTCCGTCTATCTTTCAAACTTATAGACCTGACGACAATTTATACAACAAGATATATCCTGGACAATAGAGCCCCCATATGTGAAAGTCGTCGGCCCCCCTATCCCTCGTTTCTATCTGGCCCTCTGGATTACTTCCTACTTAATCCCTCAATCTCTCCTTTCACCTCACCCTGGGTGCCAAGCGAGCAGATTATATTTGCGCCGGAATTACAAAAAGGGGGGTTTTCACATAACAATTTATATTTGTATGTCCCTGGTTCGTTTACACATATACAGCAAGTGAATATACTATTGGTTAAATGGTTAAATTATAACATTCTCGTAGGATATATTGGTTTATTATACGTAGTTATATATATACATATTTTACAGAGCGTTTCCATGAGTGTCTTGCATAGACCAAAATTACCAAATCTCTAATAATATAGTTGCGCACCTATGGCATAACCATCGGCACTTCCCTTACCACCGAGTTAGCAAAACTATCTCGGTGGGCCTATCCTCAGCTTAAATGATATTCCGTTACAAATGCGTTTTCTTACGCCTTCTCTCTTTCTTTTGGGCATCAATTAATCAAATTTCGGAAATATCCACATAATCAAAGCTTTTTCTAAAAGGGGACTTGGGACAGCAACAGGGGCTGGCATAACCAGATGCTACAGTATTTTATCCAGTCTAGCCACCAAAAGTGGACTAAACTTGAGGAGACGTTCCTCTTTCGTCGATCAATGGGGAAACACTGTTTTTTTTGCTAAAGCCCACTGGCTCTTTTTATAGTCGGGGTAAACGTCCGTGGACGTGGACCCCGTAGCGTTGGAAAATTCCACTGCCAACGGTCTTTTGTAAGACAGCTAGCTCCCCCAACCGGGGAGGTAAAAAACAGGGGAATCTAATATCCAGCAAAGCACAATCCAATAATATACACTTACAAGCAATAATAACATAAAAGTACACTCATGGAAACATATTACTTAACCCTACCCTTGTAGCTGGCCAGCAATTAATTATTACAATATACCAAAACCAGTAATGGTCAATCCGACCGTTACAAGCTCTAAAACCTCCCTGATGTAGTGGTTGCTGTTCAGATTGCCTTCAATACGTAGGAGGCGAGATCGCATGTCGTATCCAATGGCCATCCAAACCATCACACTTGGTGTTTGTTCTCTATGCCGCTCAACGGTGCAGGCTGCCAGATATGCGACCGTCTCTGTAAGACAAGTTGAAGCGGGACTCATCTGAAAACACTACATTTTGCCGCTCAGCATGCCAGCGACTGTGTTCACGTGCCCATTGAAGTCTGAGGTGTTTGTGGTTTCGGGACAATGGAAACCAACGCAATGGCATGCATGCCACCAGTCCAGCCTGCAGCAGACGACGTCGATCCGTTGACGCAGACAGGTCCACAGCCGTTGCACTGCTCCAGCATCGAGCCAACACTGGACGAAGGGACGAAGCTGTATGGACCGTTAAAGTCATGCGGACAAGATGGCGGATATTCCGAGCTGTGGTTACATTACATGGTCCAGTACCTGCCCGTCGCTGCGTACGACCCTCTTCTATCCACGGGTTCCACACACACATCACTGTCGTAGCAGCATGCACTTTACGAGCCGAAATGTCACGGTATGACAAACCTGCTTCCTGGAGACCAGTCATTCTGCCCCGTTCGAACTCACTCATGCTGATATTGCGCCCTTTGATGTCGACAAAGCATACCGGCACTTGGTTTCACGTATCCACTTCATTTGACGGCTTTCACTGACTCAGCTTGACGTAACACTGACCTTTCCGGTCACACAAGAAAGGGCGCTGCTGGGCGTATGTGTACGCCATATCTCTGCAATCCAAATCACTTATTGCTGTTACACTGTTCTACACATCCTCCGGGTTTGGATGCATTCAGGCAATTTTCACAAACAGGTGTATTTCCACTGCAGTGGTGTGGTTATGATGAGGTGCATGTGTACCAAGTTTGTTTATTCTTTGTCAAGTGGACCTCCCCGGTGCGTGCCGTTGCCTTGTAATCAAGGGGTCCCGGGTTCGATACCCGGTGGAGGCACATAGTGGTTCGGATTCCACTTTAAACTGTAGGTCCAGTCCCGATTAGCCTTACTGTGCATAAAGTGGACCGAAAACACCAAATCAATCCAATCTTTGTCAAGTCACAGATGTAATTTGTGGACATGCTTTTATGCATCACGGTGTCTGTTAATAATGTTTAAGAAAATCAAGAAGCGTGCCACATGTTAAATGTGGCCTGTAATCCATTTCCTGAATGTGAAGACATGAATGAAATAAAATATGATCAACTTTGTAAGGTGTATGGTGAACATGTGAGGAGTGATTCAATGGCATGTGTCTGAGTGCGCGACTCTTCAATGAATGATGCAGAGGTGTGCCTGACGATCCACAGAGCATCTAACTGTCCATAGTTTATGTAGTTGAAGAGACATTTCAAACCAACGCAGTTTCCCTACAGCCTAGACTTAGCACCAAGAGATTTTCTTGTGTTCCTGCATCTGAAATCATTCCTTGATGGTCAGTGATTCCATGACAACAATAAGTTCAAAAAAGCCATTACAATGTGTTGTGCATCGTAGGTGGCATAATTCTATGATGAAGCAATACAAAACGTGATGCCTCGCTATGGCAAGTCCTAAACCATGATCCTATCGAAAAGTAGCAGTAGTACATGAAATTGCAACGCAAATATTTTCTTGTTTTCGTTAATAGCTCGTCAGAACTTACTTTGAACATAATCTTGCCCACTTAGGATGAAATTGAAAAACACCTTGTCGATTTTGACAGTAGAATGTTCTGAATGGATCTGAATGTACTTTTATCCAGGTAATTCTTTCTGTGGATTGACTTTTGAATTGTTGCCCATCTTCTTGAACTCCAGAAACAAAAGAAAAAAATCATGTTTTTGTGGATACATGTTATACAAGGATGTGCTTCATTAAACATTTTGAAGACCTGTCTGGTATTCACATCCTGAATAACAGTGGACAATGTACGAGGGGGTATCAAGAAGTTTTGCCTGTTGAGGTATAATTTGTTTAATAATGGAAAGATTGAAACAATGAACATACATATAGTTTGCCTGTAGTGTCCTCTACTCAGAGTTACCTTTCCACACAGTTGCTATCACGTTCGATGCATTTGTGCCAGCATTTTATCCTTCAAAACCAGTTTGGAAAAATCTGCAGGACACTCCCTGCCCCACTGTTCAGAGCTGCTATAACCTCCTGTAGGTCATCGAATCTTGTGCCTTGAAGCACAGACTTAGCTCAGACTTAAGTAGTTAAGTTCAAAGTGGGAGAAACCGAAAGTGTGGACATGTCAAGGAGTGGCAGGCCTTCAATGTCGTTGAACAATGACAACCGCCACAGGGATGATGAGCTCATTTGAGAGGATAGACGCATCACCATCCAGGAAATTTCTGATGCAGTGCACATGTCCTATGGGTCAGCACATACAATGATTGACAGTTTGGGATGCCATAAAGTCTGAGCTAAATCTGTGCTTCGTGGCATGAGATTCGATGACCTACAGGAGGTTGAAACAGCTCTAAACAGTGGGGCAGGGAGTGTCCTGTGGAATTTTTCCAAACTGGTTTTGAGGGCTGGATAAAATGCTGGCACAAATGCATCGAACGTGATGGCAACTGTGTGGAAGGGTAACTCTGAGTAGAGTACACTACAGGCAACCTACAGGTATTGGACAAAATAATGGAAACACGAGTCAGAAGTGGGACATATTTTCAATGTGCCTGGTAACACTGAGCACGGCGGAAATCAACCTTCTCTTGTTTGTTGCAGGTAGTATGGACTGTGCACTGACAGTAGAGTAAGGCAGTGTGGTAGTGCACGTTGTTCAGGTGTAGTGAGTGACCAGTATAGCCGACCTGACGGAGTTTGAAGGAGTTCGAATTGTTGGTGCCCGTTTCACTGGAGCATCTGAAAACAGCGAAGTTATGAGGTGTAACACGAGGCACGGTCTCGAAAGTCATGACCGCATACACAGTGTACGGTGAAACAGGGTCTGCTAAGCACAATAGTGGTTGAAAGATGAAGCTGCAGGAAAATGACCGCCAGACCTTGAAGCATATTGTGACGTTGCAGAAGAAAACAACGGCCGCCAAAGTGACTACAGAACTTAATCAGCACCTAAACACCCCCATGTCATGCAAAACAGTGAGGCGGGAACTGCATCAAATGGGTATTGCCAAGCCTCTAATAACTGAGACGAATGCTCGAAGGCGACGTGCATGCTGCAACGACCACAAAACTTGGACGTTGGAGGACTTGAAACACGTCATTTGGTTAGACTAGTCAACCTTTACCCTCATCCCCACTACTGGACGCGTGTTTGTATGTCGAACACCCTCGGCAGCATACTATGTGGACTGTCACTGCCCCACTGTCAAACATGGTGGCGGCTCTATTATGGTCTGGGGTGCTATATCATAGTATTCGGCAGCCCCCCTTGTCACATTACACTGTCGGGTCTCATAATCAGTGTATAGAGAACTCTTGGGTAACTAGATCCACCCAATCTTGCAAACCTTATTTCCAAACCGGAATTCCATCTTTCAGGATGATAATGTACCCATTCATACCGCTGGCACTGTTCAACAGTGGTTTCCAGAGCATGCTGATGAGGTTCAACATCTTCCCTGGCCCGCCCAGTCCCCAGACCTGAATATCATCGAGCCTCTGTGGGCTGTGTTGGAAACCAGGGTTCAGCGTCGATTTCGACTTCCTTCGTCTCTACCTGAGCTGGAGGCTGTGCTGCATGAAGAATGACTTCAAATTCCACTCACCACCATTCAGGACTTGTATCAGTCTATTCTGTCCCGAATCCAAGCTGTATTTCATGCTAAAGGTGGACCAACACCGTATTAATACATGATGTTCCGACTTCCACAGGTGTTTCCATTATTTTGTCCAATACCTGTATATGTATGTCCATTGTTTCAATCTTTCCATTATTAAACAAATTATACCTCAACAGGCAAAACATTTTGGTACCTCCTCGTATTTTTGGTAAATAGATTAAAGATTACATAGTTGGACTAATTAATTAATTGTTGTTAAAAATCAGAACCGATACTCTCAGTGATACCAATGCTTCACAAATGTAACAAATGATAGTTTTATAAATATTGATTAATATTTATGTGCAAGTATTCCGTTCCAATTACTACAACCATCAATTTATCACAGTTTGGCTTCAAAATATCCAATAGTTAAATAAAAATATTAAAATATGTAATCACAAAATACAATTTTTACACACAATATTGGTGCCAAATAAATCGAAATCTCGAATTTTACATAATTTCCATGATAATTAGACTCCACAAAAGTGTCGCGCTTATTTTTGAGATGCTGCGAAAGATGAAAATGCCGGAAAAGTATTGATGAACTAAAAAATGATATTTTCCGATGCTGATACCTAGAGGCACATATTTGTGGTACATAAAAAAAGCAAAGTTTTGGTACAAAAACAGAGTTAATTTCGTGTTCAAAATTTGTAAATAAAATAAAATTTTGGTGTTATTGCGGTGAAAACTTGGATGAAAAGTCGTACATTAAATTACAATTTGGTTTTAATATTGTGAATATAATCATAAATTTGATTTAAAAACTGTACTTATTACACAAAATAAACATATCCCTTCTAATGGCACATTTATGTCGTTCCCAAAATATTAAGTTTATTCCTGTATAAAGGGGTCCATTTTTGCTTCTCAAATATTTACAGCAGAATTATTCAATTTTCTGTGAATTGCATAACTTGCAGGATAATTCAAACTTCAGAATTTGTCTCGCTGGTAAATAAGCTCTAAATTTTGTGTTTAGAAGTCTATTTCGCATTTAGCAGTTAATTTTGCATCATTTCGTGACAAAACAGGGTAGGAAAATGCACCTCGCATCTTTCAGAAATATGAAAAATTAACATTACTTTTTGTTATTTCACATTTTGTTTTTTTGTCAAAAGCGAAATTTGCATGCCTCTACTGATACCATCTAGTATCAGCTTATATGGATACATAAAGATCAGTATCAGATGAACCCTGTAAAAATAGTTTGGCATCTAGAAACGAAGACATTGTTTGAAAATGCCTAATATTTGACAATTCGGAATGGTTATTCTTTGATCGATATATGACATTTATACTTATGTACACTGTATGAAATTAAATATCTCGCTATTCTTCTCCTCCAGCATTCGCATCTGGGACACCCGAGAAGCTCCAAACAAGGCCTGTGCATTGACTGCCAGCAATGCTCATGAGAGTGACATCAATGTTATCAACTGGAATAAAAACGAGCCACTTATTGTGTCAGGAGGGGATGATGGCCAAGTCTTGATATGGGATTTGAGAGTATTTGAGGTATTTCAGCATGCTCAATTATTACCATGATTAAGGTGGCACCTATGTTGTAATAATACTTTTAAGAATTCACATATGATGCAGGTTGCACCTGTCATTATTGTAGCCTGCAGCAGCATATTCTCCCATATTATCTGGTTTACTGCTGGGAAACCAACTTTTTCATGCATGCAGAAATTGCTGCAAAATTTCAGGTTGAATTTCTGTTTTTGTTTTACTTGCAATTAATATATAATAAATATGTACAATAAATAAGAATTGTTACAGTAAACCAGGTCAAATTTTCAGAATACGTCACTCACATGTGTTTGGGGAGGGGGTATAGATACACACATAGACAGTCTGTTACCATAGGTTTAAACTTGCAATTTTATATTCAATTTTTCTCAACATACATGTGTGTGTCATGATCAGAGCCTAGATTTTTATAAACAATTAATTTACAAAATTTGTACATAACTATATATTGAGTGCTCACTGAATTAAGACCACCCTTCCAAGCAACAAGGAACGGTTCAGCTTGCTCTGATCACATGGAAGTATCGTGATGAATATATAGACACAACACTACATGTTAGTCAAACAGCACACGTTAAAATGGGAGGTGGTCATTCCAAAAAGGCATGATTGTGGGTGCCCGAGCATCAGGTGCATCAATAACCCAGACAGCGACAGTGGTTGGATGCACCTGTTCCGTTCTAGTGAATGTGTACAGTGTGTGGCAATAAAACAGGGCAACGATCACCAAGAGGCAGATTTGCAAGAGTGTACGGAAGGTGATACTGCATGGAGAGTGTTGAGTCAAACGGCTTGTGATTTCTGAATGCACCGACAGCATCCTGGAATTGCGGGACCAATACAACAGTGGATGCACAACACCCATATCTCACGCAACTGTGCGGCGCACACTGGCACGCATGAAGTTCCACAGCAGACGACCCACTCGTTATTCACTCCTCACGAAGCGTCACTGCCGGCTTTGTCTCGCTTGAGCCCATGAGCATGCTGATTGGACTGTGGATGATTGGAAAAGGATGTGTTTGTCCGGTGAGTCATGGTTTTTTCTACACCACTGTAATTGGCATGTGTGTGTGTGGTGCCAACAGCACGAGGCTATGGACTCTTCCTGCATGGTGAGTGCTGTACAGGCAGGTGGGGGCAGCTGTATGGTATGGGGTTGCTTCTGTTGGCATGGACTGGGACCATTGGTGTGTATGGACTGCCGTGGGACATCCATTGTGTATCAAGTGGTGTTAGGGTACCACTTACACCCTACAATGCAACACTTCTACCCACACTGGGACGGCATTTTCCAGAGCAACAATGCACGGTGCCACCGAGGTGGGACTGTACTTGCTTGGCTGTGCATCATATGAATTGGCCCCCTAACTCCCCCGATCTTAATCCCATAGAGCATCTGTGGGTTGATGTGGAATGAGCTCTTCGAACCATGCATCCTGTACCAACGTCAGTTGGCTCGTCATGGGATGTCATCAGGAATATATGGTGTCAGGTTCCTGTGGAGACATATCAGCACCTTGTGGAATAAATACCATGTCACGTCCAGATTGTCCACCGAGCCAAAGGTGGACCAACAAAGTATTAGGTAGATGGTCGCAATTCAGTGAGCACTTAGTGCATATAGTGAAATACAGTGGAACCCCAATTTTATGTTCCTCAATTTTACATTTTTTCTCTTTATACATTCAATCTTTATGGTCCAAACAAAGCAAAATGTTTTAAAACTTTCTTCGATTTTACGTTTCCCACATTTTAAGTTTTTTCAGCTTGGTCCCCTGAAAAATGTAAAATTGAGGTTCCACTGTATCTTGTAATGTGAGTCAATGCATATGAGGTGATGAAAAACTAAGTTTTTGTTTACGATACTCCCAATGCCGTTCATCTCCAAAACACCCTTGTCACCCCTAGGGGTGGGAGTGGGTGACATGTAAAGCGACCGATATTAGTGTGAAATCCATAGTTTTCGGGGTCGCTAAGGTGAATAGTGACACTCCCATTGCCGTTCAACTCCAAGACACACTTGGGACCCCTAGGGGTGGGGGTGGGAAGGGGTTGACATAAAAATAATCGAAAATGACCGATATTAGTGTGAAATCCATAGTTATCGGAGTCGCTAAGATGAATAGTGACACACCCAATGCCATTGAACTCCAAGACACCTCTGGCACACCTAGGGGTGTGGGTGGGAAGGTGGTGACTTGTAAAACGACCGATATTAGTGTGAAATCCATAGTATTTGGGGTCGCTAAGATGAATAGTGACACTCCCAATGCCATTCCACTCCAAGTTCATTTTACACTGTAGTTAGAATTTATTATATTCCTGTCTAATAGAAGATTGGGATAAATAAATACCCAGACAACACCGGGCAATCAGCTAGTCAGTTATAAATCTCAACTGTAAGATTAATAAGATACATTGAATGTTCATGATTTCTTTTGTTCGAAAATATTAAAATGAGCTGGTGACCTCCATTGCAGGGAGACAATATGCCTTTGGTCCATGTATTTTAGTCTTAATAGATGTGAGCTGATACTGATGTAGCAGCTGAATATAAATTATGGAAGGAAAACTACATATAATAGAGAGTTGGATATTTTTCTTAATTTTCATTGTCCCTCTCAACAAGCAGAATTAGAAGGTAAAGAAGAAGCAAGTATTCAAATTTTACTCCCAATATATTTACTTGGGAAGTCAGTCTGTTCCAAACAAGCCTAATTGTATTTGTACGAGGCATATTTTTTAAGTAAGTACCGTTTTGATATGTACAAAAAACAAGTAAACTTTTTGTAACAATTTTATTGTTACATGAAAGACCACACTTTTATCTACTTTTCCACATAATTGCCACCAATATTAAGGCACTTATCATATCGAACAACAAGCTTTTGTAGTCAGTCGTCATAGACATTTGCTGCCTGATTTGACAGCCACTGCAACACGGCCATTTTGAGGCTATCGTCGTCATCGTGGCGCTGACCTCCGAGATGCTTCTTCAGTTGCAGAAACACGTGGTAGTCACTGGGCGATAGATCGGGGCTGTATGGAGGAATTGTTCCCAGTCAAATGACGCGATGAGATCTTGAGTTCGATTGACCGCATGTGGACGGGCATTGTCATGCAGCAAAACAATCCCTTTACTCAGCATGCCTTTTGTTTTGTATGGCACGGTGCAGTTTTTTTAAAGTCTCACAATATGTTTCCAAATTTATTGTGTCACCAGGAGGCAAAAAATCAACAAGCAACACCCCCTTCCTGTCCCAAAACACGGTACACATGATTTTCCGGACTGAAATTGTCTGCTTAAACTTCACTTTCTTGGGCGATGTTGAATGCCACCATTACAGCACCTAGAATACGGCATGCTTCTGCGATCTCTGGCTGGTTCCACTCGAAAATGATCCGCTAGAGGCGCTGGTGTTGATCCCGGTGCTTGGTGCTCGACTGCTTATAATGGAAGTAAATGGAGTTTTCGCTGCAATGTCTGATTCTTTTAATGAAGCATTTCTATGAATGTGATAATTCCTATGATATTTCGTACAGTGGTCGCGAAGATATTAACGAGCATTCTAGACAGTCGACCACGTCCTGTTATCGTCATACTTTCGTTAATAATACAGGAGAAAAAAATACGCGTGGAATGTTCTTGGCAACTAAATTTTTGTGTATGAATTAGGTTCATTATTATTATCATCATCATCATCATTTCTTTTAAAGATATACACACTGAAGCATTTGTATTTTTGATATTTACTGTCTCTTTTCTTCCGCTTTAAACTAATGATGATAATGATGATTGCATGAAACGACAAGGGGAACCCCACAAAACTTTCTTAGTGCCATCGACATGAGTGTAAGGCAACTTTCAAACCAATGGGACAAGCGACACGGGATGTTCACACTGTCACACTAGTGACACACACTTCCCGACTGTAAAATAGCATTCATTGCACATGAGGGTCCAAACAGCAAATGACACGTATTCGCGTGCTACTTGTTACTTCGGTCGGAAAGCTCCTTAAAGGAAGGGTGCTGAGACCGAACCGACGCGCTACGGGGGAGTTCCCTACTAAGTGACAAGCGACATGGTGCCTTCAGTCTATTAGCAAGCGTTGCTTGCGAACAACAGATAGGCGACACGATAAACCGCACATTACAACAACAGATCTAGGCGACACGATAAGCCACACGTGTCGCTTTGTCGCTTGTGGGTCGCTCAAACTGGGCCATTTCCTCAATAGCTTGCAACATGTTGCCGTGGTTTGTTGTTCGCGCATACGTGATGCAATGAGTGTCTTGCTTTAGTGAGATTGCGCACCAAAGCGCAAGCGGCACGCGACACTTATCGCTTGAGGATTTCACCAACTGAACGCTGGCCTGTGCTTCCCGTCATGCCGCTACGATGTGAAATATTGCTCTTGATTGGCTCCTTTCCAAGCAACATGTGTCACTTCGGTATGAAAGTTGCCTTGGACCGAATGACCCGTGTCGCTTTGGTGTGAAATCCTCATATCGTTTGTCACGTGTCGCTTTGGTGTAAAATCTCCTTGAGGAAACGGTGCAGTCAGAGCTTTTGTCCCTACGGTTCGAAAGGCTGCATTGGTTTCCGACTGGTCGCTTTCAAGCGACATTTGTGGTTTGTCGCCTCGGTATGAAATATCTCTCAGGATACTATTTATATTCTAATAACATAGAAAATAAACCCTAATACACAGTCCAAGACCTGACGTCCGGAATCACGTTGCGATGTTTCACATGCTATTTATTTATTCATTTTATTTTACTTTTCTTTCCAAATTAATGCCATTTCGTGACTGCAAATCACTCCACAAATATAACTGTTTCCATCAATTCACTTACTGCCTTTCTAGAGAAACAAATCTACACAATATATTCCAAAAACTAACTAAGCCGCATTACTTTCATAACAAAATTAGCACCTGGGTCGATCGCACTGCCATCTACTTGTCATCGTCTCGGGGAACCAGTTTCTTGGGTCGTTTTCCACACTATGTTACTCAAGGCACTGTAGCCACCATTGTGGCATTGGATTGTTGTTTTGTTTCGGGTGTAACGTAGACCACCCATGTTTCATCGCCTGTGACAATTTGGCTTAAGTACGCGTCACCTTCAGCTTCATAACGCACAAGAAAAGTCAAGGTGCTACCTAAATTTGCTTTTGTGCGCCTCAGTTAACATTTTTGGTACCCATTGTGAACACAATTTTTGATAGTTTAAGTGTTCAGTAACAATTTCGTAGATAACACTTCTTGAAACTTCAGGAAACTCCTCTGATAACGAAGAAATTGAGAAGCGTCTGTTATCTTTCACTTTTTCGTTGACTTTCTGCACCAAATCAACAGTGATCACTGAGGGTCGCCCACTTCGTTCCTCGTCATGAACATTCTTTTGGCCATCTTTGAAAGCTCTTGCCCATTTGCGTACCATTCCATCACTCATAATGTTTTGTCCATACACTTCACAAATCTGACGGTGAATTTCAACTGCTTTTACGCCTTTAGCACTAAGAAAACGAATAACAGCGCGTATTTCACAGTCGGCGGGATTCTCAATCGGCTGATGCATTTTAAATATGCAAAAGCAAATGTATACACGATCGATTGTTGCCGCAATGGCATCTGTGGCTTGCCAACAGATGTAGGTACACAGTGCGCATGCACGGGACACCGACCTGTAAAACTGTACTGTACTTACTTTAAAAATACGCCTCGTATGAACATGAAATGTTAAAATGTTACTTAAACAGTTCTCATTCAATTTTCTTTTTTTTTTGGGTGGAGGGAGGGGTGGGGTACATATTCTCATATTTGAAAAACCTGAACTTTTAAATTGAAACTTAAAATATTCCTATTGTATTGGTATTCACATATGTTACACCTTCACATATGGCTCACCCATGGCTGCGCAGCCCTTGAGAGCCAGAGTCTACCTACCAACCTCACTCCCACATGCCTCAGCAGAGGTTAGTGATTATCTAACCAGTTAAATGGTGACGTGTGGTAAGCATACAGAACCCTCAGTCACTGCTGTAGATTTTCATAGCTCCCCAATAGCTCTCACAATGGTGGATGGCCACCGGTTCCATACACAGGCCAAAATCTCAGGAGAAAAGTTGTTACGCTTCCCCTAAGGAGACTTGAACCAGCGTGCATCCCGTAGCCTGGGCCCAAAGCCTGATGCCTTAGATTGCATGGCCACATGTATACAAACGAAAAATGAAAACTGAGAATGTAATTTCAAGAGTTGTTCCCCAGAAGTAATGAGAATTCTAGTCATGTGCTGAAGGAACGAGGTGGTATTTATAGGTTAAAGGTGAATAAACACTCTTCATGGGGCATTTGTAATTTTATATCAGACCTGTAAAATGTTTGGTGAATTTCATAATGTTGATCAGTATCTACTAAGTTTCTTTACAACATCGACATTTTGGGTGCATCACCGGATCCTTCATCAGAATGCTCCAATAAAATCACATTCAAAAAGTTAAGCTAGTTAAATGTGGAAAGAAAAAGGTTAACAGGATAAAAGTCACTTGATTTGGAACAAATTGCTTCATTGTCGTCAGCTATCTCGCATTAACAACACATGTCACTGCCCACCACGTGCAGCGCTGATGAATGAAGCAGTTTGTTTTTAGTCAAGTGAGTTTTATCCTTTTTCTTTCCACTTTTAACATGCTTACCTTTTCAATGTGATTTTATTGGTACACCCTAAAGAAGGATCCGGTGAAATGTCAGTTTTACAAAGAACCTTACAAGCCACAGATAAGTAAAAACTGTATTTTAGCTCTAATAATTGTAGAGCAACCACAAGGAAAAGAAACTTCGGCCAAAAGTCTCTACGCATATTACCCTCCATCAGTTCAACGATGCACAGGAGTTGTGGGTCCGCACAGGCATTATTACTTGTGGTTCCACTATAGCAGCTGTGGTTATGCAAACATTTAAGAAATATTTCATGTAGGCACTTTTCTAGTATTTAGAAAATTTATATTTTTTAGCTTTGAAGACAAATTAGTCACGGTTCCTCTTTCTCTTGAATTTAGAAAGGCTCCCCAGTAGCTACATTCAAACACCATACGGATGCTGTAACCACTGTGGAGTGGCACCCTACAGACTCCTCGGTCTTTGCATCAGGTGGTGACGATAACCAAATTGTGCTCTGGGACCTTGCTGTGGAGAAGGACACCTCTGAGAAAATGGAGGAGGATGACGTCAAGGTTAGTAACATTATTTGTGGTATCTATCTATAAAATATTTCCTTGATGTATTGAAAGTACTCTTTATACTCTAAGGTATGTTTTACAGCAAAGAAACGAGTGCCATGTGTTCCATGACACTTGAAAATCAAGTCATTGAATCTAGGTTTGTGTTAGTGTCATGTTGCAACTGTGTGAAACATTGGGTCATTTCTAAGTTTCGTGTGAGGTTTGTCACTTTGGTGTGAAGCAGGGTGAATAAACATCATGATTATTATTTTTAAAAAAAACATTTTTGATGACTTTTTTTTTATTTAAATATTTTTTTTAAACCACACTTAAAATTGCTTGTATCGTTTTTCGCACCATACATATAGATACATGTTTTTTTATAGAAAGGCTTTTTCTAGTAAAATATTTGAACAGTTTGATTAAAGCAAATAAAAAATTATATGTAATTATACATTTTTCTGTTTCTGATAATGTATATATGAACCCACTACGCAGTGTTAATCAAACTACATTAATTTCAGTAACTTTTCTTCCAATGAAAATATAACATTCTGGATATATTACCATATATAAGTGTAACTTAAAATTTTTTTTACAGTCTTTGTAGCTGAATTTTGGCCATTTGTTTTAATGATGGTTTGCAAAATATCATCAGCCATGTTTATTTACAGTTTAATAATAATTACACTACGGTTGAACATGATTAGTATTTTGTATATTTTTCTGCACAAAATTTTTGCTATTTTTGCCTATAAAAATTACTGAATTTTAAATCAAAGGGAATGTAACACATATTACATTTCCTTTCGTATGAGCTTCACACCATCAGTTTATCGTATTTTGTTTCCTTTCTTTCTATTTCATAGAGCCTAATAAACACCATTAAATGATTACAAGATTAAGGTACTTTCACCAAAAGTGATTCTGATATCTACAAAAATCCTTATGTACACTGTTGTTCACATAGTGGCACATTTTGTAAGTTTGGAAAGTTGTCGTATGTGCCACTTTATCTGAACAAGAGTGTACATTATTCTATAAATTATTTATTTAAAATGATTTAAATCAGTGTTTTTTTAAAAAAAGAAACGCCTTGCAATTTAAATCAATGTATCTCGGTGTGAAGACTCGTAATAAGTGGAGAACTGTTATCTCTGCTGTGCTGTAAGCCTGATACAATATAAATAGTTTATTATTATATGAGACAAAATCAGGGTAACCGGTACATCCCAGATAGTTATTGAATACCTAATATGGGTAGTTTAGCCTTGAAAGTTAGCAGTACATTCCAACTTGGGGATAGGTTTTCAGCAGGTACAAGATATTTCCTGTTTCCTGCTTAACGATTGGGCAGTCAGAAGAAAGTTGCCTATTGAAAACTTGCTGAAATTTACTGAAAAACAACCTTGTACTAAATTCTTGATTTTTACCATTACCTGGCTTGTCTACCAATAAGGTATAAATTAGAGTAATTTTATGACATGTTTTAATATTTCCATACAGTTTATTTGTGTTAGTTGTACCCGATATGTTTTAATATTTCCATACAGTTTATTTGTGTTAGTTGTACCCATTGATATAATTGCACATGCACTAACCAGACAAGTCCAGTGATAAATTGGTAGTATGACTGCAAGTGAGCCTGGTCCAAAATTTGCAAAAATTCTCATGTTTGGATGGTAAATCAAGTCACTCCGCAGTTGGGTGGCAATGACTCTAAAATAGTGAATTACTCTGATAAGCTTACTTAAAATTTTTCCGCGTACATTTTCTTTGCAATCGATTTTGCCACCCTTCTGGTGGCTTCGTCGGGCGTGTACTGTAACATGAGTACTAACGTCAGTACAAACCTGACAAAGCTACCAGGCGGGTGGCGAAATAGATCGCGAAGAAAATTTGCTCGGAAAAAGTGAAAAATAAGCTTATCAGAGTAAATTACCTATCTCCGCGTAACCGCTAAACTGATATCTTTAGATAAAATCTAAAACGGTGGTTTCAACCTTTTTCAGTCCGGGCCCCACCTTGAAGGATATTATACTTCATGGGGCCCGTAAGCATGGGCACCGGCAGAATTACTTGTATGGGTGTGCACCCAGTTTATAATCATATTTTCGCTAACATCTAGTACTTTAAGAAGCCCTCTTTTATTCTTGCTTAAACAAATTACACATACTTAATCGTAGAAAAGTAAATATATAATTTAAAAGACTTACTGTAGTCTAACATCTAACTAAACACACATGCTGAAATTGAAAACATTTTTTATTTTACTCATCGAACTAATGTGATTGTTGGGGGCTGCATGGGTTGGGGTATGTTGGGTTCAGTGACGGTTAACCGAAGTCGTAAATCTGAGTGAGCATTAAGTCTATTTCTGTACTTGCTTTTCACTTGAATCAGAGATGAAAATCCCTTTTCACAAATATGAGGTGGAGAACGGCATGAGCAACTTTAATGCCTCATCCGAATGGTGGTCGGAAATATCAAGTGACACCTTAAGTCGACATGCATGTCGCATGCACACAGATTAAGAATTCATTGCTGTGACCAAAACGAAAATGACAGATATCCAATTCCCTTGAGTTAAACATCAGAGATATGCTGGCAAAAAGCAATGTTAGAGCTGGAATAACAGTAATGTAGAGTTTAGACTATGTACAATGCAGGTTAAATTAAAATTGTTAAAACAATATATCTTAGTAATTTAAATGTAATAGGTTTTTAAGACACAGTAAATAAATTTTCGACCCTGACTTCACGACCCACCAACTCCCCCTCGGGACCCATATGTTGAGAAACGATGCTCTAAAAGCTACCCACGTGTAGTTTGGGGCCCGAGTGACTTTTCCCTGCCATACTTAGAATGTACGAATGCAGTCTTTATGGGGAAAAACACATGGTGCGTGGCCAGAAAGAGTTGCTTGGGCCCCAAAGTACATATGGGGTGCTTGCAAGGGTAATAAATATAAGAACCATGTTCCGTGAAAATCATCTGCTGCGGACACAACACAAGCTTCAAAATATGTTTAAGAGGGATTTAACAAGTTTCAACAGTCATTGCAAAACGCAAATACAACAAAGAGAGCGATAATAAACAACAACCAAATGTATACAAACAAAAATCTGCTCTGGAACATACAGCGTTGTTTTGTGCATGTTTCTACGTACTTCTCTTGTGTGTAGATTCATCTTGTCAAGTTAGGTCTTGTCATGTGCGGTTCAATAGTAGAAATGACAATTTCCTTCTGCGGGGTCATCAACTCATCACACATCTGGAGAACCTGGGGAATCTCGGGGGTATTTGAAAAAAAAGAAACTCAGGAAAAGTTCTAATTGATCAATGAGTCTCAATGAATCACATCGGAGAAACCAAGATATTCTCTTGCCTGCTGATAATGAAGAAATACAACCATAGGCTGCACCAGCAAGGTACGAGGGGTGCTTGTATTCAGGTCTGCATCTGTAATTTCATCTCAACGGCAATAACAACAAAATTAACAAAGCTGTGGAAGCAACTTTTAACATGTTGCATTAACCCTTAGACGCTGAGGCTGATTTTCCAGATATTTGCACTAACGCCGAGCATGTTTTCAGCGGGCAATGTGAAATTCTGCATGCTTCTAAATGAAATTTTATATTTCTGGAACTAAGAACGTTAGAGGTACAAATGATACCTCATTTTGTTCAGTATATTTTGGAAAAAAAGATAAAGGTAAAGTGCTCCCCTGTGCATAGCACCACACCATGAAGGCATATAGGGGGTGTGGGGGTAATGCCCCACACTTTCTTGATCCGGTTGTGAAGTAACTATTTTTTACACGAAATGTGAAATTTTTATTACCCCTACACAGGCTACGCCAGGATGTGAATTTCCAAAATGTACCATCTTGTACACCCTTTACTCTTGTTGGAGGAGAAAAAAGCCTCAATGCCACATCTCGCCGCTGGTCACACGCCACAAGCTGGGGAACACACATGTGGAATGAAAGTTCAAACTCGAATAATTTCAATTTGTCCAACTCGTTTTGTTAGTCTGGCATAACCTCCGTGGCAAGTTACCTAAGTAAACATGTGACGCAAGGGCTAAAAATAGCATGACCGACGGAAACAAGGCAAATCAAGCATCGTCACCTTGTAATCAAGGGGTCCCAGGTTCGATACCCGATACAGGCACGTAGTGGTTTTGTTTCCACTTTAAACTGTAGGTCCAGGTCCAATTAGCCTTACTGTGCATAAAGCGGACTTAAAACACCAACTCAATCAGTCAATCAAAAACCTACGGTGCAGTTTTGTGTAACAGCAAAGAGCAGTTGACACCAGGAATGTCGGAAGGTCATACTTCTTTTGCCAAAAGTGTTTTTTGAAACCGCAAAATTGAGAAAGAAGCGATGTTTTCGAAACCAATGAAAATAAATCTCAAAAAGAAAATCACAATTTCTCAGACATCCCCTCCCCCCAAATAGTAACAATGAAATTAATGTTAATTACATACATCTAGACTCATGCAGAACTCAAAACATGTATCACTGGTGTCACAAGCTGTCCTTAAGAGAAATACCTGCTTAGGGCCCATCCTTTAACCCTTTATAACCTGAATTTTTGGTATGGAACAAAATGGCAGTTTGAATCATTTATATGTATGGGTAAGACGTCCTTTGGCAGGATTGAGAACAATTTTTTTTCTGACATTGTAATAATATTAATTACAATTAATGGGACCTGAAAGTCCCAACAGCCCACTAACGTTTTGTGTATAAACAGAGAAATGGTGTATATTATACGGTGCTTATTTATAAAATATACTCCCTTCAACACTTGCATGCAAAATATCTACACCCTACCTGTTACACATTTTAGAATATACTCCTCAGAACACAAAGGAGCAAGAAAGAGTAAATAAAAAGTGTCATCACTCATGACCTCCCAACAGTGGCGTGCCCTTGATTTTGGCAAGGGACTAAGTTGTATATACTTTTTTCTTATTAGGCAGCCCTTATTTTCCATCTTTTCTTCCTTTTTGACGACCCTTTTTAAAAATATACTAGGCCAAAGGGCAGGAGGGGAGGGTTGTTATTCCCCCACCAACACCTCCTTGGGCAAGCTACTAACTTACATTCATCGCTGTTATGCTCAAATTGTGTGTCTACATCAGATATTTTCTGCCAGTCACCCATCATTATCCTCATCAATATTGATATATGTGCCATAGCCCTACAACATCAAAAAGTGCTGTCTAGAACATTAAGGTGTGCAACGAGGGGGGGGAGGTTGGTGAGGGTCATAGCCCCCATTTGGCCCAGTATTCGTAAAAAAATAAAGTCAAAATTAGGAAAAATGGCAAAATCAGGGCTGACTGCTAATAAAAAGTGTATATATCACGAGTTTTAAAAATTTGGGACACGCCACTAGTTTAGAACTACGGAAAATATATTAATATATTTTTGAACAAAGTAGACACCAGAAGCCTGTCGGGTCTGCACAGTCCGAAGTCATGTTTTGCTCATAAAACAACTTTCCGATCATATTTTGCCAAAATTATTTTATAACGATATTTACGTGAGTTAAGAATAACTTATAAAAAATTCTGGCGTACTTACAGTTATTCTAATATCTAATTTTCATAAATCTGAGACCACTGCACTTTTATGAAATCCCGCCGAGACTGAAACCAAATGTGTGATGTAGCAAGCTTTTGTAGGATGTGGGACTTTAATGTCCCGTCAGTCGATTAAGGGTTAAGGTGACCTGCTTCATTTCAGTTCATTATCAAACGATTAAAGGATTATAAAACAATTGAATGGAAAGGAATTTTCTCAGAATAATTGAACTGATTCGACAAGTAAGCATGTTGACTCCTTACATCCGTGTTCTGGAAATGTAATGGACAAAAGCATTTTGCACAGCAAATGGTGAACAGTTATGATAGTTCTGTGAGTTGCATCTTATTGTTCGAAATAGATAACAGTCCAATACTAATAATAATAGCATTGTTATTATTATAACCACTGTTTTCAGTAAAGCAGAAACTTAAAGAAGAATTTAAAATGTAAGAAAATGTACGAAAATGCCTACCTGGGTTACTTTGCATACTGATTCCAATGCCAATTTCCACTGATATTCATTAATGGGAAATTGACTTCATCAAATATCCAATTTATTGTCATTTTAATGTATCTTGTTATTTTCTGTGCATAAGAATCTTCAATTTCTAGTATTAGCATGTCAAATTGAGTTAATTATATTTAGTAATAATAGTTATAAATTCTCCCCAAGACAAGAGTAAGAATATGCTTATAAAAATATTTCTATTGTTAGGAGGTCCCACCCCAACTATTGTTCATCCACCAAGGACAGAAGGAGATCAAGGAGCTGCACTGGCACCCGCAGATACCTGGTCTTATGACTAGCACGGCACTAAATGGCTTCAATGTGTTTCGGACTATTAGTGTCTAATGGTGAGTGCTATTGTACAGCTGACGTTAACTTAAATTGAAATAAACATTGTAATTTTTTATACGTTTGCATTTTGATTGTGATGAAAATAATTAATGTTGGCAGATTCAATATTTTTAACCCATTACAGTTAGATCTTTTTCTTTTCGATAGTGAGTTTATTAATAGTGGAACCTCCATTTTACTAACGCTCAGTATCAGAAATATTGGGCCTCCCCGATGGCGCAGTGGTAGCGTTATTGCCTTGTAATCAAGGGGTTGCAGGTTCGATCCGGTGGAGGCACATTCTGGTTCGGATTCCACTTTAAACTGTAGGTCCCATCTCGATTAGCCTTACTGTGCATAAAGTGGACTTAAAACACCAACTCAATCAATCAGAAAGTATTGGTATGAATTTATACGCTGATACTTTTCTGGGGTTTGGTTATTTCATGGTTAATTCAAACATGTCACTTGGGGTTAGGTGGCAGACCAGCAACAGCTGAACCTCGCCCAGCAATAAAGTAAAGTCAATTCTATTCAATGTGGTCTGAAAATTATGCAAAGTTCAAAATGTTCATTTATTTTGCACCAGTTTTGTGTGAAATATAAATTTTTGAATTAAATGGCATCTATTTTAATACTCTGATATAATTCTTGAATATTTTGAAGTAAACACACTGGCAATTGATGCAGATAATTGCAGCTAGGGATGTGACGAAGCTGAAAATTTACCGATGCCGAAGTACTCACCGATAATTTTTGGAACTGATTCCGATACATACGATTATTAAACAGAAATGGGATGTTATTTTCAGCATGACAAAAATAAATTTGCTATGTACATTATTTGTATTGCATATCATAATACATATATATTCTCAAGAGATGCGAATGTACATTTGCATCTACAAAAGGTGGTTATGTGAACCTTTAAGAAGAACATGGATTCTCAAGAGATTTTACATTAGTACACAAGCAGTTCTTTGAAATGCAAAATGAATTCCTGTTCTTGATGTTGGAAATTTACTGCTGCCAGATTCAACTTCAGAAACACGAGTTTTGGAAGCACTTCAGGAAGTAACCTACTTCTTCTCTTATCGCAAATCTGTTCAGCAACACTGAACACTCAATCGCTGAATACCGATGCAGCAGGTATGCCCAAGTATTTTGTCAGCACTTGCTTCAGGTTTGAATACTCACTTTTGAATTTCCAATACAACAGCAGATCCTGGTTCAGCAATGTACTGTTTTATTTCAGATTTTGAGTTACGTTGATCCTCTGAATGAGAGTTTGCAATAATTTTATTACAAAAACTACAATAATGATGAATCATAACCTAATTTTCAATAAATCTTACAAAACTAAAATATAAAACTTATTAGAAGGTAAAACTCTAGTATAATCTGTACCGGTTTAAATATCGGATTTTTGCCGATGTCGATATGTCAATTTCTGCCGATTTTTATACATCTGTAATCGGCTTCGGCACATCCCTAATTGCAGCAGAATACTTACATATTATTATTGATCAATATTTTGAACAACTTTTAAGACTACAATTTTTTAACATCTGTTGTATTGGTGAGAATTGGGACTAATATCACCATCAGTATCAGTTCATAGTGATATCTGCTCAACTCTACATGTTACATTTTTGAGAGGTTCATGGCTGACATATTTTAATTGCAGGAAGATGTAACATCAACCCTGACTTCAAACTACTATTACACAAATTGTACAGTAGGTACAGACATGTGTTTTTTTTTCTTTTGGGAATGGCACCAAAACTTAAAGTTGTGTTATGTTATGCACAGACTTGTGTTTTTGAAATGTTCTCTGAATTAACAAGGTGGTTGTTTTATTCATAAACTTCCAACATGTACGTCATTTGTTTCATGGAGAATGTCCAAGTGATACTCAGTTTCTTTCCATGTATTAAGCCTGCTTTAGACGAAAGCATTTTCCTTAGCATTTTTCGTAACATTTGTGCCATGACCAAAATGCTACTGTGTAAAGTGAGAGATCTTATGGCATTTCAGATGCCATGGCATATTTCATGGCATTTCTCAAGGATAGGATCTGTCCTATTTCCGTAGCATTTTTCATAGGGATGGGACCGATTAATCGATACTCTTATCGGTATCGGCCAATATACGCATATCGGTTTATTGGTAAAATTACCGATTATTTTACAAATATGATATATCAATAAATATCTGATAAATTAGTGCAAAATTCTGACATTTTGTTGAAATTTTTATGGCTAATCTCCATGCCCTACTTTCTAAAAAAGTAAATGTCTAAATATGCAACTTCTTTTGCACTGCAGTCGCCATGAAACAATTTAAGGAGGTCAATGAACCTTTCAGGTTCTTCAAGGACCATTTCTAATTTTATATCAGATCGGTAGAATATCGGTTATCAGTATCGGCCAAAATTTCATATCGGCCGATCCCTAAAATATATACTTTACAATGTTTACTGTACACGTATGGAAGAATATTTTAGTTTTACCAATTGTAAGCACCATGCACGCATCATATATGGTGTAACTCGATATGCCTATCGTGCTGTATGTATCATACAATCTAATCTCAACAGCTAACCGAAATGTTCCATGAAATGCTTTCGTGTAAAGTGCTACCTGCTATAAGATTTTTGGAAGCATTTACATAGCATTTATGCTAGCAAAAATGTTAAAGGAAATGCTTTTGTCTAAAGCCGTCTTTAGACATGTCCTCAGTCACTGTCGCTAACACGAAGCTGTTTGTGTAAAATTTTAACCACAGTACTCGTAGGAATTCCAAGTTCTCATGATGCCCAATGCTCAGTGCTCACTGCATCCACAGCAGTCCTACCTGTTCTGGACATGTCACTTTCTAGTCTCCTTAAACTTTGCATACCATGCTTTGATGCTTTAGACATCTGGAGGGTTTCATCCATACTCCATTCTTAACCATCTTTGCACTGTTGCCAGTGATTTACTTCTGTGGCACCACAGGACACACCGTGCTTTTTTCTTCATTGACACTATGTTAAATGCTTTACTAGAACATTGTAGGTACAGAACCACTTTCGCTCACTCATACTCATTTGAGGCTCTGTCCGAAAGGTACAAAGTATGGACTTGAAGTATGGTCTTAGTGGAAGTGATGTCACCTAGTACAGTTCGAAAGCACCAAGAACAGAAGTACGCAAGTGCACAGCTGAGTCTCCCACAGATAATAAAGGGGGAACCCCCTGAGAATGCCAACCTCCACCCGCATACTTCCGGGGGTATACACTCGAGCATTTGCAATGGAATATAATTTTAATGTGACAATAATCGTACACACACATATATGTAAGTTATCTGTCCTGGCAGTTTCAGCCCACAATGATCTGTTTAATTTTCATATGTCACTGTATTTGTAAAATAGACTAGACTACATTTTAACATGAGATAATGACTATGTTTGCTTAAGTTTCAATTTTACTGCATCTTTCACCTCACGATCCATATTTGAGGGCCACTACCATAGATGGTTATACGGCTTTGAGTGAATGTCACTCATTTTGCCTCTTCCGAGTGTTATTCGCTCGAGCGAAGCAGCTCTCAATTCTGTACGCTATCTAGTGTCCGTGCAAACTATTTGCTGCTTAAGCGAAATGCTTTCCCTGTAGCAATTTAGTTGAATGTATAATACAGGAAATCATAAACTCCAGGTTCCACAGTATGTACCCACTGCATATGTATAGGTATGGGCTGTATTTTTCTGCAACTTAGAAATGAAAATCATATTTCATATCAGCAATGGGAACAATGTACAGTGGAATGCATAAGTATTAACAAGCAAATTGTCCATCACTGTGTTCATATACTTTATTTTATACAAAGAGAACTTCTGAAATTGAAGCAAAACGTCAAACAGTTGCTGACAACCTCTGCACCAGCAGACAAGAAAAATCCTTTCATAAAAAAGACACTTAGGATGTGGGAGAAAAATCAACGAAAATAGTCGTGGACAATTTGCCAAACTGCATCCCACTGTACTGGCAATATGGTAAATATCACAATGATCTTTGTTCTTGTTAAGGTACCTGTCCCCACATCATGTGTGTGACCTCCCCGATGGCAGTGGTAACGTCGCCACCTTGTAATCAAGGGATCCCGGGTTCGATACCCGGTGGAAGCACATAGTGGTTCGGATCCCACTTTAAACTGTAGGTCCAGTATTATGTCGATTAGCCTTATTGTGCATAAAGTGGACTTAAAAAACACGAACCCACATCATGTGAACGGTGCAAAATGATTCTAATGGACCAAAGGCAGAAACAATATGTACATTAACATAACCACAAGAACAATTCAACACTTGAAAATGAAAACAAATATCCATTATTATAAATTCACACTTTTTATTTGGAATATGGCATATAAAAGAATGTACAAGAATGATTGATTCGCATCTTTGAAGCTAGTACGTAAATCACACGATGAAATTGTAGTCTTTTATTTGTAGAAAGCTCAATTGTCCCATGAATCAGTAACATTCATATCCCACTTTACTTATCAAAATTACTTGCAGATATATCAAGTTAACAATTACAACATTACTACCTAAAAGTTACAGCAGCAGCAATAAATAACCGTTTCTCAAAAACATTTAAATATCAGTTCTTTTACCTATATAGAAATACATGTATACAATCAAATTCATGCTGTTTACCTGCTCTAATAATCAACACACACACACACACACACAAGTGAAAAAATCTATTCCATATCATTCACACGTTCTGAGATTGCACTATGTACAGATTGTAAAAAGAAAATCTAATGATTAAATATGAAGACCAGCACATGAAAACATTATAATATGGATGTTTGCATTTTTAAAAAAAATTAATAACAGTTAACTAAACTGAAATGCTATACTTTCTTTGATATAATTCTTTACTGGTTGGTGCTATATAATTTTCTGTGCTCACTTAAAATTTTTCAGAATATTTATAAGTTTTATAAAATGTTAGAATATAAGGTATGGATCGATATAAAATTCCAAGTGGCCCTTGAAGCTCCTTAATAAATGCATGTTACAAGGTATCTACAATGCAAAAGATGCTGCATATTTAGACGTTTACCTTTGGAAAAATTAGGGCATGGAGACTGTCCATAAAAAATATAACAAAATGGCAGAATATTGCACTAGATTATAAGATATTTATAGATATATCAGATCGGTGAAATTATTGGTAATTTTAACAATAAACTGATATGCCTGTATTGGCCGATATCGATTAATGTGGCCCATCCCTTATATATGCTAAACTCTGTGATGCAACAGTCCTGAGAAGTGGCTTTTCATTGGTGGAATGTGGTCAGCAGATAGTTGGGTTTTCTAGGCTGGAGTCATTTCTTTTCAAGTAGCTCATTAATTGCTGTAGCAATTCTGGGCCAATAAAAAATTGGGATCCCACTAAGAATCGAACATGGACTGCTCGTACAATAGGCTAAAGTGCAATATGAGAGAGACAGAAATGTGAAATTTGAGCAACTGTATTTCAGTCAAGTAATATAGGAAATATTTTAGTTTGACACATTTCCAGTAGTAACACAGGGTGGTGCATATTAGCCCCGTCTACTTCGCTCCACTTTGTGCCTCTCTTTGCACAGAGTTGTCTAATTCGTTGATTTGGAGTCGAAGTAGTGTATTTGGTGTCTGCACCATTTGCACTACCTTCCGAACCGGTGTATGTGTGGTGTGTGATCACATGGTAAGTGCTAACTAATAAAATGACCGTTTAAAGCAACAGGCAGGCATTTGTTGAATCTTCTGAACTTGAACACCCCTCTCCGTCTACTTGGTTGAACTTCATTTCCTTGCACCACCCTGGCACTGGATACACCTGCACTGCACCAAGTGTCAAAAAGTGCAGCAAACTGGATGAGGTTATTGTATCTACCAGTATAAGTTGGCAACCCTATCGGAATGCAGGTATGCATGCACAAAAGTCAGAAGCTCCTGTGCTTAGGCAGATGCAAGTCTCACAGTCAGTCTGCCATGGAACGTTGGCGGTTCAGACACGAATCGTGGCAGTTGAGGTGTTCATCCAAATGGATTCCACTCTGGGAGAGCCGCAGCTACAGCACTAAGAAGCATCAGGATGCCAGAGAATATGCCTCATCCGATATGGAAACTTCAGTTTCTGCATGCTGCCATTGGCTCTATTGTCTGGCCTATCGTATCATGTTGCGACACTCTTTATCCATCAGGTTTCCCTACAAAAATCCTAGTGCCTCCCCGATGGTGCAGTGGTAGGGTCACCGCAGCCTTGTAATCAAGGCATCCTGGGTTCGATTACTGGTGGAGGCACATAGTGGTTCGGATCCTTCTTTAAACTGTAGGTCCAGTCCTGCAATTTATTATGCAGTTCTAAATTATGTAACCTTCTCCACTCACCTGCCTTCTCATCCATTTTAGGTTCAAATATTGTTGTAAGGATTTTATTTTGAAATACTCCTTATTTATGTTCCTCTGTTAATTTATGGAACCGACTTCCACATACATAGACAAAATTAATGCTTTGTATATTTTAACTTTTAGTTCCTTAGATAAGATAAAAGTTCCTGAAGAGAAAAGTAACATGCATTTAATGAATTAAGTCTCCTTCTTATTTTCTCTTTGTTAGTATCATCCTTAAGTACCTGAATGTAGAAACTGATTCCAACGAGTTGTTAACAATAATTTAATATTGATTATTACTTAACACTTGGTTTCGACTTGTAAGCATATATTTAGTTTTTAACTTTGCTAACTTTGAACCCTATCTCTTTAGCTGCTTTTAAAAGTGTTTGAGCATTATTTATAATTATATTGATACAGGGTGACAATTAATGAACTATATGAAATAAAACAGTCATAATTTCTTAACGGTTCGCGTGATGGCGTCCAAACTGCGTGGCTGGCCACAGGTCATGATGGGAATTCGTATGCGTATGCGCACGCAACGTGTTGATGTCGGCCATTTGCAAGTGAAAATGTCCTGGAGGAGTATTTTGGGGACTGCATTCTGGCTCTGGGGTACCCAGAGGCCACTGGAAGGGGCTATGTTAAGGACAAGGTGTACAGAAATAACCCCAAAACCATTGCCGAGCTGAAAACTGCCATTCAGGAGGTCATCGACAGCATCGATGTTCAGCGGGTCATGCAGAATTTTGCTGTTCGTCTGCCCCACATCATCGCCAGAGATGGCAGACATATCGAACATGTCATAACCTAAATCCGAATGTCTGTAGTGCCGTTTACATGTGCAATACAGTTTGTGTACTACGTGGGTTGTCACTAATTTCTGTTTTGTTTCATATAGTTCATTAATTGTCACCCTGTATCATCCTCTAGTAAGTACATCATTTTCATATGCTAACAACGGAGTCAGACCACCCCCTATAGTTTATATTTCACACGGCCGCGTTTACAAAACATATAAGTTACTCTGAGTCTTTCACGCCGGTCTCCGCTGCAGAGTGGTTAGCACATTGTGCTACGTCGCCAGGGGACCAGAGTTCGACTCCCGGCCTGGACATGGGTGTTATTTGTGAGTGTCCCTTCATCAATTTCATCTGATCATCACTCATCCTCATCTCCTCGATTTTCCAAAAGTGACAGAAAAGCGAAGTAAAATAAACAAAATCATTTTCAATTTGAGTCCTTCATCACTGATCACTGGCGAAGGGAATTCCTTCTTGCCTTTTCTCTTTCAGATGTGTCTCCCCGATGGCGCAGTGGTAGCGTCGTCGCCTTGTAATCAAGGGGTCCGGGTTCGATACCCGGAGGAGGCACATAGTGGTCCGGATCCCTGTTTAAACTGTAGGTCCAGTCCCAATTAGCCTTACTGTGCGTAAAGTTTACTTAAAACACCAAATCAATCTTTCAGATGTGCTTGATATATATTTTTTTTCCTTTCCCCTGACAACCCAAATCCTTCTGGCGCACATTATTTGGACATCACTTCTAGAAAAGGCAATATATGACTCTTCAAAACTTGAAGTAGGAATGACATGTGCCAGTGGCGTACGCAAGGGGGGGGTTACGGGGTTTAAACCCCCCCCTTGAGCTTGTGAAATATTATGAAAAATGCTGTGAAAAAATAATTTAAATGGCCAATTTACCACAGTCAGAGATCTGGTACAATACTATTACTATTACTACATCTACTACTACTACTACTACTACTACTACTACCACCACTAATAATAATAATAATAATAATAATAATAATTTGAATTATTATTTCCATGTGGCATGGAGAAAAGCACAGCATTCCAAGCACACGCGTCTTTCAGAGTGATGCCTTGAAAATAAGCACAAGTTCTTGAAAGTGAAATATGAGGGTAACTATGATTTAAAAGAGAAATAAAATGTTTTGTATTTCAGTTGCAACAATGTTCAATACTCTGGCGTACGCAGTTTTTTTGGGGGGGAGGGGCCGGAATAGTAAATGTGGATAACACATGGCTTTGTTTTGGAGGGCAGGATGCATAATAAAATATTTCGTATTTTTGGAGCTTTTCAGTCTATTAAAATTGTATTCAAAGACAAAAATGGTAATCGGGACTCACTTTATAAGAGGTTTCGTATTTACACATTTTGATTTTTTAAAGTTCTTAACGGATTTTTATTTGAAAATTCTGATTTTCTCAAAATTTTGGTAGGGGCTGTAGCATCATCGGTAGAGGCATGCATATTTCGTTTTTGACAAAAAGAAAACGAAATTGAAATAACACATTGCAATGTTAATTTTTAATGTTTCTGAAAGGTGTGAGGTGCATTTTCCTACCCTGTTTTGTCACGAAATGATGCGAAATGACCGGCAAAATGCGAAATAGACTCTTAAACACGAAATTTACCATTTATATACCGACGGGACACTTTCTGAAGTCTGAAGTATCCTGTGTGTTATGCAATTCACGGAAAATTGATTAATTTTGCTGTAAATATTTGAAAAACAAAAATGGGCTCCTCTATACAGGAATAAACTTAATATTCTGGTAATGATTTAATGTGCTATTAGAAGGGATGTGTTTATTTTGTGTAATAGTGCAGTTTTTAAATGAAATTTGGGATTATTTTCACATTTTTAAAACCAAAATGTAATTTTATATACCGCTTTTTCACCGCTATAACAGCGAAATTTCATTTTATTTACAGCTTTTGAACCCGAAATTGACTCTGTTTTTATACTGAAATTTTGCTTTTTTATATACCAAAAGTATGTGCCTCTAACCATCGGCCATGCCTCTACGTACGCCAGTGTTCAACGAACATGTATTTTTTTTGTGTGAACAATGAGAATTAACTAAAGAAAATTCTTGGTTCGTTGTTAGAGGCTAATGTATAGACAAAGGCTAGGTGGACAAGAATACAGTCACTAGTCTGCCTTCCCATTGTATTATTTACCGCAGCACGTTTGAATGTCTCTCTTTAAAATGTCTCACCTTGTTGACTAGACAATTATTCAAATGACAAGAAGCTTAACTATTGTAAAATGTTTTGTTGGTAAGAACAGCGAGACAATCCAGATGTGAATTATCGGGGACATTTATGCGGGGAAGAAGCCGGAAAAATTTCAACCAATTTCGGGAATCTAATCCGGATCTCCCGCGTGATTGTCAGACGCTCTACCGACCAGACCACCGCAGCTCCTTGGATGAGTTCCATACTTTCATTATTTCAATTTATTTTAATATATTTTCTTGTTTTATGGATTTTTTTCACCCTTAAAATGTCTCACCTCGTTGACCAGACAAAAAACAAAAAAAAAAAAAAATGCTCCCAGGATTTGATAAAAATTGAATGATTAGAAAGTAATTTCATTCTATTGTTTTCATAAATGGTATATTTATGTAGATCTCTACTACATAATAGTAGTAGTGGTATTAGTAGTATTATTAGTAGTAATTCAGCTAATTAATTAATTATAAGTATTATTAATTAATTGTGATTATTATTATTTAATTAAAGTATAATAAATCAAAGGTAATGTGAATTTGGAGAAAGTTTTAGAAATAACCCCCCCCCTTGACGAAATCCTGCGTACGCTACTGACATGTGCAATTTATACCATTTCAAATTTTTCATATTGGAATTTTCGCTCCCAACACCATAATTTTAGCCAAGCATTTCCCTTTTAAATATGTAGTATGTAATAGTGTGCATTATAAAAATCACTGCGAACACATACAGAAAACTAAATGGATCATATCGATTGATGCACCAGAATGCATCGATTGATGCACTAAAGTGTGTTTTATGGCTTCTTCAAAGAATCAGATACACATTTGATTTGGGTGCATTTTTGTGTCGTGAAAGAAACATCAAATTGCATAATTTGATTCAAGTGAGGAATCCTTTCAGTCGAGATGCACTTCAATGCATCAGTTGATGCATTTTGATGCTTTAGAATGCATCTTTTTGGATGATGCACTTAAACGTTTGGTCTGGCAAACGATTGGGTGTATCAACGATGTACCTTCGACGACATAGTTCGTTTGTGGATTCCAACGACTCGCAGTCATACAACAGAAGCATTTATTTTCTTCCAACGGCTTCAGTATCTGAATGTTGGCAGGAACGGTGCTCAGCTACCTTCACCAGCTTGTCTAATGCTGAGGATTATCAAATCGAACCCACTCTGAATGTGGTTTTGAGTTCTTGTTTTATGTCCACTTTATTCACAGATACGCTAATCAGGATTGGACATGCAGTTTAAAGTGGGAGCCTAATCACTACGTGCCTCCACCAGGTATCGAACCCTGAGCCCATTGAATACAAGGCGATGGACGTTATCATTACCGCATCGGGGAGGCCAGAAAAAATGTAGGTGGGGTATTCTTGTGTGTGCTGAAATAACATTTCTACTAATCTTGATGCAGAATCTTCTGAGGATGCTGCCCTTGATCATGGGAAAGCCACTGTAGCCATAAAATAACAACGAAAGCCCTTCCATCTGTTTTCAGAGTGAAATCTACACAGGAGATTGCAATGTTCTTGGTGTTCCTTTGTTACCCAATGGAACTCAATGTAGGATAGATCCACCATCCAAAACGCACTGGCTTGTACACTGAACTTATCCATTCGCAAGTTGTTGGTGTATTTGAGTACTGCATGAACTAACTGAGACTTGTCGACTCTCCTCGACATACTTTATCATTCGAATAATGCACGAGAAAATGCACGAAGCTTGTAAGACATGACATCTTCAAGTGGCAAAAGTTGTCATTCTTTGGAAAAGCACTGCATCTACTCGTATATTGTATCCAACAGGATCACAACAGCAGCAATAGCAGAAAATCCTATTATTTTCACTTTGTCAACCTTTTGGCAGGATATTTGAACACCCCTTTCTCAATTATTTTGAAGACGACGTCCGTACCAAAGCAATGCAATTCATCAAGATTAACTCTTGAATCAGCTGTGACTGACTGCTGTACTAATGTTGCAGAAACTTGAGTCAAAATGGAATGGGATATGGATTCCAGTTGTTAAGAGTGCTTTTTAAATATCATTAAGGTCTCCCTTTTGTCTACTATGTTGCATTTCATTGTGTTGTTCACTACTCTTGAACAAAACTCTGGGATTTTCTTGCATTGCTACGTTGTAAGTGGAACCCATGATCCATTGAAACAAGACTAAAAAAAAATCAGGGTTGGGTTAAAAATATAACCATGTCAATACAGTACCCAATTGTTTCTTACGTGAGGCAGCTCTCCACAAATTACTCTATTATACTATAGGAGAAGCTTGATTCACAAACATTTTGAGAACAAACGTGTGGAAATATGTAGGAACATTTGAAATTTAAACATAAATACTATCCATAGTACCGTGCATCCATTTCGATCTGCAGCCGAGAGATCGGGAGAAACGTGGCGGGCGGCGCTGACGGAGGTGCCGACATTTGCGGCCTGTAATGCCCGCATATTTTTATGGACATATGCAGACATTTATATAAATATTGCAAAACTAGCACTAACCTGTGTTATAAGAGTTGTTCAAAGTGATGTCCACCTACAGTCACACATTCCTGGCATCGTTTGATTCTTCCTAGTTCTGCCCTTATATTGTCTTTTAGTTCGTCGATGCTATGAGGGTTATTTCGGTAGACTCTATTTTTCAAGGTTCCCCACAAATAATAGTCACATACGGTAAGATCTGGCGAACGTGAAGGCCATAAACCTCTTGAAATTATTCTGTCATCAAACACCTCCCTTATAGCGTCCAAAGAATCAGCGGCCCCGGCCTCCTATGGGAGGGGCGAGCCTCAGCAACCGGGCGGGTCGCAGGTGGCGGATAGCGAACGGCCATCAGATATGGTGGTTAGCTGCGAATAAGGCAATGCCAAATAAGCAGTCCCGGACCGAGGCGGCAGTGCTAACAGGGTCTGGGGGTTTGGTTTGTGGCAGGACCATCCTCATTAAAACCCAGAAAAGCCCATTGACAGCACTGTGACATGGCGAGGAAGTGCCGCCATTAAATAAGCACTGCCCCTGCTGCCTTGCAGGGAGGGGAGGGATCCCCAAAGGCTAAGGGAAGGATACCCTGACAGAAAACCAAGGGTGGGGCAGACTCAAAAGGCACGGTAAAGCCAACTGCCCTAGGGGAGTAAACCCTAAATAAATCCACCCTGCGTTGGGCCAATCCCCCACGCAAGGGTATTAACGGATTCAGAGAATACCCGACGCTTAACGGCATAAGGGAATGGAAGAGAAGAAGAAGAAGAAGAATCAGCGGCGGTATGGGCTGTGGCCGAATCTTGTTGAAAATACCCACATTGTCTCTCATTATCTGATAACAACTGAAAAAACGGCGCGAGTATTTGTGTGCGGTACCTCTCTGAATTTATTGTGTCTTCAAAAAATATAGGCCCTATTATTCTTTTGGCACTTACAGCACACCACACACCAATTTTTGCATCGTGTAACGGAACTTCGTGTATTATTCGGGGATTTTCAGTGCTCCAGTATCTATTGTTCTGTGAACAAACATGACCACGCAAGTGAAACCATGCCTCATCCGAAAAAAAATATTAACTGTGGATCAACAATACCATCTACAATATTCTGCAAAAACCCAATTACAGAAATTTACTCTACTTACGTTGTCAGGGGGCCGTAATTCTTGCACTATAGAAACTCTGTACGGTTTTAATTTTAGTAGCTTAGTGGCTGTATGTGCTGATGATTTTGACACGCCCATCTCCTGTGAAACACGGCGTAGAGGTTTGTTTGGAGAACGCACCAATTTCATCGAGTTTTGCTTCGGTTAGAATCCGTCGTTTTTGCTTAGGTGTTTTAAAATTTAACGATCCAATTTCTCGTAATGTAAGGACAAGACGTCTAACCGTATCTCTATGTGGAGGTGAAACGCCTGGAAATTTCTGTACAAATTGCCTACACACGTCTGGACACGAGTCTGTTTTCACGTAAGTGTCATACATAAAAATTCTTTGTTCTAACATGAACCTTGCGGCTGGCATTCCAATCGTCTGACTGACACAACACACACACACACACTGCAATAACACAAACAAGTAACGGCAAGTAACCAAGAATAACACTCTTACGCACAGTACGAAATTAACACGCTCTTGGTTTACATCTGCCTGCCACTATATTCACAGCTCTGTAGTCGCGAAGGAACAAAAAACTTGAGCTAGGAGATTTCGGATTGCAAGGAAGCTCACGAACACCATTAGCTTTTAACGGTTCGTCTGCAGCATAATCTTGATACAGTGTTGCACATTCGAAACGATCCCCATCGACACGAAACTCTTTCAAGGATATAAACTTAAGCAGGACGTTTCTGGTCAAAACTATGATTAAAATGTTTTACAGAGTATTATCTGTGGCTCTTAATATAATTTCTAAAGTGTATTTATTTGTGTATATAAGGGTGGAACTTGGAAGAATTACAGAAGAACTTTTGCGTGTTATAACACAGGTTAGTGCTCGTTTTGCAAGATGTCCACAAAAATAAGCAGGCATTACAGGCCTCGAATGTCGGCATCTCCGTCAGCGCCGCCCGCCACGTTTCTCCCGATCTCTCGGCTGCAGATCGAAATGGACGCACTGTATTTGTTAGTATTTACTATTTAGTGTACAGAGAAAAGGACTTGGTGTGCAGGTTTCTTTTGTGACTGTCTTCTACATTCACAAATAATTAATAATGTCTTTATTTCTATTGTTCGCATGTTTATAAAATGAACCGGGAACCACTGAGAACAAGAACACTGTATCAATGTCAATATTTTTAAAGTTGTTGTTGACTTTGATTCGTTTTTGTTATATATAGGAAGATTGACTTAAAATGTCTTATGTCCAAAGATTGCAAATGAGTTTATCGAAATACGTTAAATAATACTTTTAGAAGTTGAATTGTGTTCCTTTTACTCTTGCAAGCTAAACAGTGTGGCATTATGGAAACCAGTTGTGCGCTGAGGACTTGCAATTTATTTTTTAAATTGCATAATAGTCTGCTCATCCTTGGTGTACTGTATGGACTATACATTCGGTGTGATGTATAGTTGTACTTTTGAATCCTATTTTTGTAATATGGTTTCACACTAACTAAAGTGAGAATCATAGAACTTAAGACCTTCTGTAAACAAAAGCACGTGTACCCTAACAGTGTTGCAAACTTATGAAAAAAAATAATCCACATAGTCTACAAGGTGTAAAAACATTCCATTTGTCAACAGATGCGGAATAAGCTGTGTATCACTGATGACCTGTTGAAAGTTATTGAATGTATGTAAAAAAAAAATGTACATCTTGCCTGCTGGCCGACTTTCAGACTCATCACCGAAGTTCCCTGGCTCGAATCCCGGCATGGGTGTTATTTGTGAGTGTCCCTTCATCAATTTCATCTGACGATCATTCATTCTCATCGTCGGGATTAGCCAAAAGTGGAAGAAAACCAACGCTAAATTTTAAAAAATCAAATACAAAATTTACATCTTATCCCCCAGGAGTAAGACGGTTCCGTACGAAAGGCTTAATTTTCTCTCATATTTTAATAAAAAAAAACTTGCTAGAAGAATGCGAGATAAATTACGTTTTGAAACCGGGGTTTCTTCATTAAATTTATTTGATGTTTGAAAGTTTTATGATTTATTATTATAGATAATGAAAGTATGCTAATACATATGATTTGATTGACTAAATTAGTAATTATTAATTAGATAAAAATAATTGGTTTGATTGATTTGCTTTATTTTACTTCCCCTCTTGTGCCACTTATGGCTAATTTGCGAAGATGGGGATGAATGATGATGATATGATGAAATCGATGAATGGACTGGACATTCACAAACATCAATGCCCAGGCCACGATTCGAACCCGGGACCCTTGGCGTCGTAGCGCGATGTGCTAACCACTCCGTCAGGGGGGCGGCTAACTAATTTGGAATTCAAATATCACCTATCCCTCATAGTCTCGTAACTAATGACAAATGTGCGTGTCACAACGTGGTTGATCTACACGTCAATGTCACACATTCCAGTATCCTCCAGAGTGTACTTCAACATCTCTAAAGTTACTTCATCCAAAAACACACTCGTATGTCCTTTTCATCCCGTTCAAAAATGCTGGATTATGCAGCAAAGACACCAAGGGAAACTAAAACGGCAACTTAGAGAAGCATAAAAGTGGTGAAAGAAGGCTGTAGAATACAGAAATATTTTGAGGCAGTCACATTTTATTGTACGCTACATATAAAATAAAATGCATATTTGGGGGTGAAGTTTTAAATATTGTCACATTTTTCTTCTCTCTTGTTGTGAGGTGTTCATTTTAAATCAACCTCCCTCACCCTTCGGCCTGCCCTCCTTCACCCGCAAAAGTATTCCGGAGTGTGAGGATGTCACCATCCGGATGGTGAACACCTCTGGATTATAGATCTACTCCTGCGTCCCACCCCTCCCCCCATCCCCGAAGGATCGTCACTGACAATGTGAAATCACACTATCATATGCCGACATTCGACATACCACTTCCGTTTCTGTACTTGACTTAGTGAGAAGTAATGAGGTTGGCAACAGCCTAATAACGGATATCTTCCGCATCATGTAGTCCGTTCTATGAAAGTACGCTAATGGAAGAAAAACGTGTAAATTACATTGGATTATACATTTTAAAATATATTTTTATTAAAGGTTTCTGTTTATAATAATAATACGTGATTATTGTATAAATTACAATCGATCACGTGAACAGCAAGAAAATAGCGCCAGTTTCGAACATGGCGACTTCCATGCGTGCAGGAAGGTCTCCCGTGTTTTCAGAGTAGTCTTTCGGAAATACAGTCGTTTGAAAAGTGGCAAGAAGCAGGTTGTTCTTAACGTTTATGTGACGTTGTGTCGGGGCTATCCTGAGCAAGCAGTGAAGTTGGTGTCCAAGTGTAATTGTGTGTCTGCGTCTTTGTGTTTTCGGTGTGGTGAAATAAAGCAAACGACCGGTCAAATTGTGATTCCCGCGAAAGAAACACGTTGTTGCTCGTATAAACAAGTACACCGATTTTGAGATAAACGCAATACAACGCGAGGTGGTTTCGTATTCTTTCAATCAAAGAGCCGTCTTGTCCACTGTGGGGAAGATGTTGATAGTGATGATTGATGACGATCTCCCGAATTTTAGCAGTCGACGTTAAATCGTCTCTTGTGCCACGTTGAGTTCCTTTTTGTGGGAAGCAAATTTGACAGACCGTACTCTGACAGGATGATGTCTAGCGTCGAAAATGCGCCAAGTTCAAAAAGGAACTGCTGAATCAAGGTAAGAAAATACATTACTTGCATGAGACGTGCGTAAATAATGTGCTTATTATAGTCTTCTTGTTTTCTAGTGCACGAGAAACCGAGAGAAATGTAAACAATCTCTTTTTTATTCCCCGGCTTATCTTTGTTTAGCTTCTGCTAAAACTGGCGGTATATTTGTTGCACAAAGGAGAAAACAATGCTCTACATGTCAACAATGTTGGGCAATAATTTGGTGGAAGAGGAAGCAATAAAACCAAAAGGCTTGAATTTACTGAAACTAATCTCTCTCTCTTGTACGTATAACTTTGGCGCTCTCATACTGAGAGAGGCGGGGGGAAGGGGGATAAATGGGACTTTTGGCATAGAAAAATATGTTCATTCTTGAACAAGAACAAGTATTTAATCACTTGTAGAAAATGTATTATACTTCAATGTGTAGATTATCAGTTAAAATAAGAATACGTTTTTCCATGTTACGTAAAATTAAAGGTTGCGAGTGAGCAGCATATGATGGCCGCACCATTCACGAACAGCTGGCGCGGAGTGATACGTTACTCGAAGTGAGACGGTTGTTTACAGAGGGTCGGAAGGTTCGTGATTCTTACTTATATATGTAGGTGAGTATACAAAAGCGACACAAAGTGTATCAGCCGTCCTCTTTAGCAGATTGGTTATCACGGGCTCCCGGGTTTGAATCCCGGCCTGGGCATAGGTGTTCTTTGTGTATCCCTTCATCACTCATCCTCATCTTCGCGATTAGCCAAAAATGGAAGAAAGACGAAGCAAAATAAACCAAAGTGTATAACTTTTCTCTGAAATTGGTAATTATATGTGCTAATGTTCTTTTCTAGCATAGGCGTCGTTAATGGTTGGACAGAGGGACGTGTCTCCCAACAATCCGGAAAAATATATTATATATATGTAAGATTAAGATATCCCCCCCACCCAATAATTCGAAGTTAACGATTCACGATTTGCAGATTGGCACATAGGTTTCCATAACAGTTGTTATTGGTCTTTCTGTAGCTTAGATGGAAGACAAAATGAGTAGCCATGCATTCACCCACACAGAGAGTAGAAGGGGTAACTTGTTCCCCAACTTGAAATATAGAAAGATTACTTACTTTTTGTAAAATTTGCCCCCTTCTTTTCTCTTTGTAGAGTTTTGTCTTTGTTTCTCAGTCTCAGGATCTCGTATCTTTATTAATTGTTTCGTTTACAACTCATTTCAAATATGCAGAACAGTAATTTTGCCTGTAGTATTATATGCATGCAAAACTTTGGTCTCTTAGATTGAAAGAGGAAATTTGAAAATAAAATTCTTAGAAAAATATGTGTACCTAAAAGGGAGGAGGAGACATTGAGTGGACAAAGTTACATAATTTGGAACTTCATAATTTGTATTCATGTCCAGATATTATTAGAATAATTAAATGAAGACTTAGAACCCCCCCCCCAGAAAAAATCCGGCAGGTTAGTGGTTTCTTCATACGTTTTCAGTAGCGTAACTAACATGCTCTGTGGTCCCCTAAAAACCTTCAGTTGCGTGCCCCTACTCGTTTAAAAAAAAATCTTTTAAAAAATAATAATTCATGCCTACACTTATATCAAGTACATAAAAATATGAAAATACATACATGTAATTTGAATCAATGTAAGAACTGCACGAAAGGTTAAGACAACAGACAAAGCAAAAAAATATATACACTGGTCAAAACAATTAGGGGAGCAAGCAAGAAATCCCAAAACCAAAGTTGGAAAGTCAAAAGTAGCAATGTATGTTGATGAAGTGAGTGTGTCCTCAACCAGTACAATTCATCTGTGATGAATCATCAGCATGAAGAGATCTCTAGTGACACCATAAGGCACGTGGCAGAATTTGTGATATGAGGAGCAATCGCGAGGTCACTTGGGAACACCGGTTGTTTGGTGCTGGCAGACCGTAAGTGCAGGTGGGATTCAGTTGAGTAGTGTTGAATAGGAACGATGGCAGAACAACACGATTTAGGGGAATCTAGCGCATGGAGAGCCATTGGGAGGATGGAAGCAGGGCAACGTGAGGTGGCTGCAGCCCTTGGTGTGTCACGCAGTGTCATTTCCAGGTTGTGGACACGATTTCAACAGACAGGTACAGTACGAAGGAGGCCTGGGCAAGGTCGCCCACGGTCAACAACAGTTAGGGAAGACCGGTACTTAGCATTGTCGGCTCGCAGGAATTAGCAGCAAACTGCAACTGACTTGCAACGCGGCCTTGTTTTGGCAACAGGACGAAGAGTCTCGGACCACACTGTACGAAATCGCCTGCGGGAAAGGGGTCTTTATGCAAGAAGACCAATGGTGTGTGTCCCTCTGAATGCCCAACACCGTAGGGCCCGCAGACAGTGGGCTGTGGAACATCGTGAGTGGGGACATGGAGAGTGGAGTTCAGTTCTCTTCTCGGATGAGTCGCGTTTCAGTCTCCAGTCAGGTAACACAATTATGCATTTTGAAACTTTTTATCTGCTTCACTGCAAGTAAGAACTGATTTACATAAACGTATGTGTGCTGAATTCAGATCTGCTTTCAGTTTTCTCCTATCACGTCATTTTCTTTTGAAATATAGTTTTAAAATTAATGTACATTAATCAAGTTTGGAGTATTTTCAATGAAACTGAAGTATTACAAGTCATAGGAATTAATATTTTATACAAGTTTTGTCATTGATGTCAGTGCACCATCATAAAGAGAGAAGTTCATAGAGTGTGAGTGAACCCTAACATATCAAACAGAAGATATTTTGTGCCGTTTCACTGAGCTTCTACTTAATTGACAGAAGTATCTCTCTTGAGGCACCAGCAGTAATCAGCCATCATGGCCTCATTCCACCCACCCTTGATATCTTGTTTCCATGGTTCTGATATCTTTGTGGAATCTTTCACCTTGCTCATCACTTTTTGCACCAAGGTTCTCAGGGAAGTAATCAATATGGCTATTCAAGAAATGCAACATAACACTCATTCTGCACCCTAACAATTTCAAGTTTTGTAGCATTTCGTCAACAATCTGTTCGTAATTTTCTGATTTCTTGTTGCCCAGAAAGTTTTCACATACACTTTTGAATGACATCCACGCTGATTTTTTAGCTTCATTCATGCAGTTAGGGAAATATTGGTTTTTCATAAGAATGCGTATCTGTGGGCCATCAAATACACCTGCCTGAATTTTGGCTTCAGATTTATTTTGAAACTTTGACCTCAGATATTGTAGGGCATTTCTTTCCTGGCTTAGACTTGTTATGAATTGCTTCATGATGACTAACTTAATATGGAGTGGAGGAAGGACAGCTTTATCTCTAGGAATCAAAGAGTCACTCACAACATTTTTCTGTCCTGGTATAAGATCAGTACGTTTTGGCCAGTGTCTTCTCGTCCAGTGTTCATTTCGTGCTCTGCTATCCCAGAAACACATAAAGCAGGGATACTTAGTAAAACCAGTTTGTTGACCAAGAACAATTGTTAACACTTTTAAATCAGAGCAAACAATCCAGTTATGCTCGTTGTACGTTATCTTTTCCAACATGAACCTCAAGTTTATGTACATCTCCTTCAAAACTACTGAATATCCTAGAGATATTGAACGCAGCAAGTTACCGTTATGAAGCAGTACTGCTTTCATGCTCCTCATCGAACTGTCAACAAATAACCTCCAATCAGCAGAATTATACTCGACTCCAAGGGTTTCAATCAAACCTACCACGTTATTGCAGTACACCAGTTCATCCACCTTTGAAAAAAATGTACAAGTTCATTTTCCCTATGTCTGTACCAAGCAAACGTAATTCCCGGAGCAAGTAAATTCTTTTCTTTGAGTCACGATCAAAGTTGTTCAGCACTACCTTGTGTGAACAGACGAGGAGAAAAAGATCCACTTGTTTTGAAATTAAGAATCATGTTCGTGTTCAGAGGTCTCTTCTGATTCACCACTGTTATCCTCCAGCTGCGTCGGTGCAGGGATTGGCAGTTCATTACTGTGTGGAAGGGGGCGGATGGCTGATCTAAGATTGGGATATTTCACGGATTTCTTGTTATTGTTTATGCCTTGCACGTTACATAAACAGAAGTAACAATCACTTGTGTGATCTCGAGGTTCCAACAACACCATTGGACAACCAAACTGCAGTGAAACGCGTTTTCCTTTCACCCACTGATTCATGTTCACTGAACACGTACTACATATGTAATGAGGTGCCCAGGCTTTGTCTTGATCGCCTACACGAACACCAAAATATGCCAAGTAGGCATTTTTGTAGAAAGAAGTAATATTTCTCCTCTATGTTGGCAACATATAACTTCCACAAGTGTAACAGAAACTATCGGGATGATTTCTGCATGCCCGGCAAGACATTTTTCAGCACCACTACAATATCAAAACTAGGTTTCCTTGATAAGCTCACACACAAACACATATACACCACCTGAAAGTAGTTAAATCCAAGACAGAAAAACAGTTCAACAAGTGAGCAGCATTTCCCAAATGAAACTAACAAACACCAGTGAAGAAATTAGAATTTTCTTCACGTGCATTTTGAAACTTAAGTAGATATATTCTAACTAATTGTCTTATATTAGCAAACAGGCGGTTTCGTTAGAAATTGAAAAAGCGTAAAAAAAAAATCCTGACGTGATGAGAAGGAACGAAAAGTCATTTCTGTCATCACTGATGGTAAGCTTTCTGAAAATGTAATTACTTTCGCTGAAACATATTGGTCGCATCGACGCATTCTCATCTGGAGGGAATGTGGGACTTGCAATTATCCTGCACATGTGCGCAAAGTGTCTTAGTATGCTGGTGGTGGCTTAATGGTATGGGCAGGGATCAGTGTTGGTCAACGTACCCCCCTGCACATTATCCGGAACGGTACTTTGACAGCCTTACGGTACCGGGATGAGATCCTCAGGCCTCATGTTACCCCAATGGCTGCAGATATCGGTGATCGTTTCATTTTTGTGGACGATAATGCCCGACCTCACCGAGCACGTCTGGTTGATGCCATGCTATGGGATGAGGGTATTGAAAGAATGGTATGGCCAGCGTCCTCCCCAGACTCGAATCCCATTGAACATGTGTGGGACACACTCGGAAGACGCATTGCTGCTCGGCCAGCACCGCCTACAACTCTGCAACAGTTGGAAATGGCCCTTCTGGAGGAATGGGTGAATATCCCGCAGGCTGTCGTTGATAACCTTATTGGTTCCATGCAAAACAGATGTGCAGCTGTCATAGCAGTTCATGGCGACCACACGCCTTATTAGAATTATGGATCTGTTGCGTATCTGTCCCTTTCTCTTGTCTTATCACCGTGCTATTCTCCTGATTTTGTGCAGTACCTTGCAGAAATCACCCCTAGAACTCTGTTGTGCTAATGACTCAATAGACATGTATTGTACAGGTTGAGGACACACTCACCTAATCAAAATACATTGCTACTTTTGACTTACCAACTTTGGTTTTGGAATTTCTTGCTTGCTCCCCTAATTTTTTTGACCAGTGTATTATAATTATCAGAGCTAGGAATTTTAGGTGCAAAAAATTGCCAATAAAGGTGCAAAAAAGGTGCCAATTTTTTTACAAAAAAGGTGCTAAAATAGGTGCTAATTTTCAGATGTAAAATTTATTGTGAGCAGTGCATACATATATGATTCAACTTGTCTGGATAAACACAGAGTATTCACTGGTTTTAAATCGTTTAATATAACTAAGCAAAGAAAATTCTCTGATACATTAGAAAGCGACATAAAGGAAAACATGCTTCTTCTTACTTGCTTAGAATTAGTCATCTGGAAAACTGTTAAAATAGATTACATTCAAAATTTCTGTTCCTCTGAGTGAGGCTACATCTGCGGTCACTAAGCAGATATTTGTAAGTTGAAAAAGAACGTTCAACGTCAACAGACACAAGTGGTGCGTATTTTGTTTTCAACCGGTAATCCACATCCTTCTTGGTTGCGACTTCTTGAACATCAGGGTTTTTGGCTAAACTACAGCGCCTAGAATAACGTAGTGTGGAAAACTGCTTGCTTCTGCGCTCTCAGGCTGGTTCCACTCGAAAATGATACCGCTAGAGGCGCTGGTGTCGGTACACGTGCTAGGCATTCGTCTGCTTATAATGGAAGTAAATGGAGTTTTCGCTGCAACGTCTGATTCTTTTCCATGAATGTGATAATTGCTATGATATTTGGTACAGTGGTCGCGAAGATATTAACGAACATTCTAGACAGTCGACCACGTCCTGTTATCGCCATACTTTCGTTAATAATACGGGAGAAAAAATACGCGTGGAATGTTCTTGGCAACTAAATTTTTGTGTATGAATTAGGTTCATTATTATTATCATCATCATCATCATTTCTTTAAAAGATATACACACTGAAGCATTTGTATTTTGGATATTTATCTCTTTTCTTCTGCTTTAAACTAATCGCGGCGATGATGATAATAATGATTGCATGAAACGACAAGGGGATCCCCACAAAACTTTCTTAGTGCCATCGACATGAGTGTAAGGCAACTTTCAAACCAATGGGACAAGCGACACGGGATGTTCACACTGTCACACTAGTGACACACACTTCCAGATTGTAAAATAGCATTCATTGGACATGAGGGTCCCAACTAAGTGACAAGCGACATGGTGCCTTCAGTCTATTAGCAAGCGTTCCTTGCGAACAACAGATAGGCGACACGATAAATCGCACATTACAACAACAGATCTAGGCGACACGATAAGCCACACGTGTCGCTTTGTCGCTTCTGCGTCGCTCAAACTGGGCCATTTCCTCAATAGCTTGCAACATGTTGCCGTGGTTTGTTGTTCGCGCATACGCGATGCAATGAGTGTCTTGCTTTAGTGAGATTGTGCACCAAAGCGCAAGCGGCACGCGACACTTATCGCTTGAGGTTTTCACCAACCGAACGCTGGCCTGTGCTTCCCGTCATGCCGCTACGATGTGAAATGTTGCTCTTGATTGGCTCCTTTTCAAGCAACATGTGTCACTTCGGTATGAAAGTTGCCTTGGACCGAATGACCCGTGTCGCTTTGGTGTGAAATTCTCGTATCGTTTGTCGCTTTGGTGTAAAATCTCCTTGAGGAAACTGTGCAGTCAGAGCTTTTGTCCCTACGGTTCGAAAGGCTGCATTGATTTCCGACTGCTCGCTTTCAAGCGACATTTGTGAGTTATATTAAAAAAATGATAAAGATGCAAAATGGGCGAAAAGGTGCAAAAGGTTCTGAGAATGTGAAAAAGGTGGAAAAGGTTCTGAGATTGTGAAAAAGGTGCAAAAAGGTGCAACCGAAACACCATGAGTAGAGTTCAATACATGCTTATTTTGGGGATGAGTCACTTTTTTACCCATTTTCACAGTGCAGCACCTAAAATTCCTAGCTCTGATAATTATATATGAAGATACACTATTACTACGCAAAGTACGATATTACTAAATGCCCATTTCTAGTCCTGCGTTCTTTGATGGAAGCAAATTCTTGTGCTATACTGCGTTTGTTAGAACCTGTCCCGTTTCCCGCGCTAGCGACAGTTTCGGTGCCAATGAGAAACGAGGAAAAAATCGTCTGCTGGTCAGCGAGGAGCGAATGGAAGCCAGAAGAGAGGCGCTTACGTAGACGCTGTTGTGACGTTTACTAGACGCTGTTGTGACGTTGCGTATTTTAATTGGCTGCCTGGCTTTGACTTTCCCCAGCACGGAGAAAAGCCAGCGATCAGCTAGCGTGGGAACCGGGACAGGTTGTAACAAACGCGGTATAGTTTGGTCAAGTTCAGTTTTCGAGCCCGACCGCTTTCGATGCTGAACAACGTCAGTCCACTCAATTTCACTCTTGTTATTGTGCTTCTCAAGTAAGTATTGATCAATTTCAGCTTGGAGAACGACTTCTCAGCTGATGAAGACGTCACAGGTAGGGTCAAATAACTTCATATAAGCAGTGGTTACATCAGGAATTTGTTCTCTGATAAGAGGAATTCTGGTTCGACATGATTCTTCTTTTGATTTCAATTGACACTACATTCCGAAAATAGTGCAATATGTACATCTTCATATTTCTCCCAGAAATTAGATTCCACTAACTGTCTATCGGTGTCTTCCGTTAAGGCGGTGGGACTTAAGAAGGCGAAGCTTTCGTTGATTTGTTTCATTCTCTGAAATTCTATTGTTTACTTGGTTTACTAGAATATCTAAAGCACGGTATAAAACCTTAACTTTAAAACAATCCAATGGGTCGAGAAAGCCAACATCGTCTGCCATTTGATCGAAGAAGGTTTTTACTTTTCTTTGCCACCTTCTGTCCAATCCTTTAGCTTAATTTTCTAACACCCCAAAATTATTCAGAAGCTCATTAAGACCACGTACAGACTTTTCTAGAAGGTTGCATACCTCTTCAAGGAATATATTGGAATTTTGTAAAGCTTTGGAAACAACATTTACATGTTCCAAAATTTTACTTTGTAATACAAGGGATAAGTCGAAGTGGAACGAAGACAATTTATTTCGTAATGCAGATGCTTCGGCTATTTCTGCATTTTTTCTTTGACGTTACGATGGTTTGAGATTAAATGGGAATTGACTTGAATTACAAATTAGCATTTTCTGTTTGCAGTTGTAGGGGTATAAAAATATAATATGTTTGTTTGAAAATATATTTTAACGCAGAAAGGAAAACTTTTGTGAACTATCCGTTTTCTTAATTTATCAATTTTACTGTGCCCCAAAGCTCGTGAGTCCCCCCCTCCGCGAGGGTGTTATTTACGTCCCTGCAAGTTTCGTTTTTGTCTCAGACTGAGCCAAAGAAAGCAATTAAGATGGCGACTCACGTAGTCAGCAGTACGAACTTGAGATATAAAGCATTAAGGTTTCAGTGGAGAACAGTGGCGACACTCAATTCACGCAGCAACAATGAGCATGACGATGTTGAGTGTCCAATCTGTGGGGAAAATATTCCGCAGATAGCCAAGACGCAAAATGTTTCATATGGTTTCATGAAACATGCTCTGGTGCCAAAAAAAAAAAAAAACAACAAAAAACGAGTGAAATGTATTTGTAATAATTACTAAATGCTCATCCTTACAAAATAATTACAATACTATATATTTTTTTCAAGTAAACTAAATATACTTTCCAAATAGTGCTAAATTTATGTTTTTAACTTTTTATAAATATAAACTATAGTATAAATTCACATCGTTAGACAAATTGTGTTACTTTTTAATGAAATTTGTAAGTAATATTAATATGGAAGCTGAAAATAATAAATAACAAATTTGAAACATGGTAATTACCAAGGTTTTTCGAAATTTCTAACGGGGACGAAATTTAGGAACACCTTTCTGGGTTTTTCAATTTATCATCAATATTATTATTATTTGGTACTTACATTTTCTAATATTTTTTATCAAAGGTAAAGTGACATCTTGGAGCGCTTAGGCTACGCAATTTAACAAGATTTCCAGATATGAAAAAGTGACGAGGGAACGTATTTAGAGACCCTTACTACAGTGTGCGAATTAACAGGGGGAATGCTGGGGATTTACCCCACAAAAATAGTTATCCCCAACAGAATAATTTGTTTTAATTTTCTGCCAGGGATGTTCTTACCTCCCAAACAAAATGCAATTGAAAGCAAGCAGTATATAATTTGTTAACTATATGGAAAAAGCTCCACTAAAAAATCATTCGAGAACAGTTATCTAACCTTTAAAGCAATTGTATCTACTTCTCGTCTTTTAAATAGCCCCATTGTTTACTTGTTCGTATCAGGTACATAGGTTTTAGAAAAAGGGCTCCTAGACTAGGGCCTTTGCTCTGCCCAGTGTTATTTAAACTATGAAAACCTGAAGCAATTGCAAGTAGAGTTGATTTCGTCAGCTTTTTTAGTTGGAGGTAGATCACATTTCTCACCGCATGTCGTCATTGAGTTGAACGGGCAATAGAAATTGGTAAAGCTTTTTCAGTATTACTAGTTGAATATCTCATTTTGAGTATGAGTTCGGGTTTTCTTAGAATTGAAATATACTAAGTATTTCTAATTACGTCTAAATCATAAGATTTAATGTTCTAGGTTGGAACCACTGTTCTAAGGTACGTACGTACAACTGCAGTCATTTAGTTCACCAACTGGTAACTTATGCAAATTTTCATACCAAAAATGACTGCCACCCCCGCAATGAAACCACAAATACGCCACCGAGTGCCCCCCCCCCCCACCAAAGCAAAGAGCATAATTCGCACACTTCCTTACTATACCCTACAGAAAACATTCAACTTTTGATGTTATATGCCCATCCGTTATACATATTTTCAACAAGCACAAGCAATGCTAAACAAATAGTTAAGTAAACTACTAACAGATGCCAGAAGTAAACACAAAACATTCCTAAAAAGACAGGTAAATAATATTTAAAAGAATAATTATATGCCATTCAAAATAAAAGGATAAATATATTCTACAACACGTGGAATTTAAAAACTTCTTAAAAAATAAACAAAACAAAAATAACACGATAGAAAGACAATTTATTGCAACTGATTATATCAAATAAGTGACTTAATTAAATATTGAAGTACGTTATTCAAGAACAGAAATTAGAATTCGGTTACACAAAACGAACGATGAAAATTTTATTTTGTTGTAAAATAATTGAAAATACAGTGATTTTTTTTCTCCAGTACTTATTGAATCTTGCTGTACAGTACGACGCCATTCAATGTTCTTGGGTTGTTTTCATTTTCATTGTTTTCACTCAGTGTACAGGTACAATTCATTGTGAATATGGATGTTAATAGACTAACTAATACTGTTCTTCCGACATCTTTGCACAATGTCCTCCTGGCTGATTCTCGTTAGAATTCATTTATACAATACGAATGGCCTCCTGGCCGATTCTCGTTGTTAGAATTCGTTTATACAAAACGAAAGGTCTCCTGGTCGATTCTAGTGGTTAGAATTCATTTATACAATACGAATGGCCTCCTGGCCGATTCTCGTTGTTAGAATTCGTTTATACAAAACGAGAGGCCTCCTGGCCGATTCTCGTTGCTAGAATTCGTTTATACAAGACGAAAGGCCTCCTGGCCGATTCTCGTTGCTAGAATTCGTTTATACAAAACGAGAGGCCTCCTGGCCGATTCTCGTTGTTAGAATTCGTTTATACAAAACGAAAGGTCTCCTGGCCGATTCTAGTGGTTAGAATTCGTTTATACAAAACGATGGGCCTCCTGGCCGATTCTCGTTGCTAGAATTCGTTTATACAAGACGAAAGGCCTCCTGGCCGATTCTAGTGGTTAGAATTCGTTTATACAAGACGATGGGCCTCCTGGCCGATTCTCGTTGCTAGAATTCGTTTATACAAGACGAAAGGCCTCCTGGCCGATTCTAGTGGTTAGAATTCGTTTATACAAAACGATGGGCCTCCTGACCGATTCTCGTTCCTAGAATTCGTTTATACAAGACGAAAGGCCTCCTGGCCGATTCTAGTGGTTAGAATTCGTTTATACAAGACGATGGGCCTCCTGGCCGATTCTCGTTGCTAGAATTCGTTTATACAAGACGAAAGGCCTCCTGGCCGATTCTAGTGGTTAGAATTCGTTTATACAAGACGAAAGGCCTCCTGGCCGATTCCAGTGGATAGAATTCGTTTATACAAGACGAAAGGCCTCCTGTACGATTCTCGTTGCTAGAATTCGTTTATACAAAACGATGGGCCTCCTGACCGATTCTCGTTGCTAGAATTCGTTTATACAAGACGAAAGGCCTCCTGGCCGATTCTAGTGGTTAGAATTCGTTTATACAAGACGATGGGCCTCCTGGCCGATTCTCGTTGCTAGAATTCGTTTATACAAGACGAAAGGCCTCCTGGCCGATTCTAGTGGTTAGAATTCGTTTATACAAGACGAAAGGCCTCCTGGCCGATTCCAGTGGATAGAATTCGTTTATACAAGACGAAAGGCCTCCTGTACGATTCTCGTGGTTAGAATTCGTTTATACAAAACGATGGGCCTCCTGGCCGATTCTCGTTGCTAGAATTCGTTTATACAAGACGAAAGGCCTCCTGGCCGATTCTAGTGGTTAGAATTCGTTTATACAAGACGATGGGCCTCCTGGCCGATTCTCGTTGCTAGAATTCGTTTATACAAGACGAAAGGCCTCCTGGCCGATTCCAGTGGATAGAATTCGTTTATACAAGACGAAAGGCCTCCTGTACGATTCTCGTGGTTAGAATTCGTTTATACAAAACGATGGGCCTCCTGGCCGATTCTTGTGGTTAGAATTCGTTTATACAAGACGAATGACCTCCTGGCCGATTCTCGTGGTTAGAATTCGTTTATACAAGACAAAAGGCCTCCTGGCCGATTCTAGTGTTTAGAATTCGTTTATACAAGACGATGGGCCTCCTGGCCGATTCTCGTTGCTAGAATTAGTTTATACAAGACGAAAGGCCTCCTGGCCGATTCCAGTGGATAGAATTCGTTTATACAAGACGAAAGGCCTCCTGTACGATTCTCGTGGTTAGAATTCGTTTATACAAAACGATGGGCCTCCTGGCCGATTCTTGTGGTTAGAATTCGTTTATACAAGACGAAAGGCCTCCTGGCCGATTCTCGTGTTTAGAATTCGTTTATGCAAAACGAAAAGCCTCCTGGCCGATTCTAGTGGTTAGAATTCGTTTATATAAGACGAAAGGCCTCCTGGCCGATTCTCGTGGTTAGAATTCGTTTATACAAAACGATGGGCCTCCTGGCCGAATCTTGTGGTTAGAATTCATTTATACAAGACGAAAGGCCTCCTGGCCAATTCTAGTGGTTAGAATTCGTTTATACAAAACGATGGGCCTCCTGCCCGATTCTCGTGGTTAGAATTCGTTTATACAAAACGAAAGGCCTCCTGGCCGATTCTAGCGGTTAGAATTCGTTTATACAAAACGAAGGGCCTCCTGGCCGATTCTCGTGGTTAGAATTCGTTTATACAAAACGAAAGGCCTCCTGGCTGATTCTAGTGGTTAGAATTCGTTTATACAAAACGATGGGCCTCCTGGCCGATTCTCGTGGTTAGAATTCGTTAATACAAAACGAAAGGCCTCCTGGCTGATTCTAGTGGTTAGAATTCGTTTATACAAAACGAAGGGCCTCCTGGCCGATTCTCGTGGTTAGAATTCGTTTATACAAGACGAAAGGCCTCCTGGCCGATTCTAGTGGTTAGAATTCGTTTATACAAAACGAAGGGCCTCCTGGCCGATTCTCGTGGTCAGAATTCGTTTATACAAAACGAAAGGCCTCCTGGCTGATTCTAGTGGTTAGAATTCGTTTATACAAAACGATGGGCCTCCTGGCCGATTCTCGTGGTTAGAATTCGTTTATACAAGACGAAAGGCCTCCTGGTCGATTCTAGTGGTTAGAATTCGTTTATACAAAACGAAGGGCCTCCTGGCCGATTCTCGTGGTTAGAATTCGTTTATACAAGACGAAATGCCTCCTGGCCGATTCTCGTTGCTAGAATTCGTTTATACAAGACGAAAGGCCTCCTGGCCGATTCTGGTGGTTAGAATTCGTTTATACAAAACGAAGGGCCTTCTGGCCGATTCTTGTGGTTAGAATTCGTTTATACATAACGAAAGGCCTCCTGGCCGATTCTAGTGGTTAGAATTCGTTTATACAAAACGATAGGCCTCCTGGCCATTCTCGTGGTTAGAATTCGTTTATACAAGACGAAAGGCCTCCTGGCCGATTCTAGTGGTTAGAATTCGTTTATACAAAACGAAGGGCCTCCTGGCCGTTTCTCGTGGTTAGAATTCGTTTATACAAGACGAAATGCCTCTTGGCCGATTCTCGTTGCTAGAATTCGTTTATACAAGACGAAAGGCCTCCTGGCCGATTCTCGTTGTCAGAATTCGTTTATACAAAACGAAAGGCATGCTGGCCGATTCTCGTGGTTAGAATTCGTTTATACAAAACGAAAGGCTTCCTGGCCGTGTCTCGTGGTTAGAATTCGTTTATACAAGACGAAAGACTTCCTGGCCGATTCTCGTGGTTAGAATTCGTTTATACAAAACGAAAGTCTTCGTGGCCGATTCTCATGGTTAGAATTCGTTTATACAAAACGAGAGGCCTCCTGGCCGATTCTCGTTGTTAGAATTCATTTATACAAAACGAAAGGCATCCTGGCCGATTCTAGTGGTTAGAATTCGTTTATACAAAACGAAGGGTTTCCTGGCCGATTCTAGTGGTTAGAATTCGTTTATACAAAACGAAGGGCCTCCTAGCCGATTCTCATTGTTAGAATTCTTATACAAAACGAAGGGCCTCCTGGCTGATTCTCGTTGTTAGAATTAGTTTACACAAAACGAAAGGCATCCTGGCCGATTCTAGTAATTAGAATTCGTTTATACAAAACGAAGGGCCTCCTGGGCGATTCTCGTTGCTAGAATTCGTTTATACAAAACGAAGGGCCTCCTGGCCGATTCTCGTGGTTAGAATTCGTTTATACAAGACGAAAGGCCTCCTGGCCGATTCTCGTTGCTAGAATTCGTTTATACAAGACGAAAGACCTCCTGGCCAATTCTCGTTGCTAGAATTCGTTTATACAAAACGAAGGGCCTCCTGGCGGATTCTCGTTGTTAGAATTCGTATACAAAACGAGAGGCCTCCTGGCCGATTCTAGTGGTTAGAATTCGTTTATACAAGACGAATGGCCTCCTGGCCGATTCTCGTTGTTAGAATTCCTTTATACATTACGAGATGCGTCCTGGCCGATTCCTCTGGCTAGAAATAATTCCTGTGAAATAATTTGGAACATACTTTATGAATAGAATTTTTTAGTTGGATGTAAACTTGTTTGGGCAAAGTTTAATTGTATATATGTGTTTTGACATGTGATTCGAACACCGATTAATACACATGGTCACAAATATCTAGCATTCATTTTGTAGGAGTACATTTGCCTAATTGGTTATGTTATTTTGAGCTAAAATTACTCGTTTATGTTGAGTGTTAAAAACAATTTATCACTAGGTATATAATTTGTAGATGTAAAGTAAACAAGAAATGCGAGTTTCATTTTCTATGTTTTGATATTTGGAATCCATTTTGGTAATAAAATTGGCAGTCATTAAAAATAGTATGGTGTCTTTAAGTCATGTTCTGAATAGAATACCAGAATGTTTTGGTGTTAGATTGTGTAGAATGATATTTTCAAATTTAAATTTAAATTACTATTTATTCTAGCTATTATACCCTCCCCGATGGCTCAGTGGTAGCGTCATCGCCTTGTAATCAAGGGGTCCCGGGTTCGATACCCGGTGGAGGCACATGGCACCGTCGTTCGGATCCCACTTTTAAACGTAGGTCCAGTCCCAATTAGCCTTCCTGTGCATAAAGTGGACTTAAAACACCAACTCAAACCAATTCTATCTATTGTCTTGTCTTACGGCGGGCGACCGACATGCTGGCAAGGGAAGTGGGGAGTGGGGAGTGGGTAAGCGACTAATCGTGCACTATGGGAAACACAGCAGACTGTTGAACGAGGTGGCCGCAGCACTTCCTTCCGCGATGTCGTAACTCTCGTCCTTTATTCGAACCCTGGATCCCTGACATTTTTTGCGCGGTGCTAACAACCCCGCCACGAAGGTCGGCAAAGAATGTTTGAATTGTCGGTATACGTGAATAAACAGCTCCAGATCATGGTATGAAACACGAGAATAGAAAGTTAAAAAGTTGGAATAACAGAACATTCATGATTTATAAATATATTTTTTAATGTTCTTGAACTTTCAAACCGAGGAAACGATTTTGAAAGTGAATTCACGTGGATAGCTCTTGATCTCAGCACCATGAATTAGCAGGAGGATAGTTGAAAAGATTTTTGCATAATTTAGAAAGGTTGGAGGAAGTATACCGAAAGCACGTTATTCCATTCATATCACAGAAACAATTTTTTTCAACTTGCTGACGATACAAATACGATAGAAATTCTTAATAGGGATCAGATTCCACAAACTGTGTTTGAGCTATTTGATAAAGAACCATTTCTTGGGAGGAATATTAGTATATGGGACCGGATGAAGAGAAGAAATGTAGCCAATTTAAACAGCGTAACTGTAAGGCAAATGTCTCTATAAGCCAGGATGATCCTCATCTTCTACGTAGATTTGTCATTCTATCAGCATTAGATTAAAACGAAAGCTTCGGAGAGTTTGAATTCGGTGTAATTCCTCGATTTCACTTTTATGCAGATGACATACTAGTATTATAAAATCCTGCAGCAATTGAACTATTGGTCACATCAGGACAAACCAACAAACAGAAATGATCATTCACAATACTTCAAAAGAATTGTTGTCAATTCATTGGTCCAAACTGGCAATATGTGAATGTACAAAGATTTTGATGGAATGGTTTTGAACAAGCTTATCCATATTGCAGTAAATTATGATGCGATAAGATTAGTGTTCGATAGATATGTATAAGGTAGTCTGAAGGAACAAATTGCAACACCCTTTCATATCCGGTATATAGGAGATACTGTATCTCCTTATGTTTTTTGGTACCATAAACCTTCCCCCAAAAAATATCAGTTCTCACATGACAGAGTATTTCACTTAGAAGCATAGCAATAAAATATGAATATGAGAAACTGGACCATCAGAGAGCTTATGATACATTGCGATTCCACAGATTCACAGGATGTTATGTACATATATGGAAGACATTCTGACAGAAGTAAAGAATTCTGTATTATTTATACCATTCGAGGATGACAATCTGAAAGCGTTTTCGTCACTTGGGCAAGATAAAAAAAATATCGCTGGAGAGTATTCGGATGTGTGACCGTCGCAATACCAGGTTCAACATACAACAAATAAATTGAGTCAACCACTTATACCGCGTTTGTTAGAACCTGTCCCGCGCTAGCGATCGCTCGACAGTTTCGGTGCCAATAAGAAACGAGGAAAAAATCGTCTGCTGGGCAGCGAGAAGCGAATGGAAGCCAGAAGAGAGGCGCTTACGTAGACGCTGTTGCGACGTTGCGTATTTTAATTGGCTGCCTGGCTTTGACTTTCCCCAGCACGGAGAAAAGCCAGCGACCAGCTAGCGCGGGAACCGGGACAGGTTGTAACAAACGCGGTATAGTACAAGGACAGAATAAATACAAAGGCAAATATACGTAATAGAATAGAAATCGTACTTAGCCTAATTCTAGTATAATATAACTCCTACAATGTAATGCAATGTCAAATGCCCTATTAGAACTACAGTAGTGCGAAAAGGGAAAATATCGTAACAAAGCAAACCAAGACATGGAATTAGACACACATAACAAAACTAGAAGGCAAGGCAACTAATGTTGCTGAAACTTCAACAAAGATGCAAAACTGCCATGATTACTCCTGTTGTGTCCTGTCCTGCCCTGTCCTATTCCAATTGAAAGGCTCTAAGAGAGCAGTTACCTCCAAACCTGGGAGGTCTTGCAACACGATATTCATAGCGCACACTATGTGGTCAAGATGTGGATTTTAGCTTGTGACAATGAATCAGCAATGAATCCCACATCCTGAAGATTATGGCTTGCGTAGGAAAGAAAATGGATCACTTATTGCAAACAAAAAATTGATTTCACTAGCTGAAAAAGCCGTTAAAAACCTGCTAAAGTGTGGTTGCAAGAGCGGATGCCAAGCAATGTGTTCTTGTGTTTCTATTATTTCATGTACAAAATTGTGCTGATGTTCGGAATATGGTGTTTGTAGAAACACAATACAAATCTGTCAAAGCACCTCAGACAGTGATGAAGATTGAAAGGCTTTCAAGAATTTCATTTACAAGTAATATTAGCTCTTTGTAAGATAATTGTTGTGCAACTTCACATGTGCTTATTACAGACAACGATACTAATGTTATAAAACAATATGAGTGCTTGAAGTACATAACAATCTAACATTTGCAAAACTGTGAAATGTAGCAACACACGCATGTTTGTTTCCTTAATAGACTATCTAATCATCCCTTGACAACCATTTTAACTTTAAGATCATTGTTCTAAGTTAAAAACTTATTCGGAAACAATATTCTGCCCAATTTGCCACCAAAATACTCATGGTAATATACTCGAAACATAGAAAATATAATATTTTGAACGGACGTCATTTTGAAATTCCAGATGGCTACCGTAATTGTAAGCATTAAAATTGGAACCATTTCAATTTGAGTTTCACTTCTAACAAACAAAATAGACAATTATTTGCATAAGCTCACACTTAGAAGAAAGTTGGTGTTTCAACGTAAATATGTGTATTAGAAACGGGACAAGTGCAGCTCGCCCCTCTGAATAGTATAAAGAGGAAGTTGGGAAAGACAGATCTGTAACGTATTTAAATTATCTAAGGTTCGATGCAGTGGCGCAGGAACATAGGGTTACAGGGACACATTGTGTCTCGTCAATTTTTTTTGGAAGGAATACAGTGCCCCTTAACATTTTCAGGCCTGTTTTCTTATTTAAACTTTTAAGTTTGTACAATTGTTGTCTTAGTACACAAGATATTCACTAGATGACATTAATAATTTAGAGGAGAGAAAAGATACATATGCACAATACCAGAAAAGAAAAATACAAAAGAATTGAAAAGTTGCAAATGCTACATAAATTCTTCAGGTGATAGAGTATAATTGTATCCGAACATTCGGTCTAAAAGGGTTAAAGCCATCAATTCACATTTTGTTCCATGAAAAGTTGTGTGACATGTTGGTATATACTGTATAATTACAGTTGCTAGACGGCTAATAGTAATACTAAACCTCCCCTTTGGTCTAGATATTAACCCAAAAAAATAAGTATTTTTATTAGGAAATATATTATTCACATTAAAAATACTTCAATATTTATAAAATAATGATTTTTGTGTAAGGGGTCTCCAGAAATCTAGATTTCCGAAAATCCTTAAGGTATAAAACACACCACTATCTCATGTGAAAAAAGAGAAATGGAAAAGTGAAATGAATTGATAACATGTTCCATAGCCTCAATTTGTTCCGAGGTAATACAGGATATTGAAAAATATCAATTTTCAAAGTGTGCATAGCGTAATTCCTCATTATGTATTACTTTGTAGTGGAAGCAAGCATAAAGGTTTCGCAATTTTCATAAAAATCGGAAGAAGAAGGCGATTGAAGCTCAATCCTGTTCTGATTCTGAGTTTTTCCTCTCTCACACACACGATATTTATTTGAAGAGAACTTTGTACACCCTCAAATCAAAGACGTTCCTGCACCACTGGTTATATGTATGGTATACCGCTTTACATACGTATCGAAGAAAAGCTGTTCTTAATCCATTTACGTTTAATTGAATACAGAGGCGTTTACACTCTGTCGCGGTCATCTCTGGAGGAAGCGAAGGAAAACAAGTCTCTGCGCAAGAAGTGACGCAAGAAGGCTCCACCAATGAACACGTGAGAGGAACTCGATTCCGTTGGGGGGGGGGGACTGCAGTTACCAGTCTTCTCAGCAGCGTGCAATGCTCGATCCCCCCCCTTCCTTCTCTGTCGCTATGCGCGGTTTTACTCCAGAGATAGGCGGGATAGGGTATAGGTGTCATACGGTAGGTCGATTGACTGCCATCCAAGTAACCTTAGCTCGATTTCTGGGGTGAGAGATCTGAAGAAAGTTTTGTCCCAATGTGCCTGCATAAGTGACTCTGGGTCATCTTTATTTCTCGTCTAATAGAGGTGTTACACCCCATTTCCAAGTGCTTCCTTTGTACGGCGTAGTCTACATATCTTTATCTTAACCATACATTATTATTACATATCATTTGGAATAAACAAAACACATTGCACGTTTTATTTTTATTTTGAGTTAACAATCAAATTATTCCAATAAAATTAATGATCAGCTCTGTGTACGATCTTCTCATCTTATGTGTTAAAGAATGAATGAATTAATTAATTAATTTTTTTGGATGCGTTGGCACATATGGACGATTCGCATCTTTCCATGTATACACGGGGAAATATACCCTTTTCGAAAATTCTTACCTGAGAGTTAAAAAAATTTGTAAAGAGCTCCTTGAGAAAGGTTAAAGTTCAAGGTCGTAAAGGGGCCTTCACTGGACAAACACAATACATTAAAAAGGTAAGAAGAGGCTAAAAACTGCTTCAGAGACAGTGGAAAAGTCCCGCTCTTCTAAAAAAGTTAAAAACATTTACAAAATACTGTCATCGTTTCCCAAAGTGCATGGTAAATCATTTGGAGGGCTAAAACTCTGTCTGAGGAAATTAGAATTGGCACATAAAAACACTTAAACACTTTTTTTCTTCTTTTTTTTTTAGAAAAAACGTTATAGGCACGGCACAGCGGAGAGTGCAGCCCATGCAGCAAATGTTGATGTGCGAGACGGCTGTGTCCGATACGAAGAACACCCACGAAGTGGGCTTGATAGCGTGAAGCTTGTTCTTCGTTATCACATCCCGTACTCTTTCTGCCACATGTCAGGAAGGGAGTAATGAAACACATTCTGCAAGTACCTGGCTGGCAGATGGTGGACCACAGCATCTGCAGACTTAGCAGCAGCAGGGGCTGCTTCGCTACCCTTGATGTCCACGTGACAACACGGCCAACGAAAACTCTGCACAAGTAGTGACGCGAGACGGCTCCACCAAATGAACATGTGAGAGGAACTGCCAGGGGTCCCGGGTTCGAATCCCGACCTGGGCTTTTGTGAGACTCCATTCATCAATTTCATCATATCATCTTCGCAAATTAGCCAAAAGTGGCACAAAAAGCGAAGTAAAATAAAGCAAACAATAGCATTAACAATAACATGAGAGGAACTGAATTGCGTGGAGGGGGGGGGGGCTATGCCGCTATGCGCGGCCTTGCTCCAGAGATAGTTGGGACAGGGTGTAGGAATCTAACAGAAGCAAACATCAGCTCTTTCAGATAAGAACACGAGCTGTCGAAGAATGCTCTGTGCCATAGGATACCTGGAAGACAGTGATTCCATACTCTGGAGCACACTAATCGAATCAGTAAAAATGAGCACTCAAAAGTTTTAAAGCATTTATTCATTCACTCTGTGAATCACTGATTAATGAAATCATCATGAGTTGTCAGATATTATTTTCATATCACTTATAACTTCATTCGGCTTAATTGATATGATTTCTAATTTAGTGCTGGTATTGTTTCTATTGCCTTGTCATTTTACTCTTATTGTACTACATTGTCCCTGATTTTCTTTCTGCTAATCTTTAAATTTGTTGCTCTTCGGTTGTATTGTTGGCGGGTTAAATGGTAGACCAGCAGCAAATACACATCGACCAGCGATCAAGTCAAGTCAGTTCAATTGCATTCATTTTCTTGTTCAATGTATACATGCCAAGCCCGATCTGGTCTCTCGTTGAAATTGCCTTTCTCGTCCTTTGTCTCGTCTCTATATATAAACTCATGTTTAAAATAATATAGCAACATACAGTTGCGCACATTGGAAAAAGGATTTTGACTTTGCTGAATGAAATGGAAACTGTTTTTTGACAGGTCTTTCATGTACTTGATTGGCAGTCGTCTCTCTTATATCTATTAACTCCTATTGAAATACTAAGAAGGGCAGGGCATAAAATAAAATCCATGTGATAATGGAATGATTATAAAATTTATAAACACTTCAAAGGACAAAGATAAAATAATCCGCTATAATACTGTGCGTGTGAAAATGTATGTCCACAGACGTTCACATAATTTTATTTTTAATGCACGGCGAGGAATATCTGTATAAATTTCATGCAACGAATAACTTTGGTTGTTAAACTGCATGCCTGTATATTACAATTATAGCACACTTTTCAGCTTTACGGTATGAAATGTCAGTAGCTCTTCCATAAGAATAATTTCATTCTAAATTTGGTATCATTTGTCTTTCCATTTAAGAAAGTAAAGTTGAATCCAAAATGGTGAGCTTCAGGATGACATACTCTTTCAGATTCCCCATTCCCTGTATCGTGTATCGTGTTTCACCACGAGTATCTCCTCCCCCTCCCATAAGAACTTGGGTAAATGTCTGTATCGGAGACACATTTCTATCGGATATTTTCAGTTCCAAATGGTTCGTACTTACCAATTGTGTATTGCGGAACATAGTTGAAGGTGCCATTATGCATTAACTTACATTTTTCACATTACGAATAAATCCTTTCTTCCGTTGCGGAACATACAATATGGCACACACAGCTGTGGATCATCGCGCGTCGTGCTTGTGTTTTGTCGATTTGGAGTGGGTATGCAGTGTTTCAACCTTCTTAACCGAAAAAATACCTGCATTCGTGATCATTATGTCATCACAAACCATTGACGGATAGCCCCAAAAACCATTCACGATAGCCCCAAAAATCATTCACGATAGCCCCAAGAACCATTGACGGATAGCCCCAAAAACCATTCACGATAGCCCAAAAAACCATTCACGATAGCCCCTAAAACCATTCACGATAGCCCCATGGACCATTTCTGGCAAGGTTAGGTTACGTAAGCATAGTTAAAAAAAAATTTAAAAATATTATCGTAAAAAAAGGCACGTTTGGAAACACTGGCGAGACCGCGTGACTTTCGACGCTCGTGCCATCTGCAGGTACATAATGGAAACAACGGCATAATGTTGTCGCTTTGCACAAAATGCAAGTTTATTATATCAAAAGTGCTAATTTCTTGTTGTGCAGCATTCTACGGTGAGAAAATACCTCCACGAACTTTCAAAATGCTACAGAAACTCATTTCTGTAAGTAGTTTCTTCTGTAAAAATGAAGAAATGTGTCTCCGATATAACAGACATTTACCAGAACTTGCATCACTAGCAAAAGAGGCAAATCTTCATTACTGACAGGGAATAATCTCAAATAATCTCAGAGTAATACTTGTGAAACGTTCCGAGTGATTAGAATGCTTATGTACACATGAAAACAAGGATGGACGCAATAAAATACATTCTGTATGTAAAACACAAACGAAGTTTCATAACCTTTCATTATTTACACAACGTGGCGCCTGAAGAATCTAAACTAACTCTATTGTGATAAACAACGGACTATTGAACATATTTGTTCTTCTTCTTTGTAGCTTGATTATATCATGATTATACATAATGTCATACAGGTTAATCACAACAACTTGTAACAAAACTTTGCTATCAAGCATTTGTTTCTTTCTGTGGTTGTAAACACATCTGATTTGACTCTAGTGCAACTGGCAATATGTACAGTCAACAGCAAAAAAATTATACACTTCGATTCTGAAATTCATTCCTGCATGGTGTTATGTGTGTTGCCTAACTCAACGGGGATGGACAACCAATCTCAATAGCATGTTACGTTCCCCGGATTATTCTCAGTGGATCAACTTACTTTTATTCCTCAACGGCCTACTTTGAAGCCCTCAGGTAGTGGGAAATCAGATAAGGATATGCTTACGTAAACCTTACTAACTCTCGCACACCAAAAATATATTTAGATGTCAGTTAACGTTAATATATTACACTTGCACTCGCAATTAAACTTCTTATTACAAACAAAATTGTATTAAGATCATAATAGTTCTTGACTACACAAGTTAACACAGTCACAATTCCAAAATCACTTCCATTATCCAGCAACATTCATAATATCTCTCACCTAACAATCCCACAATCATTGGTTAAGGTTAGTCCATAACCATAACAGACTACCCAATTGAACAAAACAAATTACGTCATCATAGACAAGTAACATATTAAATATATTAAACACTTAAAATGATACAATAGGCTAAGTGGGTGCGTATCAAGCAAATAGATAACATCAGACAGAGAAGCAAGTATTTCAGGATCTATGTGTTTCTTTTTTATTGAGGGTGACTGTACATATATTATTATCACTATCAGGGAGGCCAAACTATTTTATTTAAATTTTCAATATGATGTGATATTATAAGTTTGGTGGAAGATCGTGTGGTACCCTTTTGCTTTTTGGCAGTAAGACAAAAAACCTTGGATGTGTTAAGATCCAACTAGTACAATATACAGAGTGAGTCAAAAGTCCCTGACCACCCCTTATAAAATGAAAGGGAATGTAGATTGCAACAATTGATCATGGTAGTATGTTAGGCCTAGGGGGAAACTTTTTGGTGCATGTCATGACAACGTCCGCCATCTTAGATCCAACTTCATTTCTTTAAATGGGAAGAGGGTCATGTGGGGTATGGTTTTGGGCTAGAATTTCACCAGGAATTCAATGGTGAAGATTTATGAAAACTATGATAAGGAAGTTATGGGCAAATGAAAGTGATAATTACATATCATTTGCAGGTGCTGAACCATGTCATTGACCAAGGCCGAAATAATCCAGATCATCAAGCTGGGGGAGGGGTGGGGGTGCTAGCATCCTTTGCCAAGTCTTCGCAGCGCAGCACACATCGAATGTCTGTGCAATGTGGTGTCAGGCAGAGTTCCATTTGCAGGGTGTTAAAAGATGGTTAAGTGGCACCCGTACAAGATGCAGCTGCAGCAGCATCTCTCTGAGGACGACCGGGATAGGAGAATGCAGTTTTGTGAATGGGCTGTGGAGCAAATTCGCCAGGACCCACATTTTGCACTGCATATTCTGCCCTCTGCATTGCACCAGAGAAATAAGCGGAGAGGCGAAAATATTTTCGGGGGGGTAGTCACATTTACTACGCAGATAAATGCCATGAGTTAAAAAAAATATTTATTTATTTACATTTCTTTGTTATCGTTGAGGGCTGCAGTTGGGTTGCAGTACTCGACCATGACTATGCTATACGAAAACTCTTCTTTCTCGACATTCTTAATATGAAGAACTGTTTTTTCCTAAATAACTAGAGTTCAACTCCCTGTCACCTCTGACTCCGTGACTCTTTGTCATCCTCTCGTGAGGCAAATACTATTTTCAGAGGTTCATACATACAGATTCAGCAAGTATTGATTTAAATATTTTCCTCTTCCCCCCTCCCCTTTCCTTTGTATATTGGTTTGAAAATTTCCTATGCACGCTAGTAAGGGAGCGGCTGGATGGGCCACGGGCTTATGCCACGGCACAGGGTGTGCCAAAAATAGTTTTTTCGTCCACCGTCTTGAAACGTGTCCTCCGATTTTGACCAAAACATTTGGAGGTACTGCGGTAAGAATTTCAAGAAAATGCTATAACTATGGGAATTGTTTTTTCGGTTTGAAACTTATGAATTGTGTTCTTTTGCCTCGCGCTCCGACCCACTCAATAGGACACATTTTATTTCATAGATTTTCTTGAAAAGTTGCAGTACCACTTGTGCCTTAACATATCCAAGTTTTTCGGCTTAACTGGGTAGCATTAAAATGCAAATGATCGATCTTCTACCAACGTTTCCATTGATCGCATGATTTTGTTCGCATTTCTGCTAATCGAGAAGACGATGAGTGATGATATGATGAAACTGATGAAGGGACACTCACAAGGAACACCCATACCAAGGCCGGGATTCGAACCCGGGACCTCTGGCTTCGCAGCACTCCGTGATAACCACTCCGCCACGGACGCCGGCCCAAAAATTTTCATACCATATTGAAAATTTAAATAAAAGAACTAGGCCTCCCAGATGCCGTAATGAAAACGTTGTCGCATTGTAATGAAGGAGTGTCCGGTTCGGTCCCCGTTAGAAGCACATTGTCTAGTTCTTTCATTCCCACTTTAAACTATGTCCTGTCCTGATTCTCCTATCTGAATATAGAGTGAACTTAAAAGAAACTGTTAAATACAATTTAATTGAAATTCAAGTCATTATTAATATGAAGAACTGTTTTTCCTGAATAACTGGTGTCCAGGGTTATATTGTGAGAACGCTTTATCAGTGTCAATGAGTGTCACAATGCAATAATTATATAAAGATAGAAATTTGATGTTCTTGTTGTTGTTGCTTGTGCTCAAGAAAACATATTTGTTCCTGTTCATTTATGTTTCAACAATTTATTACTGAAAATTGTTGGTCTCTAACTTTTTATTGTTGACATGCATTATATACAGTAACGACGATTAGCCGACTTCTGTGGCAGAGTGGTGAGCACATCTCCTACGGAGCCAGAGGTCACGGGTTCGAATCCCAGCCTGGGCATGAGTGTTCTTTTCGAGTGTCCCTTCATCAATCTCGTCATTCCATCACTCATCTTCATCTTCGCGGTTAGCCAAAAGTGGTAGAAAAGCGAAGTAAATTAAACCAAATCAGCCATGGACCACATTAGGAACTCGCTTCCGGACCACATTTTTAATAAAAAATACGTTGCTTTGACACCAAAAATATTTTTGCAATGTAACTATATGATCAAAAAGATAATTAAATGAGCTTTCAAAAATATGTATAATATATGAACATTCGTTAATTTGAAGGATGTTCGCACACACATTTTTACTTGAAAATAACGACGACAACTAGTTTGCTCGCCCCCAAGACAAGAACTTACATAAAATGGCCTCTGGCAGTTCGAGCCAGTTTTTTCGGTGGGCATATTCTGGGTACATAAATAGAAGGTCATTTGTTATCTGTGTTAAATACTAATATGATTTTCGTAAAGTGGGCCACCTTACGAACATGGGCTATCTTTGGGGTTCACCTACCTTATAATGAATCCATTGGTTATGTAAGAGTTAATAGTTCTAAAAATAACTAACAATCACCTGATATATTAATAATCATACACGTAGGCTATAAATACCTGTTCTGGCTACATAGGTGAAGACGAATTGCAGTTATATGCAGTGCACCTAATGGGCATCATCTTATTCTTTAAGTTAAATGTCAAAGAGCACGCTGTTTTACGCACAACAATCACAAGTTTAGGCCATGAAAAATCTAAGCGATATAAGAGTAAACTATTGTTGTTCGAGATACATTATTCTTGGTAATTGTTAGCGAACGATTCGTTAATTAAATTAGCAAATATTTTTCAAATATCGTCGGTTATCAGTGGCGCAGGATTACATTGTACCTCACCACACTGAAGACGAGATGAGACTGTGACAATTCTCGACTCATCGCATCACGATATCATTCCTAGGTGAAATAAATTTTTTCCTAGACATTTAAACAGGGTGCAATTTACCTATGTATTACGTATACTTATAATTGGACATTAATTGCTCAAAATCTAATTTTGATATCGAATGCAACACAAATACAACGCCATTTTAAGTTAAACCCTAAATTCAAACTGTAAGAAAATTACATTAGTCAGACAAATGCACGAGATAAATGATACTCACTGCAGGTTCTATTGGTAGATTTTGGATTGGATTCATAAGGTATTTGAGTGAGATGGGAATGTTTGATTGATTTATTTGGTTTATTTTACTTCGCATTTCTGCCACTTTTGGCTAATCGCGAAGATGAGGATGAGTGATGATATAATGAAATTGATGTACACTCACAAATAACGCCCAGGCCGGGATTCGAACCTGGGACCTCTGGCGTTATAGCGCGCTATGCTAACTCCTCCACCACGGAGGCCGGCGAGATGATAAAGTGTCTTGGATTTTCTTTGTAGATGCGAAAATCTTCAACTGTGACGCTTACATGTTTTTGCTTACATTAAAGTTTACCTTTTCACAGCAACGAGAAATTGACATGTCACCCAAAAACAGACACATCTGCATTTATTACCATTCCATACGAAAAGAAACCTTTGGTGGCTCTTCATATTTTCCACCAAAGATTGAAAAGAGCAAAAATAAAACTTTTGAGCGTGGGCTTTCCTTGCTTCCTCTGGGATCTGAAGAATTCGGTTTTGTATATTATGTAATGATACTACTTTCAGTGTCATTAGACACAACTAGCCTAATTATATAACAAATAAATGCTTTGTCAAATGTTTCACAAATATTTCAAAGTTAGACTTTACGAGTTGATCGGGAACCATCTCAACTGTTTTTTTTTATTTTCTTTTTTAATACAACGCCCTAGAGATATCTGAGAAAATTCCAAATACATGGCTTCTAAAAGGCAATGGATGTGGTACATATCTACCTACCATAAATTGTTTAAAGATATTTTTTTTGCGTAGCCATAGGGCGTATTTCAGGGGGGGTTCAACGGGTCCAACCCCCCCCCCCCTTAGGTTCAGTAAAATTACCAGATTACCTGTTCTATCCACTATGCGCAGAGACTTGTTCGAAAACATTTCTTCACACTTATTTTGTTCTCAAAATTACAAGCGTATAGAACGGGATACGGATGGGAAAGACATTAATTCCACACACCAGATGGGACTGCAAAGCAAATGTCTGCAATTTCCTGATAGTTTCGCAATTTCTCTGGAAAATACTCAGAAAACTCCTGACATTTCACAAATTCTATAATGCCATATGTAATTTCTGCCCGAAGTAGCTGCTTGTGAACTTATAGCGCGAACATTATAATTTCATTAGAAGTTCCCGATATGTTCTTTTACCATTCAAGATTTAAGTATTCCTCAGGTTTTATTTTTTTGATAATTTGAAATTTCTCAACTGTTTGATAATACCGAAAGTCGATAAACCATTTTCCAAACTCTAGATCGGAATGGGAACTTGTACCTATTGGAGATTGTAACTGCATCTGGGTTAGCTTCAGCTATTACTACTTCTAGTCTCTCTGGGTTGAGTGGGTGTGGATTTAGAAAAAAAGATAGTTGGTGAAGAATATGATGGTGCTGATGTAATGGGTGGTAGAATTAAGGGGGTGAGATAGATAGATACTTTCAGAGAAGTGTACAAAAGCAATTTTTGTACATTGTTCAGCACATATTTTAACCCTGGCTATTGCCCATTTCTGTGGAATTTCTGCGATATTGAGACTGTCAAATTAGTTATAATTTTTTCCCCTCGAGTTTTCTCAAAGGAGCAGCCCCACGTAGTTAGCACATCGTGGATCCCGGTTTCGAAACCCCGGAATGGGCGTGGGCGTTTGTGGGTGTCCATTCATCAATTTCATCACGTCATCACTCATCCCGATCTTCGGAAATTACCCAAAAGTAACACAAAAAGCGAAGTAAAATAATGCAAATAAATCAATCAATCTTCTCAAAGTAATTTGGTTGTAAAAAATGCAGTGCATGATAACTAGGGAAGTTATGTAACGTTCTCAAGTTGTTTGACACAAGATGGACAGAAAAGTATCAATACTCAGTAGGGTGACTTGTAAAATCGCATACACTAATAGTAGAAACTTTACTGTTGTCCACCATTTTTTGGACCATTTTGTAGTAGAAATGAACCCAAGTTTCTCTGAACACAGTCAACACATTGAAAAATTGCTACAACTTATTCGAATATGAAATTCCTATTGCTTATTCATTGGAACAGTGTGTCAAAATGTTGGATGGCCTGGCTGATATTTTTTACATTTTCAAATCTGAATGAAAAATGTTGCAAACAGTAATTGAAAAGTCGTGTCCAGGGTCTGCATTGTAGGCAGCAGAAAATTGTTACAAGCTCTTGTACTCAAATATGCACAAATAGTTGGTGATCTTGGCTACACTGCCAGTTTCATCTTCAACACCCGAGAGGATGTGTTTAACATTAAGGAGGTTAAAATAATGTCCTCGCAATTCAAGGGGAGATCCTCGACTAATGGACTCTACACTGTTAAGTGTACATACATACGAATATTAAAATAACACCGATGATGCTATTTTCAATTTTGTAGCAAGGAGGGAAAGACTAATTTTAACATTGTAATTCTTTCTTAAAGAGAAGCTGGGATTAGCTTTTAAAAAAGCATTTTCTGCTTCTTTTATGTAGAAAAGTTAGAAGTTCGTAGATAGACTTAATTTAATAAATGTGTAACCTTTCATGTGGTGGCAGAGTGGATTTTGATAGCCAGATCATATCTAGGACACTATACGTCCCTGATTTTCAGGGACAATCCCTCAATGGTATCATTTGTCCGTGTTCCGGACATATTCTTCGGGATTCACAAATGTCCTGAAATCGGGTGGGTAAGAAGAACTTTCTTTTATATTTAAATGCGTGGACGTAATTTTAAAATGCTCATTTTACAAAACAATCTAACTCTACATTGAACCACTCCATCTCCATAATACAAGAGTTAACGAGATACAGACGGTACTGCAAACATCTTTGGCTTCACGATGGCGCCGCCGTCTGCTAGCAGTGCTGAATTTCAGTTACGATTCTCTTCCATTGTATAGTGTAACCTGCTTACTATAAAGAGTCAGTGCTTGGGTGCCTATCTGTTCAGTCCGCAGTTTTCAAATAAAGTTCCCACACAATGTGGGATGTAAATGACAATTATGTTGTACGTTCATACATCCAACTTTATCGGGTCCAGGCCCCTCCTCACTCCCTTTAATCTCAACCTGCATTGAATAAATGTATCTTTGTTCGCAATTTTCACATTTCGAACTCCTGATTTACCATTCCGTTATATCCAAATAAGCCCAGAGAGAGGTCAAGAGCCTTATATGTTTCAGAATTGTTATCTGGTTTTAAAGTCTGTTTATTTAAAAGAACATAAATTCTAAAAAAAAAACAAAGAAAAAAATATGTATGCGAATTTTGCATTAAATAACAGGACATTCGTGTGTGCTGTTCTAAAATAGAATATTTCCCATGGCTTCACATTATACCTAGGTATCAAGGATGTATTTAGGAGGGGATCCAGGGGATCCAGACCCCCCTCCAAAGACTTACCAAGCAGTAATAGTAAATAACCAAAATATAATTGTTTAGCATTTTTTATATAATCGATGGTTATTTCCGCTGAACTTATTGGAAGGCAAGGAATTTGGCTCATGCGGCTTTGAAGGTTTCCAAAGATTTATACACACTACTAATGATAATATCCATAAAATATTAATCAGGAACTTTACTTTTCGTTAATTGGATCTAACTCCTTTTTTGTTATTCAATAAATATTCAATCAATTATTTTCTATTTGACATTAAATTCCTTGCCAGGGCAGTTGTTTTTATGCAAATCTTAGCGATCTTAACTACACGTAAGCTAGATAATGAATACATGCTGTTATATCTCTATTCTTTTACCATTTTGTACCTATTCATGTAATAATAACAATACATGATTATTTAATTTACATATTTAATTAATATTTTAATTTAGTTAAATATAATAATAATAATAATAATAATTATTATTATTATTATTGCGACACTTGGTTTGAAGTAGTATGTATATGTATATATGTATGAATTTTGTACCCCCCCAAATGAAAAATGTTCCTGCGCCACTGTCGGTTATCAAGAGTAGAACAATTATACTTATATAAGTCCTGTAACTGATTCAGACTTTTATTCAAACGATTTTTCAGAAAGTTGATTTAATAAATTGTAATAGGCTAAAAGCAAGTGCAATTTTTCCGATTTTGTTTTGAAATATGAAACTTTAACTCTGATGAGGCTCCGTGAGAAATTTTAAAAAATATTCAGATTTTTATTCTTTGAATATTACAAACCAACACACAACTTTTGCCCCTGTGTGTTTTTGAATTTTTAAGAACAGTCTAAAGTCGGTTCCAAATGAACACACCAAACTGACTGTAGTGTCTACATTTGATGAATTGTCCTTCTGCTCTGAATTTATATTTTGATTTCAAAGGGCTCATGGAAACGGTAGTATCTACCTCTGATTCTGTCCAGAATCCGAAAGACTTTCGTTTCTGAGAAAATCAGATAGAACTAAAGATCATCTACGTGGGTTGGAAATTTAATAGTGGCAACACTGCTGCATATATACCATGAAACAGAACCGGTGCTTCTTACTTATACCACATGTAAGATTGATATCTAAGCTACCTCTCAGTAAATGGACTCTTCCTTCCAACACTAGGCGCATGTGCAGTGACGAAAGGAATAGAGTATCGTTGGAGTTGGAGGTCTAAAGTTGTGTAGTCAGAACCCCACTAATGTGAAAGTTGTGATTCGCCGTACCTCCAGGACAGACGGTCAATGTGCAGTATTACTGTTCATTTTTGGAGCACAACCTGCGACCTGCGTTGCGAAAGAAGAGGGGACACTTTCTGCTGAATCCTCCCATCATTTTGCAGAACAATGCTCGGTCGCGTGTAGCGCAACCTGTGACTGATTTGTTAGGTCGATGCCGCTGGCACATGCTCTACCAGCCCCTGTGACTTTCATTTGATCCCTAAGACGAAACTCCCGAACTGTTCCAGAGATTCTTCAGGCAATAGACGGCTCCATTTTGCATAATTCGAAAATAATAGTTGCCACTATTAAACCACGTATTACGGGTTCCTAGAATTAAGTTAGTTTAAGCTATGTTTACAGTGAATCAACTATACGTTCCATCTAGGAAATTCGTATTCTAAGGAATAAGATTGATTGATATAGTTTATTTGACTTCGCGTTTTGTGCCTCATGGCTAATTTGCGAAGATGAGGATGAGTGATGAAATGATGAAATTGATGAATGGACATTCACAAACAACCAAGCCCGAGCGGGATTCGAACCCGGGACCCTTGGTGTCGCAGCGCGATGTGCTAACCACTCGGCCACAGGGTCCGGCTCTAAGGAATATTAATTATAAAATTAATTTCTCAACATGCTTAAACTAATGTTGAATTAGTTGAATGATTCGACTCATGACTCAAACAGATCAATCGAGGAGACAATCCGAAAAATTTTGCCTGAAGTTATTACTTGATACATCTCTTGGTACACCAAATTACATATTTGTATTTTAGTTGATCCTGAGATATCGAACATTTTGCATACTAACGAAGTTCTGGCGTCTGAACTCACAATCAGTATAATCCTCTTGTGTTGTGTTCTATTCATGTGTGTTTGCGTTTATCTCGTCATCAATTTCACCTTATCATCATCCATCCTCATCTTCGCTATGCCTTCCCAATGGCGCGCAGTGGTAGCGCCGTCGCTGGGTTCCTTACCCAGTGGAGGCACATAGTGATTCGGATCCCACTTTAAAACTGTAGGTCCAGTCTCTATTAGCCTTACTGTGCATAAAGTGGACTTAAAACATCAAATCAATCAATCATCGAGATTAACCAAATGTGGCACCATAAAAGTCAAGTAAAATGAATCTCATTAAATAAAAAATCAACCGAGGTATCGAAGCTTTTACTGTTCTCCCTCAATAGACAGACCGGAGTTATCTATGTCGCGAGGATACTAAAGATACCTTTAGACCACTAAATTATATGTTTGTATGCCTAGTAGTTTCTCAGTATCGCTTGGCTTCGTTTGTTTACTAGAACAGACACATGGAGAGAGGGCAAGATTGAGAATATATAGATAATCACATGAAGTGATTATACTTCATATTTGTAGAGTATAATTTCGAAGATATCGCAGACTTCAAAATGTTAATATTTTTTTATACCTTCGATTAATTTCTTGCAAAATACAAACTTCCTCTCCCATCGATAATTTCTGTCACGTTAAACTAACATTTATTATGTACTAAATTTTAGAAAATTTTTGATCTTCACATTTGCTTATTTTAAACATTTAGGGAGCTCAATTTCGATCTATCTTTGTTCCTCAGGGCCAGAGAGAGGGCCGATGGGACACGCATAGCCTAAGGGTAACCTTCTCATTTTTGCTGGTTAATGCACTAAAAGAACACATCATTACTCTCACATTTTTCTTTAAGTCATTTACAACAAATTTACTCTATCTACTCCTTTATGTTTAACTTTTGATTATATCGATAGAGCTTGTATCAAGAATTTCGTAAGGGCCTCACCAATATCCACGTGGTAACGCCATTGTCTTGTTATGAAGGGGTCCCTGATTCGATACTCGGTGGAGACACATAGTGGTTCGGATCCCACTTTAAATTGTAGGTCCAGTCACGATTAACCTAACCGTGCATAAAGTGGACTTAAAGCAAAAATTCAAACTAAAGAAACTCAATCAATTTCATAATTTATTTGTAGATGTTCTTTGTTCATAATCTCTTGTTCAGAACCACACGCTAAAGAGATCATTTCCTTCTAATACGTAAACGACAATTATTCTAAAACAAAGCCAAGCGTCAAGGAAAACCTTCGATTGATTGAATCACTTTGAAATATTCTTGGATTCTTCTTCCGCATCGATTACTGAATTTAAAGTAGGTCAATTTCCATTCTTTCCTACAATAGTGAAGGTCACATAAGAATATCTTAAAAAATATTCAACTTTCACAGCGCATATAAATATCGAGGACTTCAATGCTTTTGCAACAGTTGACAAAAGCTCACCATGAATAACAAAGCAGTAAGTACAGTGCTGATTGTGGTTTGGTTATTCAGTGCTTGTAGGTATTTTGGTGTAAATATGAAAAACTTCATATTCGAGTTTTTAGTTAGAACAATGACAACTCGTTATAATATTTGAATTATGGATTTGAACACGAATTGCATTCGATATCGTATTTTTCCAGGTTTGAATTCAACAAAATCAAATATGAGACTTCAAGTAAAATAATATATCAGAATTAGCAAGAAAGATTTCTCGGAATCTAAAACACGTTATTCCCGAAGTAACTATAGACATAAAGAAACTCGGTTCCAATATATTTGAACTAGAAAGCAAGTAATATTAAACACAATTGAAACATTCCTAGAGACATAATGTAGTTTATTGAGCTGGTGATTCTTGATAAAGATATTTTTTTTTAAAAAAAAGGTCACATTGGACCAGCTACTCTATCGATTGTGATTTAATATTACCCAGTACGTAAGATGTAATAACTAGACTTATGAATATGTATAATATTTATTGCATACAACCAACAAGTTTAATCGAACATGTGTTGATATTCATATTTTAACAATATTGACAAACCATACGAACAGCATTGAATTTTCATTGTACAATACATTGGATAAATATGCTCAAATATAAAGCCAGGGTCTCTCTTATGGAATAGAGGTAACGTTGTCGCCTTGTAATCAAGGGGTCCTGGGTTCGATGCTCGGTGGAGGCATATGGTGGTTGGATTCCACTTTAAACTGTAGGTCCAGTCTCAGTTAGCCTTTTGTGCATAAAGTGGACTTAAAAACAAGCTCAAATATGAAGCAAAACGTCCCATGTTCGAGTCCTGGCAGTGGCGCCGACTTGTCAAAATTATTGGGGGGGCTCTGATCACTGAAACAAATTAACGAATGACTCACTCCCTCCCTTTTTAAGTTTTAGCCTCAGTGTTCGGAATTTTCATTTGCAGTTTGAATACAAAATGTCAATTGTTCACGAATGGAATGTCACAAGTTTCGTCAACCATAATAGCAAAATATTCCCGACTTAATATCTGCTACCTCGGAGCGCAAAACAGATCTCCCTAATATAAGTATCAATGATCTCCTTCTGATTGTCATGTGAGAGCCATTTGTAGCCCGAACTCTCCTAGTTCATGCACATCTTCTTTTGAAACTCTTTTTAGTAAAAATGTTAACAATACTCATAATTATATACTTAGTATATAGTAATAAGTCATGTGTTTTGCTGTCTCTGGTCATAGCCCCCCAAAGTTGATGGTTTAGCGGTCTCAGCACCCAAAGTTGATGGTCTAGAACATTTCAAATGTGTGTTTAAAGTTAATAAGTTCATGTGGCACAATTCAGAGTAAACTTTACAAGAGAAGCAAAATAATACATTAGATTCTCTTAAGCAAAATTATTTGGGGGGCTCTGCCCCCACATCGATAACATTGGGGGGGCTCGAGCCCCCCAAAGCCCCATGGAGTCGGCGCCTATGAGTCCTGGTCAGGTTCATTCTCATCCATGAAGTTAAAAGTAAAATCGTGACTTAAAGAAGCGAAAATAGAGAAACCTAATCAGTGTCTTTCACAAGGATTTCGTTTAATTCTCCTGATGGTGACTAGTACAAGAATATTGCCGTAGAGAGCCTGTTTTTCAACAACAAAGAACTTAATTAAGATATCGACGTGAAATGCTTTCCGAGTAATGTGTTTTCAAACATACTGGACTGTCTAGTACGTATGTCGAAGCGATTCAATGGATAAGTTGAAAAAATAAACCTTTGACAATAATGTGAGAAATAATCAACAATTACGACGGAGATGACAGCAACAAAATCCGTGTATTTGTTCAGGAAAGATCAGACGTATGTGATAATCCTAAGGCATCACTATGTTGAGGTGGGGAGTAATTATACACAAAATTGCAAGAAATGCACACGAGATATTTGTTGATTCATATTTGATTCTTCGACAAATCCCAATTTGCATTTGCAAAATTAGTGAGTAGTCGACATTTGGTACGCCTTCGCATAAGTTCGGATCCTCCCTTAAACTGTAAGTCCAGTCCTGATTATCCTTCTGTGCATAAAGTGGACTTAAAACTAAAACTCAGAAACTCGACATTTGGCACGTGTCACTATTATTCACTTGTTTTCACTTGCTTCTACCTGGTTTTCCCCCTCTTAATTAATTACACTAGTCACCATCCGTCCATATCGATGAATAAGAAGTAAATTGAGATTATTTAGTCAACTAACTAGATAACCGTATAATACGGTAACAAAAAACAACTTGGATTTATACGGTAAACATTTTTAGTTAATAATCTCTAGATTAAAAGTGAAGATTCAAAAGAGGATCCTGTACAATATACCGCATTTTGTTTCCTAATTAGTAACTAAATTAAGTTTATATAACATAGCAAATGAAATTATTCTCTCATGGCATAAAGTATAGATTTTATTGTTGTGTGGTTTACCCAACACTGTGTTATCAATTAGACCTGATGGAACTTGTCGTATCTGGATCTGTCATGATTAGTGCTTGTTGCCATTCATATGTTTTTCTTTAATTTGAGTTCAGTTGCCAGTAGTGACAAGTAATTGACAAGATGGCTGGGAACCTTTCGGTTGAGCAACGGAAGTGGATTTTAAATGGAAATGTGGAAAAGTGGAAATGTAAGAACATGAAAGAAGTGCAGAGACGATGGCGGGCAGAATTTGATGTATGGACTTCTTGGGGGATCTTGTGAAAGTTTGTGCCACTGCTTCCATCCCTCTTTCGTCCGATACTGATTTTTTCCTGCCACACCGTCCCAGATCACACGCAGTTCCTCCCCTCTCAAACTTGTCGCGTAATTTCGTAATTGTTACACGAGATGCTGGCGCAGTATCAAATTCTGAACTGAAAATAAAGAAAAACATATGAATGGCAACAAGCACTAATCATGACAGATCCAGATACAACAAGTTCCATCAGGCTATCTGTAATACTTTCTCTGTTATTAACATTCAAATAGTGTAAAACCCTTTATGGGACACTCTGTATTCATAAAACTTTGTAACTCAATTTTTTGCAAAAAGAATATGACCAACAGTAATTTAATGTTAAAAAACGCATTGTTAAACATTGATTTAGAAAAATACCTTCTATTTGCCCGCGTTCTGGTTCTGACCTAAAATAACAATGTTCTAATTTTTACACAGGTTCTGGTAGTCTTGTCTGCTCTCATCGCCGCTGCTTTCGCCGGTGGCGCTGCACCAGTTTTTGCTGCAGCAGTACCAGCTCCTGCAGTCGACTACGTTGTAAGTACTTTCAAATTCTCTTCTATGATTGAAACCTTAGACTTTAGAATTTCTCAATAATGCTATAACAACTTTTTCCTACGTTCCAGGCGTATCCTCGCTACTCTTACGGCTACGGAGTGAGCGACGCTGTGACAGGAGACAACAAGAACCACGTGGAAAGCAGAGATGGTGGCGTGGTGAAGGGGCAGTACAGTTTGGTGGAGGCTGATGGAAGTGTTCGAGTGGTGAACTACGCTGCTGATGACGTCAACGGATTCAATGCTGTTGTGAGCAAGGTGGGAGCCAGTGGACATCCAGGATCTGTTGTTGCAGCTGCTCCTGCTGTTCCAGCTCCTCCTCCTGCTGCTTCTGTCGCACATGTCTCTCCGATCCCAGCTGTTGTTTCTCAGGCTCAAGCAATTGATTATTATGTAAGTACAAAGATTGCTCTTCCATATATACGTATGCTGCAAGTATATAAGAAATCGTTGATGTAATAACGTTTTGGCCACAATCGAATTTTAACGTGTAAAGTGAAGAAATCTTTAGCACTTTGAACATATTTCAAAGATAGAACATTTCTCGTAGAATAAACAATAAAGAGCGAGCTCTAGGTTTCAAGCCTAGTGACATGTAAACAATGTATCATTTCACATTGTTAAAAGCTCATAACTATTCAACAGAGAGGAATAACGTTTCCCATGAAACGGTGTTGGGTTCAAATCAATCGTTCTGCAAAAACACAGTACACGTTGAGTGAATAAATTAGTTGCTTAAATTGCAAACACTGGGCACTGGCTCATGAAAGAAATATCTCAATATATAAGTGAGATTGATAGTTACTAGAGTAGAGAGTTTAAGCGTGTTCACACAATATCTCGTCAATTTAATAACCATATCATCCTTTAAATTATGGCTCTTCCGTTATAAATGTATTAGTTATTAAATGAAAACCACGTACTAGCATGCCTTTCGTGCTATATATATATATATATATATATATATATATCTTTCTCTACACGCTTCGCATGGCAATCGCACATCTTTCTTTCTTTTCTTCTCTCTAGCCGGAAGGTTTATGGCTGCAGCAACACAAGCCTTCCATCTGTCCCTATCTTGAGCTAGATTAATCCAATATTTTCCGTTCTTACATATTTATTTTATGTTCATTTCAAAGTTATTCCTCCATCTTCGTCTTGGCCTTCATACAGGTCTCTTACCATTGGGTTTTTCAACAAGAATCCTGTAAACTCTTCTGTCATCTCCCATTTGTGCCACATGGCCTGCCCATCTAGGTCTTCTATGGTAATCATAAATGCTAACCGAAATGTTGCGTGAAATGCTTCCGTGTAAAGTATTGTCTGCTATAAATAATGATACATACTATATTTCTTCCTCTAGGCGTATCCTCGTTACGCTTATGCCTACGGAGTGAGTGATCCCACAACTGGAGACCACAAAAGCCAAGTGGAGTCACGTGATGGAGGATTAGTGAAGGGACAATACAGTTTGGTTGAACCCGATGGCAGTATTCGTGTGGTGGACTACACCGCTGATGATGTCAATGGATTCAATGCTGTTGTTCGCAAGATCGGAGCCAGTGGTCACCCAGCTGCACCTGTAGCTGGTCAAGCCGGTCCTGTAGCCGGTCCTGGTGGTCCTGTAGCCGGTCCTGGTGGTCCTGTAGCCGGTTACGGTGGTCCTGGAGCCGGTTACGTTTCTGCCTCCACGGGTGCACCTGCAAATGTTCCCATCGCTCTTGCTGCAGCAGATTATTATGTGAGTACTAATTATCATGTTCTTACGTAATTTTCTTGAAATATTTCTATAGTAGCTGCTTAGAATTAACACATTATAGCTACACGATTATTATGCGACATCATTTAAATCTAATTGTATGCAACCATGATATAGAAAATTATATTTATTATCTACATTGAGTTGTAATTGAGCAAATTGAGAAATTTTAGTTTAGTCAACATATTTGAAGATTCAAAATTTGTACATTTGTTACCCGGTGGAAGCATATAGTGGTTTGGATCCCACATTAAACTGTAGGTCCAGTCCCAATTAGCCTTACTGTGCATAAAGTAAACTTGTAACACCCAATCAATCATTCAATCAAAATTTGTGCAGTTTGAATGCGGCAAAGAAGTTGAAACAGTGTAAGCCTAATTCAGTTTACATGCTCAGGCAAAATATAATATTGAGGAGCACACCATCCACATTAAGAAAACTATAAATAGCACGAAAGTATCGTTGTCCAGCTGAAAACCTTGAATTTACTATGCAAACTGAATTACACACACACATAAACACGCGCTCTCCTTCACACTGCAAGCAGTTCCTAAAAATAGTTGTACATACATTCAGCAGAAAATTTCCGTTGATAGAGAATATTTTATATCACGCCTTGCAATTTCTGTAACAGTTTTTTTCTTTTTTGACAGACAAGGCAGGTAACCATTTTTCATTGCAGCGTGATTTTCAAATAGTCTACACCAACAACTTTCGTTTTGTTTCTACGAAGAAGAAAGAAGGACATTATTCTCTCTTCACAAGAGTTTTCAGTAACATATTTAATCATTAATTTCCATAAGTTTACATTTTTTATGTAAATCTTCTTCCAGGGTTATCCTCGTTACGCCTACGGCTACGGAGTGAGCGATCCTATAACTGGAGACCACAAGAGACAGGTCGAATCACGTGATGGAGGTGTGGTGAAGGGACAGTACAGTCTGGTGGAGCCCGACGGCTCAGTCCGCGTGGTGGACTACACAGCAGACTCCGTCAACGGATTCAACGCCATCGTCAGGAAGATCGGGGCCAGCTCTCAGCCTGCTCCTGCAGTGGCCGTCTCTCATGGAGCCCCAGTGGTAGGTGCACCTGCTGCACACGCAACTCCGGTTGTTGCAGCTGCACCAGTTGCTGCCGCTGTCGATTACGCCGTAAGTATTCACTTCAATTCCGATTAGTTCAAGAATTGTGTTTCTTGTTACATACAGCACTAGAAGTACATACAGCTTCTGCAAAGCTCCATAACTTAAACCTCGTGTTGTCTTCCACCAGGCCTATCCCAGATACTCCTATGGTTACGGAGTAAACGACGCTCTGACCGGTGACAGCAAGAACCAGGTGGAAAGCCGAGATGGTGGCGTTGTGAAGGGGCAATACAGCTTGGTGGAACCTGATGGAAACATCCGAGTTGTTACTTACACAGCAGATCCTGTTGGTGGCTTCAACGCTGTTGTCAGCAGAACCAAGGCCACACCACATCCTGCTCCTATCGTGGTTGGTGGACAAATCATCAAGAAATTCGTCGTTTGAGTACGTGTTTTGTGATGAGAAATTTGCGGAAAGTGTGTGATTACTGTGTGAATGTTGTGTAAAGTTGCAAAATAAAAAAAATGTGTTTACATTTAAATATTTTCCTATTTTCATTTGAACAAATTCAAACGTTTTGTCATTTACTATAGCCAATAAATGAAAGTAAATTTTAAGTTGAATTGGTAATATTTTATCATATCTATACTTTTGAATTCAAAGTAACTGATTTAGTCATAAAAAGGTTTGTCTACAGCCATTGAAACCCCGATATTATTTGAAATGATATAAAACTCATGTATAGACCTGCTGCTGTATTTGGAAAGGAAGGTATGCGATGTTGTGTGAGATGAGAAGAGAAAACATTGTTTTTGTCCAACTATACATATATAAAATAATATGGGATTCAGGTGGATGGAGGTGCCAAGATGCATACATGTAGGATGAAATGAAGCTATTAGAGTACGAGTTATTCTAATATATAGAGGCTTACATGCAGGACGTATTGGCTCTTAGGGTAAGGGGGCAGTTGCACCAAGATTACATTTCAAAATGAATTTTCGCTCCTCTTCAAAATTTGCATCAGTAAGGTTACAGAATCAAATGTCTAACAAGTAAGAATAATAGGTGTAGCGTATACATGCAATTAACTAACACCTTATTAACACCTAACTAATGGATAGAGCTCTCGTCTTTGGCGCAAGCGTTCCTGGGATCGATTCAAAGTGGAAACTTCAAAATTTCGGTGTTTACCCAGCATCGTGAGGGCAATTGGTGAGCTACTTGGAGGTAATATTAGCAGACTGTGGTCTCGAAAGCTAGAGATCAGGTTTCGAGATTGGACTGACCTTGGTTCTCTAAGGGATTTGGACCTCCTCTTCAAAAAAATACACGTTATAAAAAAATGGAGAATTTAGATTAAATGGAGATTATGATTAAAGGGAGAATTAGAAAATTAAGAATAAAGTTTAATAATTTTGTACTCTAGCGTAATGAATACATGAGACAAGACTTAAGGAAAATATGACGGAGATAACTAATACACTAACAAAATACACTTGCTTCTGTAGTATTAAATCTTCCTGGTAATCAATGATTCTGTGTGAACAGAGGGGCTTAGGAATTCTAGGAACCCTAGATACACGGGTGCATGAGTATTCCGCTATATGTGAAGAGAGGATATTTGACTGTAGCAGATTGAATAAATTTACTCAATAGTCTTCAGATAAATGAAGTGTCAGATAAAGATTATTTTGTGTTATCCAATAAAGTCTTAGTAGCTAAGGCAGTAAGGTAATTGATTTCCAAATAGACTGTTTTGTTTTCCCCATTATTGCTGAAATTATCCTCCAGAGTTATGGCAGGGGCCAATGGGCTAGTACGGGTCACCTATTTGAAGGTCAATTGGACATCATACACGACATACATATTCAGTTTTAACCAATATGCTGTGTTCTTGAGTTACTTCCTATCTTTTCCCATTTACGGTAATCATTCAAATCATTAATATTATCTAAATTATCCTGCTCGAAGTTTCCAAAATTTCGAATGATTCGGAACTTGGGTTGGCTCTTGTCATAACAATTAAATTGGAAACTTGAAAAGGACAATACTCACAGTATAACACTGTACTTGCACGTGCATCATTTTTTTGCACTTCACTTGCCTGAATAATATTCAGAAGTTTCTCGGGTGATATTCCAACAATATCTGCTGACATTGATAGGATTCATTGTAGCCCAGTTAAATTAGACCTTTTCCTTCCGGATAGTCTAAAAAACAAAGCTGAATATTTACAGAGATGATCAGAATGTTACCCAGTATAAGATACTAAAATTCTCAAAAAAATTGAATTGGGCTTTCGCCGCCATGTTGGAAAATGGCGCCCAATTTGAGGTTGTTAGGTCATATTTCAAAGTCGCAACAAGTTTCACGTTATGTTATGAGCTATTTTGTGTCAGCGGGTTTGCGAACAATCGTCAAATTGTCTGGCAGTTCGAAATTAAATTTGATTTCTTATTGTAGTGTAGAATTAAGTTACTTATACTTAATAAGCACAATGGGCGAATGTAGGTGATATTAAAAGTAGGTTAAAGTCAAGATGATGACAATATGGGGGATTGACGATTTTTTCCAGTAGTGGCGGATGACTTGTCTTTAACTGTATTCACATGCTCACTAATGATTTACTATTACTTTTTCGAGTGTTCTTGTTTTCTTTATTATTTTTATTATTTGTATACCTCGCGAAACGGCCATCACCCATATCGTATTTAGAGATTCAGAAAACTTCCACTTTTCCAAAGCATTCTTCTTTTAAACCTATTAGGAAGTAATCCATTGAATTCTGCAATATTAGTTTTGTGATAAGAGTTAGTGTTCCTAGGTAATTCATTCCTGTGAGGACGAAACTAACACTCTCGTCGACCCACTTGTATATTTAATCCATAGTTTAGGAATAATTTCCAACAAATTCACGTTACTTATAACTGTTGTCCAGTCTTACAGCGGGCGCTCTTTATGCTGGCGAGGGAAATGGGGAGCGAGGAAGCGACCAATCCAGCGGGATAAAAAATGCAGGAGCCTGTAGAACGAGGCGAGCGTAGTACTTCCTCTCGCCACGTCGTAACTCACAGCGACACCGCTGTTGTCTGGTTGGTCTGCGACGAATTCTACGCTCCCCACTTCCCTTGCCAGCATGAGAGCCGCCCGCCGTAAGAGTAGACAAGAAAGACCTATATCAACTAATAAATAATTAAGAATAATTTATGATTTTCTGTAGAACGCCGTACATGGAGAACAATGAGTTGAGCAGATGATTTTCAAAATACCGACAATCTAATATGCCTCATGGGGTAGCGTAGGTCGTTTCTTTCCCTCCCCCTTAATCCATTCAAGACGCCATCGACCTGGACCTGTATGCTCTTTGTGAGTGTCCCTTCGTCTAAAGGCAGATTATCAATTGTTATTTTATTACATAGATGTTAACTGTTAATGCTGTTTGGTATAACATCTTCCGAGCAATCCAAATTAAGACCGACATGATGGAAACATGGCCCACAAAGATTGTTCTTGTCTGTAGTTATGTGAAAAAGTTGTGGAGCTTTGTGATTACAGACTTATATTTTTCCAAGGTTTAGGGGTCAAAATGGGAAATTTTGTATCTGAAAAAGGGAAGTTGTGTTTTAAGATTGTGGAAACAATGGAGCTAAGAGAAGTTTATCTCATTCCATGTGAAAGAAATATTTAGAAACGATTTCCTATTCCAAATCTGTCGACCACTTTCTTTGGGGAGGGGGGGGGGGGGTTGGGGACGTGATACAGTCTGCGTATAATCCTCCATGGCAATTGAATGTAGGCAAATGTGTAAAAACATTGTCCATATGCAGTGCTTATCAACGTGAACGTGACCTAACATTTTCATATTTGGAGCATGACCATACTCAAATATTCAACAATAATTATATATTATCGAAGTTCGTTACAGTAGCTATGAAACTACACCCAAAACTGACTGCTTGACAATAAAAAAAAATTATATTCTACTTTTACTCAAGTTAAACGTTCTTTATTCAGTTATAAATATCCCTTATGTAACGTGATAAACTAGAGATGAGGTTCAGTGACGCCGATTTTAAACAAAATTATTATTCCAAGTCCAATATCCGGTAAAGGCACATATTTTACTATTATTACTTATTATTTGAAGTAGGGTTACACTTAAGCTTACAGTATTTTACACAGATTATCTTACTATAAAAACAGATTTTTGTAGTTCGGATCTCACTTTCAACTGTATATCCAGTCCAGATTAGCCTTTCTGTGCATAAAATAAACTCAATGCATGGGTGTTTACCATTCTGGTGTTTTTAAAACATGCAAACCCTGTGGCCAACGACTCTTTGAGTGTTGAAGCTTGGCAAACTTGATTTCAGTTGAATGGCCCTCAGTCAGTACATCCAGTCTCATTGCCACTGTTGTTTGGCTTCGAAGACAGGGCGATTTGTGTTAGAGAATTACATGATGAAAGATCCGCTAATTTTATTGTTGATAATCGCTTATAGTATGGATATAATATAGTATACAGGGAATTCAAACAGGAAGTTCATTGAGGCTCGTCTACTGAGGCCGTGTCCGGAAGGTGCAAGACCGTACTTGAAGCGACCATCCTCCGAGTATGGTCTTGGAGTGCGGTCTTCAAGTCGTGGACTGGAAGTGAATGTCTTTCGAATTGCACTTCGCCTGCAGCGCCACATACGATCAGTAGATAAAACTGAGTACTCGTTGTTTTCCCGACGTTTTAAACACTTGTTTTTCACCATAGAAATCACGTAGCATATTCAAATGTTCGTACACATACATTTCCACACATTAGAAGCACTTTAACCAACAACTTGCTGACCCATAACGTATATTTAACCTGTGTTGCTGGCTTTCTATCTCCGCGATGTTAAACAAACGAACAACGAGTGTGGAAATCACGTGACCGAGTCAGCTTCCATCTGCACTGCGAGCTATGCACTTGCGTACTCCTGTTCTTGGCGCTTTCGAACTGTACTAGGTGACTTCACTTCCGCCAAAAACCATGTTTCAAGAAAGCATGGCCGTAGGCAGGAAAAATTTTCGGGGGGGGGGGGTTCATTCATAATTATTCCCAGGTCGTCGCCAGAAATTTGAATAATAGAAATAATAATAATAATTGTACAATAATAATTAAAATGTCATAATAAAACAATTTTATTCCATAATAATAATATTAATAATAATTATTATTATATTATTGTTATATCCTTGAGGGGGCTTACTCAATCCAGCAGATGAGTGAATATCCAGAATAAGTTTCTTTTTTTTTTTTTACGTTTCATACAGTGTGTACTGTAATGCACAATTATTTTACTTCGTCATTAAACTTTAGATACCTTCAAGAAAAAAACTTTAAAAGTTAGATGGAAATTTTAGTCATAAAGTTTTTGTTGTTTGACTTTAAAACTAAATTTTTGGAATTTTGAAAAGTGTGGAACCAGTTATTCTCTTTAAAAGCTTAGCCTGGTGCATGGATTGTAACCTCAATCGCCAACGTAATGCGCTACGAAACTGGAGGCACTAAGTTTGAACTCCTATCAAGGGGGATTTATTGTCGACTTTATCGGACGGGGAATTTAAAAGCTGGAAAGGGAATTTTGGGACAATCATAAGGGAATCTTCAGTCTATATTCCTTGTGACGCAGGAACAACACTGGAAAGATGACAGCAGAAGTGATAATGGAGGGGTCGTCGGTGGGCTGCGATTCCGAGAATAAATCCTGTTTCACTCAACTTTCAGAATTCCAAATGTATGAAAATTCTAGCTCGATCGTTTCAACATTGTCTCCTTGTATTTTTGTGATGCTTCGAAAAAAAAATTGAAAATTTGTTACAGATTTTGGTTTCTGAACATCCATTAATGCAACATGTCAGAAGTTTCGGGGGGGGTTTGAACTCTAGAAACCCCCCCTCTAAATACGGCCATGCAAGAAAGTACTTCTTACCTTTCGGGCAGAGCCTGAGAGTGGCGGTAGGCACATTCTTCGCAACCGAACGTATATAGTGCTCTACAGACACTGAAAATAACGAATTTCTAAATTGTTAATGTTTTATGCATTAACCTAACCTAACATCCTGATTCAATATGTTATGAACATTCCCCATTTCATATACTTATTAGATGACCAACGATTCAGACTATTAAAAGAAGATTAATAGTCGCCTAGCCTTCCTCGAGTTACTAAGACTCAACTATCTTTAGAATAAATAAATACACTATAGTTCTATATACTTTGACTTTATTAGTATTTCACCTACTTGCAATTCATGTGCTTCATGCAGAAGAAAGACCATAATAATGCCATCAATGATTTAATCATAGATAAACAACAAAAAAATAATATGATCTGAATAATAATAATCATTGCACTAATATGAACGGAAAATAATATTCACTGGCGATATGCCTAATGTAAAGCTTAAGACAATTTAGTAATATGTATGCAAAAAATGATGATAATAATATAGAAAATAGTGGCCTTTTTTATAAAAAGTGATGTGAGTTCATATATATATATATATACCATGATAGTATACTCCAAGATGTAGAAATATAGCAGACTATTCATTCCGTTTAACATACGTAGACAAAATAACATATATAAGCAACATTGGTATTAACAAACATTGCAAATAGAAGATGACACAACTATGTTTCTGAAGAGTTTAGTTTTTTAAAAAATAAAGTAAAGACAGTGTTTTCTTTTCTAGATGCACAATATGAGACATAATTTCGTGCTCATGCAATCATCACATCTTTAGTTCTAAGTTTCTGTTTTTTCAACATATTGTGTTTCAGAAAAAAATATATATTTTATGAAATCAGATAAACATTCCTTTGGACTTGAACTGATAGTATTTAAATTAACATACTGCGATGTGACAATTTTTATTGAATAAAACAACAGTCAAGCTACGTGTGGTGTAGGAAAATATTTGGACAGTTGCCCCACCTAACAAAAATTGGATGGGAAACCTACATTATTAGTCTACTGCCATAGTTATATTTTAACCCAACCCTTATTTAATCTTGTTTCCATGGATCATAGTACAATTTCTGCAAATGGAATAACGTGAAATTTGAGCCATTTCTGAAAACGGTGCGTTAGGCCATCGCGCTGAGAATTAAAGGTAAGATGCCCAATGACTTCCCACATGATAAATATTGTTGTTTAAAGTAAACCAAAATAGTTTAGAAATGCCTTTTATTGTGAAGAACACTTGCATTATCAAAAGTCATATTTTTGTGGAATGAAAAGCAAAATATTTTAAGCCAATACATGGAATATAAACCTAATAGAAAGTTTAAAACTGTATCTATAAATTAGTTTTTTTTAAAATGTAAAATAGAAAAAGTTGACTTATTCATATCCCTTACAGCCCTATTCATGTTTCCTTACTTTCATTTTTTCTCTCACAAATATTGCACTCGTCACCATACAACGTGCGTGTTTCGTATATGCACATCTGACAGTCTTCTTTGGATATTGCCTTTTTCCAGTCTTCCAAGCATTCTAAACACTATTTTCTTTTTCTTTCCTACTTGTGAGTTTTTTTTCCTCGTCCGGATTCCAGAGTATAGGTTCTTGGGTAATCATAATTATTTATTGGCTCAATTTGTGTTCTTCATCGTGCAGATATCTCATTAATCGATGATTTCTCACTCTTTGGCTGCAATTTCTTAGATTATACTTAGATTTTACGAAATGTCTTAATTTATTCATTTTTAAAATTATTGCAATTATTCTTTAAAGTAAATTAGGAAACATTTGCCATCTCTCATCACATGGAGTTGATGAGGCGTTTCTCTTGTTATTTGTCGTTATCGCTGAAAGACCGACTTGCACTTGAAATCATAGAAAGCCATTTCTTTTGATGTTTCTTACACAATTTAGTATAAATGGGGGCAAAATTAGCTATTATTGTACAACTGCAAAAACAGTAGGTAGGTAGAAAGGTGATGAAACTTACATTTTGCCTCTATTTTTTTCCAAAATAAATGAAGCGAAAACTCAGAATTCGCACACGATAATATCAGGCTGCATTTGAGAACAACGAACAACGCCTAGCAATTCACGCAACAACTCCCTTAATTTTAGATCTCAACTGATGGGGAATCTCACCTAGCGTAACACTAAGTTTATTTTCTTTTCTTTTTAAATATAGTTAGCTACAGGAGTGTATTTGACACATGAATATTTCCACTTTCATCTTATAATTTAATAATTAGGATTATCATAATGTTTCGATTAGAGAAAGTAAAGACTGGACAATCTTTGCACGTAGGCACATTTTATTAATTTGCTACTTTACACAACACTCGCCCAACATGCACACTTCCAACAATCACCTTAAATTCATACAAAACATCAAATCAGACAACTATTTTGTTCACGATTGGTGCAGCAACTACGGCAGGATAGGCTGCTGTCTTGGTTCTGCTGACAACAGCGTTGAAGCCCCCAACAGGGTCTGCTGTGTAAGTAACAACTCTGATGTTTCCATCAGGTTCCACCAAGCTGTATTGCCCCTTCACAACGCCACCATCTCGGCTTTCCACCTGGTTCTTGCTGTCTCCGGTCAGAGCGTCGTTTACTCCGTAACCATAGGAGTATCTGGGATAGGCCTGGTGGAAGACAACACGAGGTTTAAGTTATGGAGCTTTGCAGAAGCTACGTTACTTCTAGTGCTGTATGGAACAAGAAAAACAATGCTTGAACTAATCGAAATTGAAGTGAATACTTACGGCGTAATCGACAGCGGCAGCAACTGGTGCAGCTGCAACAACTGGTGCAGCAGCAGCAACAACCGGAGTTGCTTGTGCAGCAGGTGCAGCTACAATTGTGGCTCCATGAGCAACGCCCACTGCGGGGGCAGGGTGGGAGCTGGCTCCGATCTTGCTGACAACGGCGTTGAAGCCGTTGACGGAGTCTGCTGTGTAGTCCACCACGCGGACTGAGCCGTCGGGCTCCACCAGACTGTACTGACCTTTCACCACACCTCCGTCACGTGATTCGACCTGGCTCTTGTGGTCTCCAGTTACGGGATCGCTCACTCCGTAGGCGTAGGCGTAACGAGGATATCCCTAGAAATAGATTTATTTTAGAACATGATAAGCCTCTGCAATTTTATGAAAATTATGCTAATTTTCGGGAAACACAATAATTTTCTAATTTCCTTCTTACTTTGTCTTGGTTTCCTTGGTACTAAATATTTTCTGAAGGCTACATCCCTACTGTTATAACAAACTATCACATTTTAGTGTATTTAAAACAGGTTACAATAAATATCCTGTTGCATTTGTTAGAAATCGCAAAAATGTTAAAAGATTTTGCAAATTCATCAAGAATTCGTATGGTCTTAAGAAACAATTTTCATCATAATTATAAGGTATATTTAGTGACTACTACATTCAAGCCTATGAATGCCATAACTGAAAGAGGAATTTTGTTTCGGTTTCCAAGATATGCGATTTCAAGTTTGTTTACTGAAATTAGTACAATATTGAAAGAAAGTGGCATGACAACTGTCTGAAATACTAGATTTGTCAGTTATCTAATTGAGAATCAAACCAGCCTAAAATCTACTTTCAAGCTTACATATCGTTCTTACCTCGTAGGTAAGTACATTGAATAAGTCACATTTCTGAGATGAGGATATATTCTTCGTTAATTTTTTATACTGTACATGTCAACATATACACATACATTATGTATTGGAATATGTGTTTGTGCAGGAGTGCGCGGGAAGCATTTTGTAAATTCAGAGAATATTATTATGAAACAATAAATTATAATTTCGTGTCATTTCTAGCTCCTTATCATGCAATGTTTGTCCTCGATTAATGACATAATTTCCATAAACAAAGGAAGTAAATTTGCTGGTAAAATTCCTTTCATGAAAACTTCAGGCCTGTATTCCTCTCTTTTCTGTATTTTAAAATGAAAAACGTCAACTAAATTAGAATTTCTCGAATTATATATAAAACGGTAGAGTTAGCAATTCTTGGGAGTCAATGGTGTCACTAAATATATTTCTTTTCGCGTTGTTGATGCATATTATAAATATATTTCTCTTCAGAGGTGTGATATACCGTGTGAGGCACCTAAAAGTACCACCTGAAATAGCGAAGAAACCAGAAACAGTAGCGATGTGAGGTTTGCGGGAAACAATAATATCAAATGGGGCTCGTAAATCGGAGGTATGGGGTGGGTCGAAAAATATCGACAAATGGGGCATCTGGAGCAAAGTCATATTTTTTTAAATGGAATGATATACAATAACATGCATAATATAAAAGAGCACACGCAGAGAAACACAACGACGTTGGTCTCATGCATCTACTGCACATAGGAACGAAGATATGGCCATGTGAAAATATGTAAACAAACTAACAAGTGGCCCACTTGACCGTCAGTACCACGGCATGTAAGACTTCTCAGGTGCCTGACAGAACTGCCTTTACGCAGAGCAAGTTTTGATAGCAGGTCCACGAGATCGTGTTAGTTCATAGCAAGCAGTCGTAGTGGTAAGAGCGAAGATTATGGTGTTCACAAACATAGAAAAAGCGGACATGATCCTGATTTATGGGGAATGCCGAAAGAATGCCTCAGAAGCCTACCGTGTTTACGCAGAGAGATATCCGGACAGACGACAGCCATCTCGACGTCTGTTTGGTAAGTTATTTATTAAATTAAGATACACCGGAAGTGTAACACCACGAGCACGTGTGCTGAACCAGCCTACTACAGGTGAGGCAGGTGCAACAAATGTTCTCGCCGCTGTTGCTGTGAATCCGCACGTTAGCTCCCGTGAAATTGCCAGGGATGCTAGGATGAGTCAGCGAAGTGTATTGCGCATTCTGCACACACACACACAAGTTTCACCCATATCATATCTCCCTCCATCAGGAACTTCACGGGAATGATTTTGTGGACCGTGTTCGGTTTTGCACATGGATGTTCAAACACGACACACCCGATTTGTCACGTATCCTCTTCACTGACGAGGCAACTTTTACCAATCATGGAAATGTCAACCTAAGGAACATGAAAGCTGAAGGACATTGTCTACCGGGATGTGACAACAACTCCAGAGGATATGCAACACCGCATTACTGCGGCCTGTAGGGACATTCCCTAAGAGATGCTACATTCTGTGCAACGATCTTTGCGTGGGCGCCTCGTTGCCTGTATCGCAGCTGACAGCCACCACTTTGAACACACACTTTGACAGGTTTTCGCTTCTTACGCAGTGGTTCTTCGACATACTGTCATGGTCATTTTCATTATGCTGTAACACTGTCAAATACATGGTGCTGACGATGTCTACTGTATTTTTTCTTCCTTTAACACGTTCTGTTTTCATCTTGTCCAATGCCTTCCGACATCTCATACTTGTACATGCCGTGGTACTGACGGTCAAGTGGGCCACTTGTTAGTTTGTTTACATATTTTCACATGGCCATATCTTCGTTCCTATGTGCAGTAGATGCATGAGACCAACGGCGTTGTGTTTCTCTGCGTGTGCTCTTTTATATTATGCATGTTATTGTATATCATTCCATTAAAAAAAATATGACTTTGCTCCAGATGCCCCATTTGTCGATATTTTTCGACCCACCCCATACCTCCGATTTACGAGCCCCATTTGATATTATTGTTTCCCGCAAACCTCACATCGCTACTGTTTCTGGTTTCTTCGCTATTTCAGGTGGTACTTTTAGGTGCCTCACGCGGTATAATAGAAATAGTTAGATATCCTGGCTTATCAAAAGTAGGCAGCCTCCACGAGGAGTGGTTAGTACACCGCGCTCCAATGACAGAGGTTCCGGGTTCGAATGCCGACCTGCGCATGAGTGTTATTTGTGTCCCCCTTCATCAATTTCATCCTCATCTTCGCGATTAGCCAAAAGTGGCAGAAATACAAATTAAAATAAACCAAATCAATTAAACTATCGAAGATAAGGAAATCACTTAAACTTGCTTTTACTTTTACGAGCGTTCCCCACTAAGTACTGCATGAAGTTATCAAGCAAGTTACGTAAAATACTTACGTAGTAATCTGATGCAGCAAGAGCTATGGGAGCAGATGGAGCATATCCAGGTGCAGCGACAGCAGCAACAGGTGCAGTGATAACACCTGCCTGGCCGGCAAAAGGACCGACATGACCGGCTACAGGGCCGACATGACCAGCTACAGGAGCACCATGACCGGCTACAGGTGCAGCTGGGTGACCACTGGCTCCGATCTTGCTCACAACAGCATTGAATCCATTGACGTCATCAGCGGTGTAGTCCACCACACGAACACTGCCATCGGGCTCAACCAAACTGTATTGTCCCTTCACTAATCCTCCATCACGTGACTCCACTTGGCTCTTGTGGTCTCCAGTTGTAGGATCACTCACTCCGTAGGCATAAGCATAACGAGGATAAGCCTGAGGGAAGAAATCCATTTGCTTTACTATATTAAATTCCTGAAAAAATATATCTAAGAGAGGGATGGCAAAATTTGTGTTTTTTAGAGAAACAAATAGGCCTAAAACGATTGTTGTTTTAAACACTTTTGAAATGTTCTAAAAGGTTTTTAAATCAAGAACAAAAACATGTTTTGAACAAATAGAAATTTTAAAATATAATGCCAAGAAGACTTATTTTCTAATTTCTAAGAATAATGATTGATAAGAAATCTGTTTATCATTCAAGGAAGGACTGTGTTTCTAGTTATAAGGTAAACATTTGACGAATGTCATAAAATACTTATATACATTTTTCTTAAATCTCGCATGTAGGTTGTTCGAGAAGATTCAACTAGTTCACAGTTGCCAGGCCCCACTCTATTCCCTTAGTAGCTACTCTGTTTTCCAAAATATTAAATTTTATCATGAATGCAACAAAATACATTTGATATTAACAACTATGTGCAATACTCTAAATGTGGAACAAAACTGTTTCATCCATATATAAAAATGTTTTAAACACTCATAGAAAAGCATAGCCACAGGTACTCATTACGATATGTTTCTTTGTTAACTCAATATGCATTTTCAGCTACTGAAGAGATTTCTATGCACAGTAAGCTAAATGACATAGATTGAATGAAAAGCAAGTTACCAAACACACAAATAACAACAGAATATTAAATATCAATTATCAAAATGTGTTTTAAACGAGCCAAAACATGTTTGAACACTGTATTTTTAATGTTTAAACATTTATAAAAACAAACTCGTGTTTATTCAACTTTTAAACCAAGTTGTTTCAAACACTTTCGTTTTATACATGCCAACTCTGATCTAAGATGTCATATATTTGCAACAGACATAAGGAAAAGTGATGTTTGTACTTACGTAATAATCAATTGCTTGAGCCTGTGAAACGACAGCAGGGATTGGAGAGACATGTGCAAGAGAAGCAGCAGCAGGAGCGATGGCAACAGCAGGAGCAGCTGGAACAGCAGGAGCAGCTGCAACAACTGGCCCTGGATGTCCACTGGCTCCCACCTTTCTTACAACAGCATTGAATCCGTTGACGTCATCAGCAGCGTAGTTTACCACTCGAACACTTCCATCAGCCTCCACCAAACTGTATTGTCCCTTCACAACGCCACCATCTCTGCTTTCCACGTGGTTCTTGTTGTCTCCTGTCACAGCGTCGCTCACTCCGTAGCCGTAAGAGTAGCGAGGATACGCCTGGAACGTAGGAAAAAGTTGTTATAGCATTATTGAGAAATTCTAAAGTCTAAGGTTTCAATCATAGAAGATAATTTGCAAGTACTTACCACGTAGTCCACTGCAGGGCCTGGTACAGCTGCAGCAAAGACTGGTCCACTGCCGCCAGCGAAAGCAGCGGCGATGAGAACAGACAAGACTACCAGAACCTATGGAAAGATTAGAACATTGTTATTTTAGTCTAGACCTAACTATATTCTAAATGCAGTCGTTTTCAAACTTTCCTCAGAAATATTTGACAGGTTTCGCTACCTGCATTAATATAATTAATATCAAATTAAATGTGCTATTATTTTAGAACAGAGCTGCTGAAAACAATCGCCCGCCATGCTTCCTGATTTGGCCATGCAACCAATTGAATCAGTAGCTACTTATCCTTTATGTAAAAAAAGTTTTGGCGCCCCTGATTTAGAGAGTTTGTAGTGCATTTCACTTGACATTCATCCTCTCTACAAGTTCTACACGTAGAAACCAGTCTCGTATCAAATTTATGACTTCGCCACTACCAAATTCCATGCAATAAAAGTGTTAATATTCGTTTTATGTTAAGCTATTTGAATGATGTTTTAGCTTAATTATTTTCCAATCTACTATTTATTGGCTCCAATCTAAGATGCCATTTAATAGACTACCATATGTGGCGCCTTGTGCATCAATTTGTTTTGTAAAACCTTTGCAAAACTACTAGTAATATTTTTGATAGAGGACAGAAATCGAACATTAACAATATTACCAAGTTCGACTTTAATATAAGAGATATAAAGCAAAACTTCAATTTGCCTGATAATTATAGAAAAAGTTAAAAGTTATTTTGTTCATGTTACAATTTAAAATATATTTCTTAATGCATTGCGTTATCATTATTACACCACTTTTTTGTTCATTATAAGAAACATGGATATTCAACCATGAACTTGTATAACAGAAAGTACGTAGTTATATTGAGTGTACATTTCTAGAAGAAATGTGAGACGCTGCACAGGATGGCCAGAATTCGTGTGTGCGTGTGTTGAAAGCTGTGACGTCTTAGTCTGCAACATACATTTCGCTCCCATATCATAATTCCAGATAATAATAATACAATAAGAAGAAATACATGTCTAGGTAATGTAAAGATTACAGAAAATTGTGTAACTTGTCTTTTTACATTCGAATCTGAGAAATCATTACATTTAACTGTGAAGAGTATATTATGTAAAATAAAATAGGCCCATATTCTTCTAGAGATATGAAGTTGATGTTGTAACGAAGTAATTAAATCGACCATCCAAAGGTCAAGAAAAGTTGGTTGTTTATTTTCTGTAGTGTATTTTAAATCCTTGGTTAACCCCGAGAATGAGAATGAATGCATATTTACGATAAACTAAGGAATTACAAACCAAAATGCAGATGCTGTTTGTGGCATCTAAATGCAGAAATTATTCTGGATGACTACAGAAAGCAAAAAGTGCAAGGAAATGTTTTTATTTAATTGTTTGTTAGTTGAGACTAGTTTGTGTTGGTGCAATCAGTTATGTGATTGTTCCAAATATGTGCTAATTTAGTACTTTTACATGTTAAATGTTTCTGAATTTAAAAGATATGTTTATTTTTTAACTTAAGTCAAGGAACCTAACCAAACTAACTGAGCGTTGCAAGTATTTGATAGGCCTACATTCTGACTTGGGCGCCGCGGAAATATCTTGAAATAGGTAGTACTATGGGAGTGAAACGAAAAAGTTTTGGAACCCCTGGTCTAATGTATCTTATTCCAGGCCTGACTCTGGAACTGATGTGGTAGAAAAGCGTATTTTTATTTTGATATCTTGGAAAATCTCATGTGGAAGCACCACGTCTTATAACTCTGTCCTTTTGCCCACGACATTTTCTCGAGCTACACATACGCAAACTGCGAACAAAACATGAACACAGGTCAGTGTACGTTGTCTACAAGAACAATTATGGAGAAGTTGATGCTTGCATTAGAAACAAGGTTCCATTAGTGTCGGCATTGGAAAATTCACGTGGAGTAGCACATTACGTGCACAGCGTTTGTTTGAAGCCCAACTTATGCTCAAATATGCTAATCAGGACTGGTTATGCAGTTTAAAGTGAAATTCATAACTTTAAAAAAATCAGACATTTTTGGGTTCCTAAGTCTGAAGTACAGGCGTCCTATATGACCACAATTGGCATTATTATATACTTAATTTATGTATTTCGTATTATTACCTAAGAGCAATAAGTAGAACCAGTGGCGACGATTGGGTTCCAAAACTAGGGGGGGGGGCATGGTGAAAAAAGTGGAGGGGCAAGAACAGTTTACTTTCCCTTGGTACATAAGGTTTAGCATAGTGCGGGTGCAAAAGTGGTAAAAAGTGGGGGGGGGGGGCAACTGCCCTCTTCGCCCCCCCTAATCGCCGCCACTGAGTAGAACATGTTGAAAGTTAAAACCAAGAATGATGGGAAACTAATAATTTTTTTCCAAACTAGCTTTTCTTTTCATTTCCGACATTCATTATATTTAATTACAAAACTCGATATGTTCAATATCTATCAAAGTGGCAATTTTTAATCATATCCAATAAAATTCACTATCACAATTGTCTTTTGTTTACTTTTCATTGACTTCTGACGTTGTAGTGGATGGCGGCGATTAGGGTGGGGGCAAGGGGGCGAAGGGGGCGAAGGGGAGCAGTTGCCCCCCCACTTTTCGCCACTTTTGCACTATGCTAAACCTTACCTACAAAGGGAAATGTACTGTCGTTGACCCCCCCCAGTTTTGGAACCTAATCGCCGCCACTACGTCGTTTCATATAAAATATATTTTCGCTTCATGATTTTATTCTATAAGTAAACGAATAGTGCATATTAAATATTTTTGATTGAAATATTTTATCACGATTTTTATGTAATACTGTAATTTTTGAATGTATGCCACAACAAACCTTGAAGTCAAGAAAACTCAAATTAGTTGCTTGGTTGGAAGCACAAACTCGCAATGGACCGCACACAAACAATTATTTTTATGCGGTGATCCCACTGAAGAGCACCCTCGGACGTGTGCCAGAGTTGCGCTCCCGATGTGCCTCCACCGGGAATCGAACATGGAACGTTTGATTACAAGGCGACAGTTTACCACTAACCCGCCTCTCTCCTATACACTAACAAGTAACAAGATTAAGATCTTAATTATTGCCACTATAACACAAGAACAATGAAGTTTGCTGTTGCAATAAGCTTCAACATCGTCACGCCACACGGATCCGAAAACATTTGTCACGGTTAAAACACTTTTCGCTCTGAGTTCCAGTTCTAGAAAATGTCGAAAGTACACCACGATGTACAACATCCTTGTACTTACTGCGGTATACTTCATGGTGATCTTTTTGTCCCGATGATACTGATAAAAAAAGAGGCCTACGACAGTTATATACCTAGCTTAGGCATGTGAAAGTAACATTCTTTTTGGCGATATGACTTCCTTTCCGGAAGGCCATTTTAATAATTCAAAGCATGACCTTACATGTTATAGGAAATATGTTCATATACATACAAAGTATCCCATGCTGCTTGGTGTGACAGTAGAGTACCCTTGTACAAAGTGACGCAATGCATCTAAATATTTACCGCACAATCTGCGTACTCAGCTAGAAACATATTAGAAACTCGATTTTGGTTATTTTGCAGGTGATGGAAGGAAGTGCCATCAGGAATAGATAGGAGAAGTCCATGACTGGCCTGGAGAAAGATATGATCGAAATAGGCCCGCCTCCACCCACATACATTCGAGGGTATACGCTTATGCCCTGGTGCCTTTAAATAAACCATGACGTCAATTGCTCTGAATTTATCGGTTCCGCCGCTTTTCCTTTCTTTAAATTCATTATTTAATTACATATACATATATTACAAAAGTTGATTTGTTTGTTTGATTTGGTGTTTTAAGTCCACTTTATGCACAGTAAGGCTAATCGTGACTGGACCTACAGTTTAAAGTGCGATCCCAACCACTATGTGCCTCCAACGGGAATCGAACCCAAGACCCCTTGATTACAAGGCAACGACGCTACCACTGCGCCATCGGGGAGGCCCATATATTACAAAAGAATTTTAACAATGTTACACACATACATTTATGTAATCGTATCAATCCATAGGATTGTATGTTTATTTTATTAAGTCTCTCTGAACGCTTCATGTTGACCAGGGCATTCACTTGTTTTTCTCTCAGCTGTCTCAAGCCTCTTAGGCATGTTTACAATGCATTGTGTTGTGCCATGCAAACCTCCTGAGCATTCAGGAAACAGGTAACACTTCTGGGTTTGGTGTCAGCGGTTTGCATGGTAGCAATTATAATAAACACGATTCGGCGATTCGGCATCGAGGAAGAGCTCGATGGCCAGGGAATATAGAGGTGAGACAAGCTGGGAAGTGACTGGACTTTGGGAATTGAGTTGGTAGAGAGAGGAGGTCAGCAAGACAGGAGGTCGATAGTGGAAGCTCGCTTTGGTCAACACTTAGAGAGAAGCTCACAGAGGACTTCGCTATTTTCGATTCAGCTCAGAGACTTCAGTTAGACAGGTAATTATCCTACACCCAGCCATGATACAGGTTCAACGGTTCACAAAATCCAACGAGTTGCCATTGTCTTTTCAGTAGTTTAATTCCTTTGTGTTTATTTGTACCTTTCGCATGCCAAGCAATAACTCGTCATGTCAATGACGAGTGGTCTCATCAAGAGGATGAATGATGAGTAGTTTACATCACCCCATCAGTTAACTGGTTCAGATCCCTTCATTCTATAGAATGACACGTGGATGGAGGTGCTTAGGGCTTTCATCCATTTTTGCGGAAATGCGATGAGAAAATAGCATGACACGTGGTGGATTTGCTGGGGCTTCTCATGCATTTTTTCGGAAATGCGATGAGAAAAGAGTTTGTTAGCCAGTTTAAAAATTCAACCCCACCCCAACTTTCGTTACGTGGTGGAGATTTGCGGGTCTTTTCATTTTTTTTTAGAAATGAAAAGAAATTTTTAACCAGTTTAAATTCAATCCCACCCCAAAATTTTGCTCATTTATTTAGTTTTGTTAGTATGTCCTTGCCATATTTTATTTTGAAAATACATAGGGCTTAAAGTTTTTTGCATTTATGGGGGGAGAAGAATTTATATATGCCATGATAGATGTTTAGTCTAACATGAGGATGAATTTGATTAAATTTATCGACCTCGAGTCTGGGTCGATAATCAGCGAAATGTAGAATGCGGAGGAACTGCGCCCTAGCTCCGTCGCGGTTACCCGCGTCGGACTGGCGCTTTGGCATCAGGAGCGTCCGGCATTCCGCGTGGCGGAAGGTTCCATGTCGGATTTTAGGGAGGCCCATTTCATCAAAAATGTGGCCGGCCCAGGGACGTCCGTGGACGATTCCCTATCAATCTGCTCCTGGTAGCTCTGTGGTTCACTCACGAACCCGGTACCATGGCTACAACAAATTCCCACTTGAGAAATTTTTACCATCCAGAATTTTAAATAATGAATAAGGAAAAGGCATTTAGATTTGAAGATTTCTTGCATTGACAGTGATTTAGAATTTTTTTTTACATAATCTTGGATACGAAAATTATGACAACGTTGGTTATGAGGATGCAGTAAGCTACAGTGAACAGTACACGATTTTACTTTTAACATTTTAATTAATTAATAACGTGGATTAAAAGTGGATTTTAAAGTTATATTATGAATGAGGAAAATAAATTAGTGCCACCGAGTCAGAGTCTATCGGCACTATAGTGCATTTTAACGAGTCATAGCACAGAGTATGCTTGTTTGAGTCAATATATTGTTATTATTATTATTATTAATTGAAATTTCTTAAAAGTTTAATTTAAATTTGGTTTAAAACTGACCGTAACTTGTAAAGGATGTAGAATGCTTGAACTATGACTGCTAAGACTTTTGCAACGAGGATATTACATTTTATACATATATAGTTTTGGGAACGAATAAGGCCCCGAGGACCACTCATTTATATTCTTAATGACTGAAGTCTCCTAGCACCTCATGAAGGGAGCTTAGATTAAGGAGATAGTCAAGTTTATACGAGATAGTCACTTGCCTTACGTTACCTTAACTTACGCATACATTGCCTGAAAATTTTAATTCATGTTAATATGTAAAGAAACGAAACGCTAATTATATTCCTCGACACGCTGTACAATGTTCGTACCGTGATTTAGGGTATAAACCGCCCGATTAATTAAAAGTTCTAGTTGAGAAGTAATAGATGTATAATTAGGCTGCAGTGACGAGAGATGTCCGTTCACAGGTAAGCAGTAGTGACGAGAATGAATCCGTACACAGATATACATATACTTATATGCTTTAAGCAAAGTTAGGCACAGCCAACTTATTTTGAATAACTAGAAGAGAATTAGGAGAGCATCACACGGCGTGGACGTTTCTCACATATTAACGAGATTTTTTTTGTTAGTTTATATTTATATATTTTTTTTCTCCTGTCCGAAACAATGTTTTGTTTGACAGTTGAATATTTATCCTTAGCACGTTGTAGCTTCGAATGGTAAAAATTGTAAAAGGTAGATTGTTTTAAAATCTTAAATATAAATATTGCAAGTTTGCTCCAAGTTACGGTATTTATTAAAGTGAAACAGGTCTAATATTTTAAATCCACTCATGAGATATAATAATAATTTATAATAAAATAGCACTAATAATATTAACAATTAAAAGCAGACTTATTATTTAATAATGTGCTTTAGGCACAAAAGTTTTTTGCAGTATGTAACAATACTAGCTCAGCGAATACATCACTGGAATTTTATAGTTACTCTTCAGAAGAAGGTATATGATTATATTAGCAAAGTTTATTTTAAGCGCCAGTTATGAGAATATTTATATTATATGAATATGTAGACGTCGACGTCAAGATTTTATTGCGCTCCACTAACAAGTATTTTCCTTCGGATATTGGATAGCTACCGATAATCCTGGAAATCCATTCTGCCATCGCAGAATGATTATGATTAAACCACAACGGTTTTAGTTTAAAGCTTTGCCACAATAATATGCTAAGCATATTTTAGAATGAGTAGAGAGAATTAAAGATTCTTCAAGTTTTAGTGATGTTAGTATTTTAATGCATTTAAAGATCGCATAAATAATAATTATTATTTTATTTCAGGTAGTCAGGAGTAAATCAGTCTCAATTTTTTACGGTTCGATTGATTTCAAAGAATTTAAACATAACGTTAACACCTGAAAATAACATAAGATAAGTTTGCAGTAAAATTTAAAATAAGATAAGTTAAACAGTGCTAATAAATTTAGAGAATAAATAAATAAATACATTACGCAGATAAATTGAGCCTAGAGTCAGAAATAATTAAAAGTTGAGTTAAACTATTTACTAATTAAACTAGGCAGGCTTAAAGTACGTGTTAGTTTTGAAGAACTGTTTGTTTTGATTGCCTAAGCAACATGAAAATCATTGCGATTTTAGTTATTTTAAACGGATTACTTCCACACGTAAAAGCTTTTAATTTTATTTATCTGTTGAACAAGTCCTTTGACTATCCTTATAATATAATTACAATTTTATTATTAACAACATTTATTATTAGTATTTTTATAATTTTCATAATCTGTTATTTTCAATGTCAACGCAAGAAATCTATTATTTATGACCATGAGTGTACCAACGAATTACCGTTAAGCAAACTTAATGATTCACCGTCCATTGATCAGATTTACGACGATGTTGCACCGATTGTTGAAGTGGTACCATTGAAAACAATAAATCCGCCACTGCCGCCTCCACTGCCTCAGTCCATTATTATTCAACCCAGGGTACAACAAGAAGTTCACGATGTATCCAGAAATAGTTTAGTCATTAAAGACGACAGTATAGATTTGCCGAAGAATATTTTATCCGTTAAAGATAGAGTTCAGAAATTTGCCGTAAGCAAGGATCCTAATTTTGTTCAAAACAGTCGCATAATGGAAAGTGAATTGCCTATTTCACCCTGTGTTCAGCCAGTTGTAAAAGTTAAAGAGTTATTTGCGAATCAGTCACCAGTAAAAGTCGAGAAAGTTTCAAGTGTTACTTTAAAAGCAGAAAGTAAGCCAAATTTTCAGGTTCCCGAACCTATTGTATCATTTACAGACCATATTTTTTACGACTTCACATTCGCCTAGAATTTTATATTAATTACGTTTTAAATTTTAAGTATAATTCATTTTTTTTTTTTTACGTTTGATTGTACTTTATGCAAGGTTTATTAGTCATTTAGTTTGCTAACAGCTTCCCAACTGTTGTTATTACGAGCGCGGAAGTGTTCTAGTAACACGCTGTCGCAAGCACAACGAAGTTTTTCTTTTTCCATCCCATTTATTACGTCATTTCAAAGACCTTGACTTTATTTCGAACTCCCGCAGCGCTTACTAAACCTTGTTCGTAGTAAGTTAAAGTTTTGTAAACAGTTACGCGTCATTCAATGTATCAGCGAACCATCGCCTTGCATTTTCTTCTTCCGCACCTTTGCTTGTTGCCTAAAGCAACGATTTTTTTTCGTTCGCTATCCCGAACGGAACCCGAACGTATCCGAAGTCGCCGATCACGGCAGCGAACTTGCCAGAGCTTTCGTTGTCGCCATAGAGAAATTTTCAGTTACGTCCAGCGACCACTAATGCAACTTTGCACAATTTAGAATGTCTGGTATCAGCGAATTCCTTTTCTGCACTCAAGCGCTCTCCCGAGTACTTTGAACACGCTAGAAGCTTAGAAAACACTTAGCATTGAGATTACATCAGCCAGGGGCGGTCGTCCATTAAAATTTTATGGGAACAGTTTAGTTACGCATATAGCCATCAGAATTTGATTTTACGATAGAAGTTCATGTAAACAATGTTAGGGATATTTTGTTCTATATAGATAATTTATTTCCGTAAAACGTCGCATTTATGCACTTCAGACTAATCACGACCAATAATTTTACAAAGGAACAACAAGACGAATTTTTTTTGCGTTTTCTCGCAAAATTTTCCCGTTTTTCATAAGAGATATTTATAGTAAGTAAGTTTTTGGGAAATCGACGTACATTTGGTTTAAATCTGGATAAAGTCAAACGAAATTTTGATAAAATCAGGGAAATTTCTACAAAAGGGCAATTTTAGCACTTTATGCACTTAAGAGTAATCAAGATTATTAGCAACATGCCAGGCTAAGCCTCGGTGATTAGCACAGGCATGTGCAGCGAAAGTCGCCATGGCATCGTTAGCCTTTTCAAATTTAAACAGAGTGGTTTACCACAAATGTTATAATTTGAGAATTTATTATTATTAATAATTATTATTAGGAAATTTAGCTCACTTACCCAATTTGCATCTTATTCGACAATGCAGCAATGAATTCATTACTTCTTACTGATTAACTTCATGTTAATGTTAGTACAGTAGGTAATAACTATTAATTTGTATTTATATTGTAATATATAGCATAACTATTCTCTATCTATTTTTTTTAAACAAACCTAAGGGATTGACACACCATTCTTATATGGGTCAAGTATACCTTTCCGCGGCGGGTCTGTTTACATGACCAAGTGATTTGAGATATACGGCGGACTCAAGAAGTTTTGAGTGGTTAAATTTCTTTTGTTTAAAGAAAATTTGGAATTGAGAAAGTTTTATTATTTTTATTGTGTTTCAAATTTGAATATCACCTTTTTTAATTCCCTGATGCCATATTTGTTACCACCTGAAGTTTCAACGAAACTCAGAAGTAGCATTTACTGAAATTTTGTTTTATATTGCATTATATTGAACCACGGTAAATTGCACCGGCCTATTGTTTATTAGGAGGCCATTAGAGGCTTGTCAAAGCAACTTTTAGCACTCTAATAGCTTGCTTTGCGCAACTCACATTTTATATATTTATTTTAAGGGTTCACAACATAATTTATTTTATATAATTTTCAACAGAATTTAGAACATGCTTGCAACACTTATTTTTGGTTAAGAATTTTACATTTTGTAGTTTTGAAGTGAAGTCTATTACTGACAATAAATTATTAGAGCAGCGCAGTAATAATTAATAGGTTAAGGCAACACATTAATCATGGACATTAATATTTTAATTACGGTTGGATATTTTATTTAAATTTTTCCTTATTTATTTTCAAAGAGTTATGGCAATTATTTTATCAATTTATTTTAATCATATTTTATTTTTGATGAGACAATTTAATTTAATTTTAAAGAAAAGGCAGTGGAAATTAGTTGGTTTTGTGTACATGCATACTTGAATTATATATACCCATCCTATTGCAATTTCCTTTCTTTGTCATAATTTTCCCTTTATTCAACCTAACCTGTCTATACGGAAGGCCATGGACAAGCAATGCCTACACCATCCATGGGCATTTTTCATGACTGACATCCGCAGGCAGTCTACTATTACCAGGCAGAAAGACTGAGTATCATTCTACGAGGGAGACATGCAGACATTTTAAGTACTATTTCAAGAAGAGACTCGTCACCACCAATTTGAGGGAGACATGCAGACATTTCTAATTACTACACGGAGACTACCTTTTACAGGAAGGATGTAGTCAACCATACATTTCCCAGTATAGCGGACTATACATTATCAACAACACCTAGTGATGGAGCTAAAATAAAATTCCCCTCCACACTGTTTGCAGTTAAAACAACAACTTTTCCCCATCTCCCAAGTTCTACGGGTAATTTACTACATTTTTACATTGCCCCAATGCAGTCAAGACGACAAGCAATCTAGAAAGAAGAAGAAGCGTAGAAAACATACTTTCTACAAACAGCAGTTCCGGTCACAAACAATAATTACAGAATTGTGCTACAGTGTTTCTACACATACACATGCGAGCTCCTATCATGTGTATCTATTTGGTCATTTAACATGCATTATGGGAAACAGTACTTTTCCATAGTCCTTATACCCATTTTCAGTTTTGTGTCATGCATAAGAACTAGTTTTATATGCATGCAAGTTTACATTATACTGCAAGGAAGCGACAAGCATCAGTGGTGTCAATTGACCAGTGCATCAATTAGTGCCTAATTTTTTTTACGATGAAATTTTGCACTTTGGATAAATAAACAGACATGCAAGCAATAAAAAACATAATTCCAGCACTTTCGAACATTTTAGAAAGCATGCTTTAGTGACAATATTTTATGCATATGTTTGTCGCATGCAGGTATTATTGTTATTTTTTTTTTTCTTCTCACCAACATGGAATATTGAAAGCGACACATTTGTTCGCAGAACATTTATTTGATATTTAAATTCAAGCACATAGTTTTGTCACTTGGAAGATTATTAATTTTGTGTGCAGTCATACAAAGGTATTCACCACGCCATATATATGTATACAGTGTACAGTTTAACGTAGAAGAGAAAATTGAACGCTATAATTAAGTTTTTACCAGCGACAGTTTTCAGTGTAACTCACTATATGCATTGAATATTGTATAATAATACATTGGAATGTGCAACACAGCCATGCAAGTTCATATATTCAACGATGTTAGGAGTGCACTGGCTACGTAGTTCGTAAAACATACGCACTTTGATATGATCAGGTTTTCACACGGACAAAACAGTGAGATATGACAATGTTTTACATGCTTACTTACGTGTACTTATTTGTGCACCTTTTTAAGGTTTTTCTATTTTGTTTGAAGAGTCTATATCAAGTGGAACTATACATAAACATTGTGAATTCCGTTCCATCTTGCACGACGCTCCAACCGCTTGCCTCGCGGAACACACAGAGTCGTTACCGCGTGGCGAGACATCACAGACTCTTGACTAGGAGCAGGTTGATGAGCAATTATACATAATACACATTACGTACACGCACATGTGATACATTAAGAGTTTTAACGCTCAACGACATGAACTTTTGTGATTTCTAGTCCTATAATAGTATATATTATTGTTTTTTACATCGTATAAACATACGAATTTGTTAGTATTAAGGGTATTATTCATTATGAAGTTTAGGGAATAAAATTTTTTTTTCATTCAGGCTACGGCAAACAAGGGAAAGTTATGTTTTGGTTAATTATTTTTGTATATTTGGTTTTTTATGAAAATATATGGAATTGGCGAACCTGAGTCATGTCAAGCTTTGCGATTTGACTTTTAAATTTTCTAAGGAGAAAATTTTTCCTAGAAGGCGCGAACGTATCAATCCATAGGATTGTATGTTTATTTTATTAAGTCTCTCTGAACGCTTCATGTTGACCAGGGCATTCACTTGTTTTTCTCTCAGCTGTCTCAAGCCTCTTAGGCATGTTTACAATGCATTGTGTTGTGCCATGCAAACCTCCTGAGCATTCAGGAAACAGGTAACACTTCTGGGTTTGGTGTCAGCGGTTTGCATGGTAGCAATTATAATAAACACGATTCGGCGATTCGGCATCGAGGAAGAGCTCGATGGCCAGGGAATATAGAGGTGAGACAAGCTGGGAAGTGACTGGACTTTGGGAATTGAGTTGGTAGAGAGAGGAGGTCAGCAAGACAGGAGGTCGATAGTGGAAGCTCGCTTTGGTCAACACTTAGAGAGAAGCTCACAGAGGACTTCGCTATTTTCGATTCAGCTCAGAGACTTCAGTTAGACAGGTAATTATCCTACACCCAGCCATGATACAGGTTCAACGGTTCACAAAATCCAACGAGTTGCCATTGTCTTTTCAGTAGTTTAATTCCTTTGTGTTTATTTGTACCTTTCGCATGCCAAGCAATAACTCGTCATGTCAATGACGAGTGGTCTCATCAAGAGGATGAATGATGAGTAGTTTACATCACCCCATCAGTTAACTGGTTCAGATCCCACGAACTTTAAGGTTCGTTACGTAATAATAGTTAAATGTGTATTAATATCAAGACTTATTTTGATATACAGAGCAAGTCTTCTCTGTTTCCATATGGATAGTTTGAAATTTGATGTTAAGGGAATAGTTTTTTCTTCAGTTTCTTTATATGGGGAAGTCCAGATATACTGTTAAATGTGATAGTATTTAGGGTTAGTTATTGTATGTATGTTATTTTATGTTATGTTTTATATTTTATTCTTGGGGAGTTGCGAATAAGTCAATTAAATAAGTAAGATCAGATTAAGACTAAGGAGACCAAACGTCCAGTATTATGTAGGACAGACCCCCCCCCTTTTTGAGTCTTTCCCGATTTTTTAAAAACGTAAAATGAGACGCCGAAATGTCGCATATTTCAATTTTCTTAAAATATTTGAGTTCCCTCTCTGTTCCCTGGAACCAATGCCCCAAATGAACCATGTTTTCCTACATTTATAGCAAAGTGGCAAACTAAGCGTGCGAAGACCGTCTGATTAAAGGGGGGCGGGCAAAACCCTTGATGAAAGTTCAATCGGAGAAGGAAACTCATTTCATCTCACTGTCTTGTTGTATTGATAGATATGGAACAGGGGCGTGTGTCCGGACCTGCCGAAAATCACTGTATTAGAAGAATTCGAACTTCCGTGGCACCAATGTTCTTTGCTCCCTCCTATATTTCCCCTCTCTATGTTTTGAGACTATTTGACATATAAATATGGTTTCGTACAGCAGATTCAAAGCAACTACACATAATTTATTCATTTACAAAATTGACGGCGATTAGGGGGCCCCCCACCCCACCCACACACTTTATGTCCCCTCACTATGGCCTCTACTAAGAAAAATTAAACTGTCCTTGACCCCCTCCTCATTTTTGTCACCCACTCGCCTGTACTGATTTCCAATGCATGGGTAAGTTATTCTGCAACCACATAGAGGTAACCCAACTAACAAATAAAGTTTGTGAGAATGTTAATAACAAGAAATTTGCCGGAGTACGAAATTGTATAGTTCAATTTCATATAACGGTGATAATATTCTTCTACACTTCATTTCTAAGTGAGAGATTTAGGCGGGGGAACTGTACCCTCTTGCCCCTTCATGCGCACGCTTATGGTGGCAAAAACTCTATCGATAACGACGTGAGAACGGATAGTGTAAATAATGTATTACAGTGACAAGTATAATACTGGAGATGTAACTAATTATCGTGAAATACAGGGTTATTCAAAAAGAAAGAGCAGATTTAAAATGTTTATTTCTCACGAACTATAAAATATAGAAACACATGCCATACATTGGCTCGGCAGTTCTTGCTTTGTTAAATAGTAGACGGCGTTAATCAACCTCTTTAATATTTTCCTTTTCTTTTTTACTTTTTCATTGTGTATCCAAAAGACCGTCAATTCTAGTAGGGGTGGCAACAAAACTACTAAATTTAAAGAAACTAGAAAGATGCAATTCAGACTCACTGTGTTTTTTCACTGCAATATTAAGATGATTCAAATCCGCATACCTTTGATAATTCCAAACACCTTTTTTAGTCGAAAGTCGGGACGGAATATTTTTTAAATCCCGACATTCGGGACGGGAAAAATTCTCAATTTCCCGACAAAGTCGGTAAATTTTCGGGACGGGAAATGTTCGAAATTTTCCGAAGCTCTTGAAAAATCGAATTCTACACGTCATTTTCACCTTAAGTGATTGTTTTTGCATTTCTGATACAAAAACTAAGAATTTCCGATAAGTTACAGACATTTGCAATGCCGAAAACATCGAGAATTAACAACTTTTTACAATGACCATTCGGTATTTCCCGACTGCTCGGGATCCCTAAAAAGTCGGGAAGTCATTTCCCGAAGTCGGGATCGGGACAAGAATTTTCTTTCCCGATCCCGGTGCCGACTTTTCGGGATCCCGCACTCCCGTAAGAATAATAAACATGTTCAACAGTAAAATTTATTCACCACATCACACCCGCAAAGCCAGTCTGAAATTTCATAGAGTTCTTTTCGAAAATGTCTCTCAAAACCTTCTCCAGCACCACTTTTTCCTTTAACATACGTTGACATCGTGAGATTCGGACATGGTCGACCATTGTCAATCACTTGTTTCTTCTCTGAATACGAAAGCGAAGAAAAGGAATCATTTAAATAGTTTTGCAGAACACTTCCACTATTCTCCATCTTAAAATAATCACATCACTTCACACCACACGTTTAAAAAATAATGCACAACAATCACGAGCAAAACAACGCGGAACGCGGGGTGAATGAAAGCCAAACCGTTGGGAAGAAATACAACGCCTTGAGAAGCTAACCATGGAGGTGGGTGGCAGGGTGAGCATGCGCGGTCATCCTATGTTTTGGCAGTGGTAAGACGTTGTATTTACTCTCCAACGCCCTGGCAGTGCGGGACCGATCTGCCTGCCTGACAACCACTGCGCGCTGCGCCGCGTTCGTAAACTACCGGGCGCTCGAAACTGACAATTAAAGAAAAACGCTCAAAATCGTAATTTATAAAAGTACAGATACTTTCTTCTTTATTTCATTTTCCTTTGGCCGTTGACACACGACTTACACACCCAGAGAAATCGCCACTGTTAGAAATTGCATTGACATGTTCAGCTGAGCTCGCCTGACAGACGTTCTTACGACCTATTCTCACATTGCACCAGGAACATTGTCAGTATGCTGGTAGGCATAAGCGGATCCACAATTATTTTTGGGGAGCGGCACAGAATATGCATAAGCCCAGAATAATCATGTCATAGGATATAATTGAAATGCCCTAGTCAGGCTCGTACCCAGGAATTTTTTCAGGGGCCTGAAAGGCGGATTTTATAATTTTTTTAACTGAGGCACAGCATGTGTATTAATGTTGTTGAACACTATATATATATATATATATATATATATATATATATATATATATATATATATATATATATGATGTGTGGGGGGGGAGAGGGTGTGTAGAGAAATTTGCTCATTTCGATGCTAGGAATCCTTGAAGAACGACATTTTCTAAGCTGCGATTTTTAAGAATTAAATAATAAAAATAGCCTACGAGAAATAACATATGTCTGTGAGGTGATAGATAAATGTTCACCCATTTTGCAAAATGAAAGCTCCTGACTTTTACAGGCATTTTATATAACATTTCAGACTACTGTATAATGATTTAACATGCTAATAAATTCGAGTTGTACTTCAACTTTGCAAGTTAATCAAATGAATCAAGTTTGTTGAACATTATTTTAAGATAAATTAAAAATTAAAAGAAGGAATATTAACAAAAAAAAAGATTGTTGGGAAGATAAAACGAAATGTGTTTTCGGTTACAAATTCTGGCAAGCAAGCAAAAACCTGGACTAGCACAAGATGATTTTTCTTAAATTATACGAAGCGTACACCGCTTATAAAAGAGTGACCGAGGAAAACATAGATGTATACTACACTACAAGCGAATTCAAGGCACACAGACCCATGTTCGTCATCAACATGTCGAAAAGGAAACAGGTTGTGGTCAACGATCTCACCAACATCGAGATCGTGTGCGAATTTCACAATCCAATCCCCGACGACACCGTTTGCAGCGTAATCCTGGTGGCAGAGAAGTAGTTCGTCCAAGATGTCAAGAACGAGAGGGTCACGGAACAGTTTTAAAAACTAACGCAAGTAGAAAAGTTTCTTTCATCATTTCTAGAAAAAAATCGCAATACAATTGTCAAAAATTCAAAATACTAAATTACAAAAATCGTAAAATCGCAACCGGAAGTGGACGTATCTCGGAAACGGCGAGAGATGTCGCGAAAATAAATCGAAAAATACCCCCCAAACACGCCCCCACGACGTAGAGTACGCGTGCGAAATTTGGAGGTCCTGAGGTCAAGGGTGTGTCAACTGCCGAAAATATTTTTTTATAAGTCATAATTTTCGAAAGGACGATCGTAGAGACGTGGGGTTTCTTGCGTTAGCATCGTCTCGGTGTCCTCTGTCCTCCCCTACCAAAATTGGTATAGGTCGTCATGGAACCCCCTCTAAAAAATTTCCCAAGTCTCGCATTAAAAAATCAACATAAAATTGCGAATATGTCGAAAACGGTGAGAGATAGGGCGAAAATAATCGAAAAATCTTCTCGTTGGATACCGTCGGGTACCCCTTGTCGATTTTGGCGATGTAGAGTACGTGTACGAAATTTGGTGGTCCTAAGTTTAAGAGGGAGGGGAGTTTGGTCCAAACACCAATTGCCATTTTTTTTCATCGCTCGTAACATCCGAACAGATGGTCGCAGAGAGCTCAGGTTTGGTGCGATAACATTGTCTCGATGTCCTGCCTGGCTGGAAGAAATTCAAAATGTCGACCGGAAGTGGATGTATCTCAAACGTTTACACTTGGTTGCAACGTGCCACCACTCGTAACTCCAGGGTATGGAGATCCGAATTGGCAACACACCGCTCCTTGCTCCGGCTGGTCAGTTGGGAGCACCACTTCTCACCCAGGGATCGGGATTAAGGCGATCACACATTCCTTCAGGAAGGAAACCACCGAATTGTGACACGTGGCAGTAAATAAAATTCAAATATAATACTTTATAATAAAAATGTCCAAAATCTTTAACCACGAATCGCGCGCATACATACTGATTCGCACAAGTTAAAATTATAATTTGTTGGGTCCTGCACGCTCGTAGGCAGTGATAAGCAACTTATTTAACCCGAGAGTCCGCGCATCGCCTTCACAGTTAATAGCAAGACCTCAACTGCCTACCTCAAGCGCGAGGCGCAGCGTAACAGATTGTTCTATCTTACAATACTACAAACTCATCACATAAATTAACACAAGAAGAACTGATAATTTATATAACACATCAATCTTAATTAGCGATAGTAAGCTAAAGTTCAGGTTGGCAACAATTAAAAATGCCAACATGGAAGTTTTTACATCGCCAAAAACACGCAGCGTGGTTCCTCCACTTCTAACACAAACATCCAATAGAAAAAACGATATTTTATTGAAAACAAGGGAGAAATACTTTGCTATAATATTACAATATTAAACTATATAGAAATAACTAAACTGATTTTATCAAATAATTCATATTTGCCCTTGTACATTCAAATTCAAATTCAAATTTTCTTTATTAAAGGGCGAGGTTCAGCCTGTGGCTGTTCTCCCACCTAACATAAAAAATGATTAAATAAAGATTTAGTTTATAAGGAAGACAAATTACTCCAATCTTGTACATTGTTGAAAAAAATTGATATTAAGAAGAAATGTATTTAACTTGGGCTTAAACAACAAAATTTAAGTGAAAGATAGTAATAATCCTAACCATTTTGGATTTGAAAAACAATGAAAACGTTGCATATATTATTTGGGATAATTATTAGCCTATAATTTCTGAATAAATGTTGCAAAAATACGCGAATAATATTATATTATAACATAAGATAAAACGTAAATATATACATGAATTATGAACACAATTAAGTATAAATAATTTAATCCAAGCTCTTAACTTGAAAGTATACGAATAAGATAAATGCCAATATACGACTGAAATTTGACTAACATGGCGGTCGTTACATGGTCAAAATCTGTTTTTGGGAATTAACAAGGACATGTAATACAAAAAGAAAGTAATAAACGCATATATACATGTAGGTTTAAAAATAGCCTGAAAGGGAACAAGTTATCATTTTTCGAACTACAACAACTTTCATATCCGTGGCCGGTATGAGTCAAGACCCAACTTTCATTGACTGAATTTCCACCCATTCATCTCACCGCGACACATTTAAGCGGGTCGGGTAATAGGAATTTAACTCGCTGGTCGAGAGTTTCAGTGAGGGAAAATTAGCGGCTGTTCTGGAACCGGGGATTCATATCTACTGTAGTTTAGTCCGTAAAAGAAAGGTCCTCGTGACTGGAGTGAAAGGGAACGTTATCTAACTCGTAAAAAGTGAATAGGTTAAGTTATATCACGTAAGATCGTCAGAAAAAAGAGGACGTAGACAAAAACAACACTTGTAGCTTAACTTAGCTCGTAAAAGGTCGTAAAAAGTGAATAGGTTAAGTTATATCACGTAAGATCTTAGCATACCTACAAAGTATGAGGTGGGAAAAAATAGTTCTGATGAATATTGTACTGGAACTCGTCGAACGCCATAAAATCCACAAAAAAATCGTCATAATATGATACAACTTAGGCTAAATCCATAGAAATAGGGGATACCTACTAAGTATGGTGTGGAAGGAATCAATGTACACTACTCCCCTAGATATGCCTCACGACATGGTACAAAATGCATAGTAACTTTACAGATTACAGATACAGTGATCTGTTTATTATTTTCGTTCTTATTTATTATATTTTTGTTCCAAATATTAATTTGTTTTCAAACAGTAACGTATTGTCGAAGAAAAGAGCTCTCAGCGCTAACGAAAACAGTGTTCCTCAAAATTGCCGGGATGAACTCTGGTACAGTTGCAACTGTGCTACACAAACGCGCTGGCGAGCGACTTCATCATTCTAGCAAAATAGTTTTTGACAACCAGAAGCTCGGGCCTCCCCCATGGCGCAGTGGTAGCGTCATAGCCTTGTAATCAAGGGGTCCCGGGTTCGATTCCCGGTGGAGGCACAAGTGGTTCGGATCCCACTTTAAACTGTAGGTCGAGTCCCGATTAGCCTTACTGTGCATAAAGTGGACTTAAAACATCAAACCAAACTACTCATCAAAAGCTCATCTGGATTTGCATCAAAAGCTTTTCTCTGAAAGTCTACAACTGTGCATTCGTGTACTGAGTTTTATCTTCGTTAACTTGATCAGGGAAGAAAGTTGGAAAACTTTGATTAATTTTATCATTTTTGCAAAACCCCTGGACTCCTTGTGGATGAAGAATTATATTCAGATGAAGAATTATATTCAGACTTCTTCTCCATCGATGCGATAGGGAATGAGCGTTACACAACGCAGTTTTGTCTTTCCCAAGACCTCCCAATCTTTATTCTTCTCACTAATCCCTGTTTTGAGAGGGTGTTTACCTGTCTGGAAAACCTGGAAATCCAGGAAAAGTCAGGGAATTTACTTTTCTTCTGGAAACTTAACTTTTTGTAGCAGTGTACTAAAAGTAGGATTTTGAACAAAGAAGAAAAAGGCCAAGCAAGAACTTTTTAATTTGTTGTAGACAAACTATAGGTACTTCAATTTTAGTATTGCACGTTAAATACCCTAGAAAAAGAATCATGTTTTGAACTATTTTCAAGTAGAAATCTACTGCAAGGTGCCGCAAAAGTCATCACCTGATTTTCTTAAGCCTATAGCTTGGTTTTTAAATTAAACAAAGTAGTTTTTTTGTGTTAAACTTTTATTGGTACTTGTAAGTTTTATGTCCACAATTTTTAAAGATAACATCCAATAAATGACCACCATTCGAATTGATGCAAATTTGGGCTCTTTTCATTGCGTTTTCCATGGTGTTGGAAATCTGCGAGGAAATGTTTCCAAATTCATGCCGAATATTGTTCTTTAGTTGCTGTAACGTCTCTGGTTTATTCACATAAATCAATGACTTCAAATATCCCCAAAGGCAAAAATCTGGAGCGGGCAAATCGGGGGACCTGGCCGGCCATGGCAAATCACCAAAACGGGATATTACTCTGCCCGGAAAAGTGTCACGCAAAATTGTCACAATTTTTCCACGTTCTTGTGGGGTATACTTATTCAGTTTCGCACACAATAAATTTCGTGAGTATCTTCTATTTAACTGACAAAACACTGCTGATATAAACAAGATGTCAAAATAAAGGTAAGTTCAAATAGGATCATGACTTTTGCTCCACCCTTTACAATATGTGGCTATTGACATTTATCACTTCCTTGTTGCAATTTTTTGGATTTGTTTGGTGACCTTCTCAAATACATGAATTTTCCTACTAACTTTGTCTGTAAAATTTTGGTTCTTGATCTGGAAAACCTGAAAAAATCAGAGAATTTTGTTTGTTCACCCTGTGTAAGTTCTACCGACATCTTTCACGAGGTTGTTCAAACTCCGAAAGAAACTGCAATCAACTTTGTCGTCTGTGTCTTCTTCTAGCCACTCACCTTTTGCCTATACAAGACTTTCCCACAGTATTCACACAAGTTCATGCAATATAATCAATACGAAACTTTTCGTCTTGTCTGTAAACAGTGCAAAAACATATTAGGTACGAAAACACATTGGAAACAACATGGACCTATTGATTAAATAATGCGCAAATCTGAAAAAATAAATGTAACGTGATCGGTCGCGGGTGAGCTCTGCGGTCAGCCTGATAGCTCTCCTAAACAATGGTGTCTCATACACTGTAGCTTACGTCACCTCATAAGAATGTGACCAGGTTGCTCGTGACACACTGAAAGTTAGGTACAGAGCACCACAGTCTACTACTTTAAATACTACAGCATGTAACTAAAGTTGAAAGGGAGCGCAGTGCGAGTTTTAATGCAGTTTACACCAGGACCCTTTAAAAAAAAGGCTGAATCACTCGAGACTAGATTTTCCAGTTGGACTAGTGGTGTTGTACTTGCTCATCTGCTAGTTTTCGCCTCACACAATACTTGTTACTGTACTTTGTTGGTAGACAATTGTTCCGGACACACGTACTACAGGACTCTCTACAACACCCTGTGTCATCCCACACCATTGGTCGTAGACTGGCAACAGCCGGACTACGAGTCACCGTCCCATGCGGAGGCTGCCAGAACACAAACGGCTACGTTTGGAGAGTTGCCGTAACCGAGAGGCATGGACTGCTGACGACAGTGACGAGTGGCGTTCCATCATGTTCAGCGACGAATCTCAGTTCTGCATGACCACGGATGACCACCGTGTGCGAGTATGGCGGCGCCGAGGGGAGAGGACACATCCTGCCAATGTCGTGGAGAGACACACCGGCATTAGCCCTGCCATCATGGTGTGGTGAGCCATTGGGTATGACTTCAGATCACCTCTGGCAGTGGTTCTGACGGCACAGCGCTACGTCACGGACATCTTGTGTTACCCCCTCTTGAGACAGAGTCCTGCTACAGTCTTTCAACACGACAACGCTTGTCCACACACGGCACATGTGTCTATGGACTGCCTGCATAATGTTGAGGCACTCCTGTGACCAGCAAGATCCCTTGATCTGTTCCCGATAGAACATGTAAGGGATCAGCTCGGACGTCAACTCCAACCCAGTGCCGATTTGCAGGATATCGAGTTACAACGGCGTGGGTCGACTTGCCTCGGGAGAGGATACAAAGTCTCTACGACTCCATTCCAAATCGAATCGGCGCATGTATCAAGACCCCGGGGGGGTGCCACATCCTACTGACATGTGGTCAGCAGTACGCCCGTAGTGCACACTCTGTTGTCCGTTTGATCTGATTTTGCAATCATTGCAATACAGTCACATAACCTGTCAACACGTGCAGTTTCATTTCATTTCCACCACTCCTTCTAGGTGCATCATTTCTTTTTGTCAATGAGTGTTATTAGGAATGTATCCATAGCAATGATATTTGTACACGACAGATGTGAAGACTTCCCAAATGGCGTAGTGGCAACGTCATAGCCTTGTAATCAAGGTGTCCCGAGTTCGATACCCGGTGGAGGCACATAGTGGTTCGGATCCCACTTTAAACTGTAGGTACAGTTCCGATTAGCCTATCTGTGCATAAAGTGGACTTAAAACAACAATTCAAACAAACTACAGATGTGATGAGCTGATAATGAAAATCTTTATTATTACAAGTGTAATTAATGTGTGGTATATTTAGTTGTACATTTTTTTAATGAATGAATCCTGCAAATCTCATGTTCGAATACAAGTCCTTTAAAAAGCATGTTGAGTAGGTACACCACATTTTCTTTCGAGACAATTTCTAGCCAATGCTTTTCTTTTAATTTTAATTTTAATTTTAAATAATAACAGTAGTAGGTATTCTCCTACGATATTCTTCCCCCAAGTGGCTCGTCTGCTTTACACAATTTCTCATGGGAACAAAAAACTACCAACAATTACAGTAATTAATGAGTGGGAGACGAAAACTAGCAGGCGAGAAAGTATAACACCACTAATCCAATGGTAAATCCAGCACGAGTTCTAGCCTCGTGTGATTCCGTCTTTAGAACATGATCTAATCGCCAAAACCAGTCTAGCAGCCAGACAGTCATCAGCGTCATCTAGGGCATTCCCACTGGAATCCAGTTCCCTGTGATTCAGCCATAATTTTAAAACTAACACTTGGAAACTACAGACGAAAAACCGCTCTTCCTTACGAGACTCACAGATTATCTTCACATGACCAAACGTTCGCTCTGATTGGTTGTTACCATAGCATCTAGCAGACAAGCAAGCTGCAATCAAGAGCAGGAAATGGACCCTGAAGAAGGACACTCCAGAGAAGGACAATACGTGCCTTCAACCTGAAGACAAGAAGCTGTTAAGGAAGTGGAGGAATGTTACAAGGAATAATTGGACAGAATTCAACTGATAATTAATCTATTTTGCATCTAAAACACTAACATTCATTACTCTTACAAATTTAGTACTATCCGTAACTTACCATTTAACTTTTCGCTAACTTCAATAACCAACATCTCATGTGATAACATACAACTAACATATCTAATTTGACTAAATTATAATATTTTATCACTTGTCCACATGCACATTCCACGACTGAATTAACACAGAACCAAACTTCCTGGAGTTCCCCAGGACTACTATCCTGAAGATTCCAGGAGCATCTAATAATTTAATAATCATCAATAACCATCTATAATCCTACTGATGATTATTCCCAGTTAGATTCTTTTCAATACCATTAACATTATTATTAATTTACTTATTATTATTATTATTATTATATTATTTTCTTTCTTCTTTCTCTCTTCCAGTAGATTCACTTTCTTACTTCCTTCATTAGCTAACTTGATTCCCCCCCATTATCACTCTCCAACATTTTATATGCCATCATTTCGTACTTCTGTTATCCACTATCAACTACAACTACTAACAATAGTCGGTATATTGTTCTGGTTACCCGAATATTCGATTAAGTATATTCTATTTTTTTAGTATCATTGTATTGTAATGAACTATGAAATAAAAGAAAGTAAGAAAAGGGGGGGACAGCAAAATTCCGCGCATATGACGCCCTGGTTTATCTTAAAGGCACCAGGCACTAAGTGCATATGCGGGTGGAGATTATACTTTGCCCCCCCCCCCTTTTCTTCAAGTTGCAATTAGAATTAGTCTAGCCAGCCTGGAAGCCATCATTTCCAGTCCAGCGCCAACTAGGACATTCCAGTAGCAAATGCAGCTTCGTGGCATTCAGCTTTGACTTGATATTACACACAGAGAGGAAAATGCAAAAATATTCAAACGAATTGCCAACAAAAATAGCAACTGAAAGGAAAACCAAAAGAATTCGCGGAAAATTCGTGTTTAAGCAAAAAAATTCGAGGTAACCGCCGAACAACCTTTTCACTTTAGTGTATATATATATATATATATATATATATATATATATATATATATATATATGTATATATATATATATATGTATGTATGTATGTAGGCAAATCATTTTAAATGATCGTAAATTTTGAATCCATGGTGGTTCATGAACGTCTTGTACAAAGTGTTTTTTTCATTACTGTGTTTTCTAAAGAGGATGTGGTGTTAATATTGTTTTTTCTTAACTCTCTGAATGGCGAAGTTGTTATGGAAGATTACGGTTTCTGGTGTGTGAATTAGTGACAAGAAAACAAAGGGTTCTCACAGAAAGAACATCTTAAGTACAAGTGAATAGCAACAGTGCATGGAAAAATATTATGGAAATTGTAATGACATACTTACAGTTGCTGAAGAGCTAAATTAGTTCAAATTTTCTGTGACGTAGGCAAATCCATTCAATGCTACCAAGACGATACTTTCAGTAATGTTGTTAATCTCTACTTCTACTGCCATCTTCCACTGTTTTTTCCACGCTTATTTTTGCTGGATAGTTTCTTAAGGTTGTAGTTCAGAAATATAAATGTACGAATTAAGTTTCGAACAGAGTTTATGTTATGCTACACAGGATAGTGCGAGATTCAGATTGTCTTGCTTAACGGTTCCTGTAATATAAATATGTTATCTAGTTTCTAATATTGTTAAAAAATCTGTTTTTAACATTATTTGTTCGCTTTTCTGCCACTTTTGACGATTGTTAAAAATGGAAAAGTATAGGAGCAATAAGTGGAGGAGAGGAAACATTTGTTGGGAATAAAAAAAAAACAGTTTCTCCCAACCAAACATTTGTTTAGATAGGCAATAAGCAAATAATTGTTCATCAGTACCAAATTATTTTCGTAATCGTGTACATTTGTTTCGTGTACATATTAGTTGAAAATTACCAATTAAAGGCTATCATTTTTTTTGGTTCATGACCACAAAACATTATTGTAGTCAAGAATTTATAAAATAATAATATTCATCTATACATCTTAATATGAAAGTAGTGTAATTGGATCGTTTCAAAGCAGTATTTTGTAGGTATGCATTTGTAGCCTCTTTTTTTATCAATTGAATATCAGTTTTTGACATATTTTGACAATTTTTTGTCGATGTTTTAGCGTTCAGCGATGTTTTAGTACAAATTTTCACTGCACCACTTTTTTCCCCACTCGTACTTGGTAGGTATATCACGATCTTACGTGATATAACTTAACCTATCTTTTTTTTCTTACGATTTTTTAATTTTTTTACGATCCTAAGTGATATAACTTAACCTATCATATTTTTTTTATTTACGCACCGAACTAACCTACAAGGGATTCTGTTTGTTTTAATATTTCAGTCGAGAAAAATAGAGAACATGAAGACGATACCTGAGGAAATAGCTCTAGTGTTTGCTACTAGATGTCGCCACCGGCGATGTGGACGCGGTGTTGCCACACTATGAGAGCACACTGCGTCCACATCGCCGGTGGCGACATCTAGTAGCAAACACTAGAACTATTTCCTCAGGTATCGTCTTCATGTTCTAGTGTTTGTTACTAGATGTCGCCACCGGCGATGTAGACGCAGTGTTGCCACACTATGAGGGCCTTCCCAAGGGGCAAAATTTCCCTTTTTGGACCATTTTTTCCCTTCACCTAAGCAAATGACATAATAGAATAATAATTAGTTGTGGTAGTAAAAGCAGCATTATTAGCGGTGGTGCAGTTGCGGTATTGTGGTATTTTTAATCGAAATTTCTCTTTTGGCTAAAAATCTCGGCATGTGGCAACACTGCGTGGATGCATAAAAGAACAATTATACACGACCATTTTCGGTTCTCCTCCGTAGCCGTGCGTGTTAAGGCGTTCACTCGTTCTTGTCATTGTTCGTTCTACGTGTGGCCTATAGGTTCGAACCCGGTCGTGGTCGAAAGTTTTTCAGCGTGTCTAGGAGTCTTGAACAGTGTGTATATTTACTTCTCAAGTGTTGAATCTACGGATTCTGATCGGGGTTGTGTAATGTATATGTTGTTCTTGATATATATATATATGATGTTCATGTATGTATCCAAAGCACATTGGAAGCAATATTCGATGCAATATTCGATCATTAGCTGCGTTCAACCACTGCTGCGGTGGAGTAACCACCCCCTGTCCCCGGGGGTCCCCCCTGTCCCTGGACACCTGTCCCCGGGGTCCCTGTCCCCCGGCTCGTGTTCCCGGTTAAGTTAGGTTAAGTTGTCTATGTCTAATGTCTATGTGTAATGTCCATGTCTCTGTCTTTGTAGGTTTTTGTCAAAAATTCGAGATATTTGCAATTTAACGCTGGAAAAAAAAAATGGTTCCATGACGACCTATGTTTATTTTGGTATGGGTGGACAGAGGACACCGAGACTCGACCGACGCACTAAACCCGACATCTCTACGACTATTCGTTCAAAAGTTACGAGTGATCAAAGTTTTTGGGAGGGGGTGGACTAACTTCTTACCCCTTGACCCCAGGACCACCAAAACTTGGTATACGTATTCTACACCTCCAAAATCGTATGGGGGTGTTTTTCGATATATTTTTTCGATAACTCTTACCATTTTCGAGATATTTGCAAATTTAAGATTTTTTAACACAGGACTTCGAAAATTTTCGATTGATGAAAAATTGGTTCCATGACGACCTATGTTCATTTTGGTATGGGTGGACAGAGGACACCGAGACTCGACCGACGCACTAAACCCGACCTCTCTACGCGTACTCTACGTCACCAAAAAAAATCTCCAAGTTTTGTGAACTAAGTGGTGCTTTGTTTGTGTGTAAAAAAAAATACAATGCTTTTTGCACTTGGTTATCATCACCTAACATGTTATTAATTGTTTTTTAGAATTAATTACAACTGAAAACTAATAATTAATATTATCTAAAGTTACTAATTAATATTATACAAGTAATTGATATAATTTTTTTGTTCTTGTTGCTAGTGTTGGGTAATTATAGTTGTTGCAAAATATACCTCTCGCGTATGACAGTTTCTGAGTTTTGTTGGGTATATATAGACGAATCGAAATTTTACTTGTTATGTTAAATTGTATATTAGGGTATATGGTAGGAGAAATCATTGTATATTAGAGCGCTCTTTTAATGATTTGCCTATAACTGCATACAGGCAGCCGTAATTTAGCATAAAATATCCTGATCCTGTTTCTTCTAGCATGTGCGACGTTTGTTGTGGTGGGATCATTGGGGGAAATGTGATTCTCCCAGTATGTCATCTGACTTACTAGCATATGCGATACGAAGAACAGGTGTGTATGTGGCTTACTAGGATTAGGCTCATGGTAATGAGGTCCTAGTAGCTGAAACGTTGTCGGGGTATTTTGCATTTTTTTTTTCAAATATGAACACGTTAAAACTGAACTGTCTCGGATTTTGATTTTCGTAATCACCCCGAGAAATTCTATATAAAATAACATACCTGAAAATTATATTCACGTTAAGTTGAATTTTGATTTTTGTAATCACCCCGAGAAATTCTATATAAATAACATACTTGAAAATTGTATTCACAGTAGATTGAATTTTTTGAGTTTTGTATTCACCCCAAGAAATTCTATATAAATAACATACTTGAAAATTGTATTCACAGTACATTGAATTTTTTAGTTTTGTATTTACCCCAAGAAATTCTATATAAATAACATACCTGAAAATTGTATCACTATATACTAGACTTTTTGATTTCTGTGATTTTCGAAAAAGCAATGGCATCCACCAGCAGTTTCAATCGTAAAAATGATAAAACTGAATGTGTCACTTGTGGGAAGCTAATCTCAAGGAACAATTTATCGGTACACAGGGCAAGATGTAACGAAACAGGTTCGAGAATTAATCGTTCGTTACCTTCTAAGTCTTGTGCTCGATGCGGAAAGATGATTAGCATTACAAATTTAAGTAAACACCTCAAAATTTGCAAACCATCGACCGGACAAGCATCGAAAAGGAAAATCGATAATGCAGATACGGAAGCTTCCACTTCCAAGCAAATTAAATTATCTAATAAACGCAAACCAATTAGATCTGCATTCAACGACCAACTCCAGGATTTCTCATTTAAGTCAGAACCAGGCCGTGACATTCTAAGTTTCTTGGACGAAACAAAAACATCTGTACTAAATATTTTGAAAGATAAACTTGAAAACAACTCTATAAAAGTATACGTTGTTCTGTTTTCTGAATACGAGAAAGTTGATGGCACAACGAGTATTTTTTATCATCGTACAAAAAACCAGACACTTTATTTTGCTGACGTCGAAAATTTGGACAACTTCTATTATAAAGTTACCAATGAGCTGGTTAAGAAACACGACGATTTCGAGGCTAAAGGGTCGGGATGGTCTCTATGTGGAAGTCCTCACACGTTAACTGTTTACGTGAACCAATTCTCGCCTCTTCGTGCTTCCAGCTACGTTCCTCTTCCACCGAACATTCAACACAAGAGGGCTGTGTTAAATATACAGAACAGCGATAACAAGTGTTTCCTTTGGTGTATATTGGCTGCACTGCATCCTGTTCATTGGTCAAATCATCCAGAACAGGTTTCTAATTACAAACAATACGAGACCGACTTTCAAAGTGTAATGTCTGACATTGAATACCAGGTGACATTGTCGGATATAACAAAGTTCGAAAATCGTGCAGGAAAACGCATCGCTATTAATGTATATTCCTTCACGTCAGATAAATATCTCGTACATCCCGTCAGGATAAGCGATATCGACGATGACGATGCTTGTGTAATAAATCTCCTTCTCATTTCCAACGAGGGTGTCTATCATTACACGCTAATTCGTTCTCTATCACGTTTGGTCAGAAGTCAAACTACCAAGTATGAACATTGCATCGAAGTTTGCCCGAGATGCCTAACCACGTTCGACGATCGTGACCGACGTGATCATCAAAATCTTCATAGTCGTCAAATTGCTATCGAGAAACTTGCCGAACATAAAATTTATTGCGGTGACAACAGACCGGCTAGAATGTTGATGCCCGAAACGAACGAAGTCGAAGAATTCAAAATGCACAAGGCATTGTTGGAACATCCCGCAATCATCGTCGCAGATTTCGAGTCTTTCCTGAAACCACTCTCCTACTGCGAAACGGATCCTGAAATTTCCTCCACAACGCCGTACCAGCTTCATAAACCTAATAGTTTCGGCTATGTTGTGCGACGTGATAAAATAAATGAAGCATATATATACCGCGGGCCAAATGTAATCGAACACTTCCTGGAAAAAATGGTGGAGGAGGTTGAGGTAATTGGTAGCGTACTGCTTACATCAAAACCGATGGCACCTTTAACTGAAAATGAACTTCAAAATTACAATTCCACTGAGGTGTGTCCGGTATGTGATCAAAGTTTCACTGATGAGAACAAAAAAATATTCCACCACGATCATTTCAGCGGAAACTACATAGGTGGAATTTGCAACACGTGCAATCTTAAAATCCAGAAACCTAAATTCATCCCCATATTCTTTCACAACGGAAGCGGATATGATTTTCACCACCTGGTGAGACATCTTGGCTACGATCCGAAACGTATAGGTGTTTTGGCCGAGAATGAAGAACGCTACATTAGTCTCAGCAAGCAAGTGTCGATTCCGGGAACGAAAAATACAATCGAGATGCGCTTCCTGGATTCGTATAGATTTCTCTCTGCAAGTCTGGATGCTTTAGCGAACAAACTCACCGACGATCAATTTAAAATAACTAGAGCTAGTTTTCCCAACGTAGACATAAAACTCGTTAGACGTAAAGGAGTTTATCCTTACGAATATGTTAGTGATGATTCTAAAATTAACAACGATGCTCTTCCACTTCCAAGAGAATTTTACAGCAGACTCAGAGAGAAAGGAATTACGGACGAAGAATACCAACACGCGCAACTCATGTGGGAGAAATTAGAATGTAGAACACTCGGAGACTACCACGATGCCTACTTAAAATTAGACGTGACGATACTCGCGGATGTTTTTCAAGCGTTCAGGAAAACGGCAACGAATATTTATAAATTAGATCCAGGGTATTTCTACAGTCTACCAAGATTAGCGTGGTCGGCAATGTTATTCCAGACAAAGGTCAAGCTGGAACTGATATCGAACGTTGACATGTTGCTATTTATCGAAAGAGGGATACGAGGTGGAATGGTGCAATGCGTACAGAGACATGCAAAAGCTAATAACGTACACATGAAAGAAGATTACGATTCAAATCGAGCATCGAATTACATCTTCTACGCCGACGTTAATAATCTCTACGGACATGCCATGGTTCAGAAACTTCCTTACGGGGGATTCGAATGGTTAGATCCCACTTCGATAGACATTATTCATTTCGACGATAGCGAGTGTAATTTCTTCGCAGAGGTAGATCTCCAATTCTCCGACCACCTGCACGACACGTTTTCGGATTTGCCTCCGACTCCCGAAATCAAATGTCCACCCGACTCGGTTCAAGACAAGCTTTTGTTAACATTGGACCCTAAACAGAGATACGTCGTCCACTACAAGAATCTCCGGTTTTTGATTGGGAAGGGTGTTCAGATAGTAAATGTTAGAAGAATACTAAAGTTTAAACATTCCACGTGGTTAAGATCTTACATAGAAACTAACACACAACATAGAACAGCTGCCACTTCCGATTTAGACAAGGACTTCTTTAAATTAATGAACAATGTGGTGTACGGAAAGACCATGGAGAATGTTGGAAAGCACGTAGACGTGAAATTAATTTCCGATAAGAATAAATGTCGGAAGTGGATAGCCGATCCTAGATTCAAGTCGAGAAAAATTTACAACGAGAATTTGGCACTTTTCAATCTAGATATAAAATTGATGAAATTCAGAAAACCAATTTACGTTGGCGCAACGGTTCTCGACTTGTCGAAACTTTACATGTTCGAATTTCATTATGACGTAATGAAACCCTTCTACAATGATAAAATATCACTTTTGTACACGGACACCGACAGCTTTATTTACAGCATACAAACATCTAACTTATACAAAGACATAAAAAATCCTTCCATGCTTGAGTATTTCAATACTTCTGCGTATCCTCAACCCAACAGATTTGGAATTCCATCTCGTAACAAAAAAGTCCTAGGTAAACTGAAAGATGAATATAACGGTGATATTATTGTCGAGTTCGCGGGTTTGCGTTCGAAGATGTATGCCATGAGAACAGAGAGTAGCGTCACGAAGAAAGCAAAAGGTGTGGGCAAAAATACGGTGGAGAACAAACTCACCTTCCACGATAACATCGATTGCCTTTACTCACAATCGACGATACTAAGTATAGAACAAAGAATCCAGAGCGTCGACCATATCATCACCACAAACAAAGTTAGAAAAATTGCGCTGGATCCCGATGACGATAAGAGGTGCGTCCTCGAGTGTGGTATTCACACATTGCCTTGGGGACATCGTCGTTTAGAAATAAATAAGAATTGCGCACAGTGCAAATAATTAGCACTCACCACCACACACAACAATTTTCACTAACTCAAAAAAAAACATTTTGTTACTCAGTAAAAAAACACTGACTGTCATTACAAAATAAAACTTTGACCGTATCCTTAAATAACCAGCATGCCTATGAACTTGTTCGGTTTCAAAAAACAGATCATCATGGAAACTGCACCGTCCATACCAGATCATGAAGTCTTACCTTTCGTGTTACCTAAACTCAACGGTCTGTTGATCATTCACCTCAACAGCATTTGGACGAAATTGGACGAGGATGTGGGCAAAAACTTTCACGTCTTCAACAACAATTTACATTTTTACGAAATTCCGATCGGTGGGAAACTTCAAATTATCGTGAATCCGGAAAACGTAGGCGAAATCAAAATATCTACCGGCAAGAACATTTTTCGAATGAAGCACGACAAGGTGCTTTCTAACATAGCGTACGATGTTTCAGCAGGAGATTGTTTATACGTGGAACTCCTCGGAGATTACGACAAACTCATTCCTCTCTTCGTAGAATTACGAATCACCTATCCTATAATAAATAACCGTTAACAAAAATGCCTAACGACATTTTCGGCCACACCAAGCGTGTAGACCACGCAGAAGAGATTCTCATGTTCGACGTTCGAATTAAAAAGTTGAGGAGCGATTTGATCGCTTTGCAGGAGACCTTAAACAAAAGTTTAGAGTCGGAGATCGCTACGCTCCAAACGCAATGTCTCGACCCCATTCTGAAAATCGATTCCGAACTGAAAACGCTCATAAAAAATTATGTTGACGTACCTTCTTACGACAACGTTCAAAATATACAGTTGAGCGTGGATTCGCTTCAAAATGATTTGGCCAAATTACAGCAATTTCAATCGAAAAATGAAGATTTGGAAAAATTGAAACTCGAAATCGAAGAACGAACTTCCGCAATAGAAAAGAATTTCTCTGAACTTCAAACCGTCGTGAACGATATCGATGTAGAACGCTTGCATGTCGTCGTTTCCAAATTACAAGAAGAATTCACCAGCACGTTGGAAGAAATTAAATCCAAGTTACAGACTTTGGAAGATACCATGACGAACCTACCATCGTCAGACGAACTGCAGGTCATCGGTAAAAGCGTTGCGAACATAAAAATTCAATTGGAGGCGTATCAAGATTTCGAACACATTCAAACCACCATCGCTACGCTTCAGGCGTCTCGGGAGTTGATCAACGAAGAAATTAAAAATATTCACGTTCAAGCAAGCACGTTGACGAGCATACAAGACACGTTAAGCAGGGTTCAGCAGAAGATCGAGTATTTAGAAAATTTGAACGTCGAATCCAATCTTGCTCATTTTCATCACGTACTCGACAACATACAGGGTGACTTGGAATCGTTACGGACGAGCGTACCTTCGAAGGAAGATTTGGAAAAATTGAAAACGGCGGTGACGGCACTATCCGATTCGAGCGACATCAAACGTTCATTGAGCGATCTCGAAAGTACGGTGGCCAATCTCCCCACCTCCAAAGAATTACACGCTTTGAAAAGGAACATATCTCGAATGCTGAAACGACTAGAAACGGAAACGGCAAACGTGGAACAGATTCGAGATGAAATCAGTTCATTGGTGTCCACGTTGCCCACATCGCAGAGCGTCACGGATCTTCACACGCAGTTTACAGAGATGCGAAGCATCGTGAACGATCTTACAGAGAAGAGTTCGCAATTGAATCAAGTTGAGAACCTTCAGAACATTGTCGTCAACATCAGAGAACAAGTTGGAGTGCTGGAATCCACGCAGGAATCGACGCTGGCCTCTTTCGGTGCCAAGTTGCAAGAACTCAACGAAAACTACAAGCAGTTGAACGTGGAAGTGAAAATCAAACCGTCGTTTTCTGCCGTAACGGATGCCATAGTCGAGCATTTGTTGCCCATCGAAATTAAACTTGGACACGTTCACAGTAATTTGCTCAGCGTCGGCACTAAAATCGCCAAATTGTTCACCTTGCAAGCCATCGAAATCAACAGCGTACCCAATCAACAGAGAATCTCCACGTTCATCGAAGGTAACAAACTGTACATGTTGCATCCTTATCATCCGTATTACAAGTTTCTCCTTGATGGCACGATTCAGATAAACGAATTTTCGTACTGGTCTCACGGCAGAAAAGCTAGCGTCCCCACCATGACGTTGATATCGAATCGTGGTGTCCAGAAAGCAGGAAACATTCCTCTGGCACGTTGGAACGAAACGCGCAACATATATGAAATACACGAAAACGAAGATCTTACCGTTTTCGACGTGAGTGCCGGCGATAAGCTGATCGTTCAAAACACGAGCGAGGTGCCACCCTCTTTGAATCCCATCACGCTCGTGCTTCTCTTGAAACGTAATCTCTAAAAAAAATGTCTAGGCAAGACATCGTCGAAGAATTGCATAAACCTGCACGCCGCAACTACGAACGTTTGGCTGTGGTAACCAAGGGCATCGATGACCTCTGGCAAAGTGACCTCGTGGAGATGAGCAGCGGCAATTTGAAAAATGTACATAAATTGAACAAGTTCAACAAGTACCTCCTCACCGTCATAGACACATTTTCGAAATTCTCATGGGCTCTACCTTTGAAAGCCAAAACGGGAACATGCGTCACGGAAGCATTCAAGACTATTTTTCGCGAAAGCGGCAGACGACCACGGTTTCTGCAAACGGACAACGGTAAAGAATTTTACAACGCCGTATTCCAAAAGTTTATTCAAAAACATGACATTCGACATTATTCGACCTTCAGTCACATCAAAGCCAGCATCGTGGAAAGATTCAATCGAACCTTGAAAACACACATGTGGAAACGATTCACGCTTCGGGGAAATTACAAATGGGTCGACATCCTGCCGGAACTCGTCGACTCCTATAATGATACGGTACACAGAACGATAGGCATGAAGCCAGCTGACGTTACGAAATCTGACGAGCAGCGTTTAATTTCTACAGTTTACTGTCTAAAGAACACTCCGACTACCAAGAAATCAAAATTCAAAATTGGAGACCAGGTGAGAATCAGCAAATTCAAACGCACCTTCGAGAAGGGATTCACAAAAATTGGAGCACGGAACTTTTTACGGTGGTTCGAGTTTTACCCGGAAACCGACACATGTATATAATAAAGGATAGTAGCGGCGAGATTTTGAAAGGAAGATTTTACGAAGAGGAACTCTCTAAAACGAAACACCCCGACACGTACCTCATCGAGAAAGTATTGCGTAGGAAAGGTGACAAACTGTTTGTCAAATGGCTATGACTTCCGGAAAAGAGTTGGATCGACGCGAACGAAGTGATCTTGTGAGTACGTGGAACATTGTGAAGCGTCTACCGGATTCGGAAAGTCAAACGAAAAAAAAGAACGGCGAGTTGCTTCCCGACAGCATCCGCTGTCTAATCGTAGGTCCTTCAGGGTGATGGAAAACGACACTGCTCGTGGACAATTTTCTCCTCGCACCGAATTGGTTAGATTGGAAGAACAGGTACCTGTACGTGTTCTCGAAAAGTTTGGAGCAATCCAAATACCAGCAACTGATGAAACTGTACGATGGTCTGGACATTGCAACGTTCGCTTCGGAAATAAAACCACTCGACGAGGGTGTGGTGTGGAAGATTGGGAAATCGAAGGCAACGACATTAAAGTTAATTTAGGCGATAAGAACAGTTGGACCAGGTATCCGGGTACGGTGGGACTGTGGGAACTCGTTGCCAAAAAGCAGCCGAAGGATTACACCGACGAAGATTACCAGAGTTACAGGGAAATTTTAATCATGACGGATGCCATGTACCAGAACAACGATGCCTCGCAGAATAGGGTGAAATCGAGCAGCGGCGAGAAGTACAGGAATATCATCAAACCGATATGGAACGAGGTGAAGAGTGGAAGCGGCGTCAAACGCTACAACACGTTACCCAAAGAATTCGTTTGGGTGGACGACGTGAGGAAGCTCGTGGACAGATTGTTAGTGATAGCCGGTGAAGAGAATGCAGGCAATCGTAATTTCTACAACGAGAAGGTTGGCATCGTGGACATGATCAGCACGAAACTTTCCAACTTCATCGTGAACGACGACAAGGGCATAGGTTACCTGATCAAAATCATCAACACGCTGCCTCAGAGATTCTGGAACGTGGCCGAAGGAAAGGGACTCGTGAACGACATCATCAACAAGTTACCTTTCGAGATGCATTTACCTGGCTACCAGTACTGCGGACCGGGTACCAAACTCGAGAAAAGATTGGAGAGAGGAGACAAGGGTGTGAATCCGTTGGACGCTGCATGCTAAGATCACGACATCGCCTACAACACCACTCGCACCGGTCTGGATGCACGTCACGAAGCAGACAAGAAATTGGAACATGCCGACAAGAAATTGGAACATGCCGCTTTCGAAAGGTTCGTCAGCAGAGACGCTTCTTAGGGTGAACGGGTCGCCGCATTAGGTACCACCATCGCCATAAACGCGAAACAAAAATTTGGGTGGGGTATATAAATAACATACAGTAAAAAAAATAATAACATGTCTCGTATAACTGATTTGCCGCCCGAGCTACTATGTAAAATATTCAAACACGCAGTAAACGGAGATTGTGAGGACATAGGGAAACTTGTAATCATAGCAAACACAACGCCGGAATTTCATATCCCTTGTGAAATGGTTGTCAAGGACCATCTTCGGGAGATCAGCGGCCTGAGGTGCGGTGATCTCGACACTCTTCTTTCGGCCGCAGGGGAAAAATTAAACGATAGGATGGACGAACTTCACGAGGAGAGGCAGGGGAGAAGACGATACACAGATGATTGGTGCAAGTCTGAACAGAAGGCGGCAGATATTATAACACACATCATCTCGTTTTCCGAAGCACGAGCTTTCTTCCTCTTACACACACTGTGAAAAAAATAATAATATACGTGTCAAAAAAATATACGTGTCAAAAAAAATGTACGTGTCAAAAAAAATATGAGCCAAAAAAAATATACGTCAAAAAAATGTACGTCAAAAAAAATTGCCATGGAAAAAATTTTTATCGTCAAAAAAAATGTGTCTCGTCAAAAAGAGTTGACGTGGACATCATCAGAAAAAAAAGTTGCCTTATCGTAAAAATTTTTTATCGTCAAAAAAAATCTCTTCAAAAAAAGTTGACGTGGAAAAATTATCACCGTCAGAAAAAAAAGTTGCCTTATCGTAAAAATTTTTTATCGTCAAAAAAAATTGTCACGCCAAAAAAAAGTTGACGTGGAAAAATTATCACCGTCAGAAAAAAGTTGCCTTATCGTAAAAATTTTTTATCGTAAAAAAAATTTGTCTCGTCAAAAAAAAGTTGACGTGGAAAAATTATCACCGTCAGAAAAAAAGTTGCCTTATCGTAAAAATTTTTTATCGTCAAAAAAAAAATTGTCACGCCAAAAAAAAGTTGACGTGGAAAAATTATCACCGTCAGAAAAAAAAGTTGCCTTATCGTAAAAATGTTTTATCGTCAAAAAAATGTTTTATCGTCAAAAAAAAGTTGTCTCGTCAAAAAAAAGTTGTCAAAAAATGTGCAACAAAAAGTACGTGTCAAAAAAAAATGTACCTGTCAAAAAAAATGTGAGAAAAAAATGTAGGTGTAAAAAAATATACGTGTCAAAAAAAGTACGTGTCAAAAAAATATGACAAAAAAGTTGTCAGAAAATGTGCAACAAAAAATGTACGTGTCCAAAAAATGTACGTCAAAAAAAATATACGAGAAAAAATGTACGTGTCAAAAAAATGTACAAGACAAAAAATGTACGTGCCAAAAAAATGTACAAGTAAAAAAAACTTGATATATAAATAACACACATCGTGAAAAAAAATCTACGAGATCAAAAAAATTCTTCGGTATATAAATAACACACATTGTGAAAAAAATTAAATTTCTCTAACACCCTGAAATTTCTCTTCGATATGAGTGAAAAAAAATGAGTGACCTCCAAGCATTAAAACAAATGCTAAATTTGTCAGTCGAGTATGTAAAAATTCAGGAATTGGAGGTCGACAAACCTTACACGATAACTTCCGGTTCAATAGTTTCTACCCAGTATGGTCCCAAGGTGCGTCTGTTGCTCGACGGACAATACAGTCTATTTTTACCAGATCGATACGCTAACATGTTATCCGACGAGAAGCTATCTATTTTAATCGAGAACAAAACTCGAATCGTGTACAAGGGGACAAAGGAACTTCTTGGTAAGAAAACGAAGCACGTAATAGAATTTGTGTAACGGGACTGCGCGGAGTATATCCTTGAAAAAAAAATTACACGAGACAGGGGAACAAAAAAAAATCTCAGAACATATATATATAAATAACATACCGTGAAAAAAAATTACACGAGAGAGGGAAACAAAAAAATCTCAGAACATTTATATATATAAATAACATACCGTGAAAAAATAACATATAGAGCATCAACATGAAGCCCAAGGGTGTCGTGTACCAGATACCATATTCGAATCTGAAAACGCTGGGTGCCCTCGATGGGTTACTCACCAAGAAACAACGCGAGAAGAAACGTTCTTGCTTGACGAAAGGACACGGAATGAAATTGCTGCTCAGCACTCCACAATTGAAAAGATTGCAGCGTTCGCGGAAACAGCAAAAGATCGGAGGTTTCATATTCAGCATCCCGGTCATCCTGGCAGCATTGGGGGCCGTTGGAAGTTTGGCCAGTGGAAGCGCCGCCATCGCGAAAACCGTCATCGACTCGAATAAGAACAAGGCGGAATTGGAAGAACAGAAACGTCACAACCTGGCCATGGATAAGAAAGGGGGGAGGGGGGTGGGCGTAATGAAAAAGTTTTAAAAAAGAAACAGCACTCACCAACCGAGACATTGAATCTCTGATCGAACCATTACAAGTCAAACACTTCAGAGACGTTTTCATGTCCGACTCGTTACCTTCAACCGTTAAAAGAAGAGAATGCGGAGTAGTCAACTTGGACAGTCAAGAAAATCCAGGCACGCATTGGATATGTTACCACAAAAATGATAAATCATTCGTTTTCGATTCTTTCGGAGGTGTTCCACCTACAAATTTAGTTCATTATCTGAAAACGAACAATCCAATATACTACAACGACGAACGCATTCAAAATTTCGGAGACGTGAACTGCGGTCATCTCTGCCTCTCCGTGCTCGCGTTTCTCTCTAAAATAAATAAGCCGCAGGTGGAAGATCTCACGAGCGAATCTTCGATCTTGAAACTCACGCTGCACGACGACATCGTCTATCCTAAATCCGTAGCTTTACGTGCATTCTACAGCATGTACCTCATACCTAACGTCACGCATCACAACAACAAAATTAACGTCGGAAGCGAACATATCGTCGTCACGCCAGGTCAATACAATCTTTCTACTTTGCAAGCTCAATTACCCAAAGGCACGTACCTTTCTCAAAATTCGGTCACGCACAGAGTGGAAATCGTATCCGCTACGGAGACCGTGGACCTGGGCACCATGGGAGAACTTTTAGGTTTCGAGAACGACACAATACTCGAAGCTGGCATCAAGCACGTAGCAACCAATATTCCTAAATTCTTGGCCATCGAAACTTTGAACGTTCACTGCAACGTAGCGGAAGGAATGATCACGAAATCCTCGGACGGATTGGTGGGAAGTCACAAGCAGACGGGAATCATAGCCACGTTCAAACCCAGTTCCGAATTCATGGAACCGATCATCTACACACCCTCTTCGCCGATCTATTTTCCAGTATGTCGCAACCGCATAGACGACATAGAGTTGGTGGTGACGAACGAGAAAGGAGAGGTGGTGGATTTCGCAGGTGCCACGACGACGGCCGTCCTGGAGATCAACGTATAATAAATAACACACATAGTGAAAATGGTGCAAATCGAAAGTTACGAATTGCAATCTTTCCCTCCCAACCGTTGCACGTTCGCCAATTTGAACGAAGCGAACCGGGAGATCGAATATGACGTGAACGTAGGCGACGGGTTCGTTCATCCTCACAGAGCGGACCTCTACCTTCAATTCGACGTGGTGAAGAAAGAAAGCGGAGACGCGTTCCCCGCAGCAGCAAATTTGATACTCGTGGACAACTTCGTGCCGCACCTATTCTCGCAGGTGGAGGTGAGGAAACACAACACCGTCATCGACAGAATCGATTATCCAGGCATCACGTCGACGGCAGTGGGAACATTGAAATTATCCAAAACGGACGCAGCATACTATCAGGCGGGAGGATTCGATGCGGGAACGAAAATATCGACGAGAAGTCACACGGTGCTCTTTCCCATGCGTCTGCTTCCGGGATTCTTCTCGGACTACAAGGAGATCATGTGGAAGGGAGGACTGAGGATCACATTTCGAAGAGCGGCCAACGACAACGACGCACTGATGCGATACGCTACTTTGGGTCCGGACGGCACCACGCCGCTGCCCAACACTTTACCCGAAGCAGCCAAGTGCGTCATCCGGAGCATGGAGTTGAGAATGCCGGTTGTGGAATACGAGACGAACTACGCCCTCAAGTACAAAGCGGAGATCTTGAAAAGTCCGCAGGTGCCGATTCACTTTCACGGTTACCAGTGCGTGCAGAAGATAGCGTCAGGAAGTCACATGGAATTCGACGTGACAACTCAGTTCAACAACATACAGTTCGACATGCCAGATTTCGTCGTAGTGCTCTTTCAGACCGGTCGCGATAACAACCAGGAAAAAGATTCCAGCAAATTCGACGACTGCAAGATCAAGAACGTTTATCTCAAGAATGGGAGGAACGAAGTGTTCCCGCGCGAAAATTACAACCTCGACATGACCAAAGATGATTACCTCAAACTTTACGAAGCTTACACCGCTTACAAGCGCGTGACCGAGGGAAGCGTGGACATGTACTACACTCCCAGCGAATTCAAAGCCCACAGACCCATGTTCGTCATCAACACGACGAAGCGGAAGCAGGTGGTGGTCAACGATCGCACCAACATCAAGGTCGTCTGCGAGTTCCACGACGCGCTGCCTGCCGATACTCTGTGCAGCGTCATCCTGATTGCAGAGAAGTCCTTCGCGTACGACGTGAAGAACGAGAGGGTGACGGAGCAGTTTTAAAAAAAATTCGTAAAAAAAAAATTGCCACATACTAAAAAAATCAACACATTTTTTAGGTTATATAAAATTTGTGAAAACATTAAAATACTGAAATATTAAAACAAACAGAATCCAATGTAGGTTAGTTCGGTGCGTAAATAAAAAAATGATAGGTTAAGTTATATCACTTAGGATCGTAAAAAAATTTAAAAATCGTAAGAAAAAAGATAGGTTAAGTTATATCACGTAAGATCGTGATATACCTACAAGTACGAGGTGGGAAAAAAAAGTTGTGCATTGAAACTTGTACTAAAACATCGCTGAACGCTAAAACATGGACAAAAAATTGTCAAAATATGTCAAAAACTGATATTCAATTGATAAAAAAAGAGGATACCTAGAAAGTACTGCGTTGAAACGATCCAATTACACTACTTATGAAATATAGATTAGAGTTACGGAATTTCACGAAAAGTAAATAATAACTTCATAATATTAAAAGTGGTCATTGTGGTTGCTATTGGTTTGAAATTTTGAAAGTTATTGTTATAGAAAAGAGGCAAAAACTAATTGACATAATATGAAGAGTTATTCTGACATTATTCGAACTACCAAAGGATATAATAAGGCCATATTATTACAAGAGACCCCAGCAGGAATTAAGGCAGAGGACAATTGATTGTGATCGGGACAAGGCCAATAGAAAAACCAAGAATAACAAATATAACTGAAGAAAAAGGCAAGAATTGATCAGAAAGAGTGAAATATTTTATATACTCTTCGCTAACAGTGAATAGGCTTAACAATGTATAAGTTGCAGTTGGCGTTGGCATGGTGTCCATTAAGACATGGTTTAACAACAAACAATGTATAAAACCACATACAGAAAACTTACGTCAAGTGTTCTTCGCTGATGCAAAACTGGACATTTAAGACCGTGACATTATACAGGTAAGTTTTAAAATTAAGATAATACATGTTAAACAGCCATAAAAATATGTTTTGAAGAGCAACTTATTACGATACATGGCCGCCACGCGGGAGACCCAGGTTCGATTCCCAGGTTGGGTGATCTGAGGTCAGAATTTCCCTGCCTTGTCTCTGCAAGAAGCGATTCTGGGGCTCACACAGCCTCAAATCATTGGGTGCCTGGTGACAACCCTGGGGAATAAAGGCGGCCGGAGCGGTGTGCTGATCACATCACATACAAAATGGCCGAGTTCGAGAATGTGTGGGGCCCTACCCTCACATCCCATAAATGTGCCTTCATGGCTTTATGCACAGGAACTTTTACCTTTAACTTTACAATACATGGGGTTTCTCCAATGCATTGGTCTAGTGATAATGTTGTCGCCTTGTAATCAAGCGGTTTCCGGTTTGATACCCGGTACAGGCATATAGTGGTTCGTTTGATTGATTGAATTAGCTTGTTTTACGTCGCTTTCTGACACTTTTTGGCTAATCGCCATATTTATGGTGGTTCGGTTCCCGCTTTAACTTGTAGGTCAAGTCGAATTACTATATCTGTGCATGAAGTGGACTTAAAATGAAAGCTCAAACTCATGAGGACATCTATCTGGCTAACAACTGCAATATCTCAATCCAGAAGAGAATTCTATGCAAATTTACAATAAGGATCTACGAAAAGTGCTCCATTCGAGAATTGAACTGCTGACTCCAGGCAGAGGGTTGGGAATCATCGTCTCTAATTTTCCTAAAATTTTAATATGTGAAACTGTGAGATAATCTGAGAAATACGTATTTTAATTTTCACTCGAGATATAGCTGTTCAAAGTTGACCGTGCGGCAGTCACTTTGAATCTGTCAAATTTTTCAAATTGCAATATCTTCTCAACAAAGATAGATAAATGGAGGAATCTTTTTTGTTTTGAAGTATTTGTGTTTCTACATATTTTAAACAAATAATATCTCCAAAACCAACATTGGAACAGCAATTTAAAAAAAGAAATCTTTTCTTTTAAAATTATTTGTCTCAAAAACACCAATCTCAAAAATTCTAAAAATATTACTGGAGTTGTATATCTAAGGGTACTTCATATCCTGAAAAAGGAAGCTCGCCACCTTGCTTCTCGAATTTTTAATGAATTATTTTTTTAAAATCCATTTTCGGACAAATTTGAAATCTTGTAAATGTTACATTAATACACTTATAAATTGTTTTATGCAATATATATCCATGCATGGGAGTATATATAGTTCACGTAAGAGGGGGGGGGGTCAACTTTTGGTATGATTAGGTTTGCTATATTTAATAAGTGAAAATTCGGGACAAAGGTGACCTGAAGCTTGTTGGGGAGCGGGGGGAGGGAGGTGCTGGACCCGACAAAGTTGTGTGTATGTACGTACATACCCATATCATATTCTTTACACTTCTTAAAAAGAAACAGAAATCTATTTCGAAGTATATCATTGACATAGGCGTGCTCAAACACTCTGATTAGGGGGGTTACAAAAGCCTTGATGAAAGTTCAGTCTGGAAAGAAAAACCTCATTTTATCTCACTCCTTTAGTTTTATTGCATTGAGGGTGTACATAATCAATTCATCCTCCCATTAACAAATCAACAGCAAAAATTATATAAATTGTCTCTGAAATGTGCCCGCACCTTTACCTCCGAACAATTGATTGATTGATTTGTTTTATTTTACTGCGCTTTTTGTGCCACTTTTGACAAATTTGCGAAGAGTGATGATATGATGAAATTCATGAATGGACACTCACAAACATCCATGCCCAGGCCAGGATTTTAACCCGGGACCCCTGGCGTCGTAGCGCGATGTGCTAACCACTCCGCCCAGGGGGGCCGGGCTCCGAACAATTCTTCCTGCATTTAAGACAAAACTGTTTAGCAGCAACAGTCTGAAGTTCTTAGTTGTTATTATTTCTCTCTCTCTATTTCTAGTAATTTACAATGCAGTACAGAAAAGAAGTAAAATGCGAGCGAAGCAAGCAAGAAAAATTTCTGATTCATTTTATTGCAAACTGAAAACAATATTGATTTAATAGGGCACAGAAAATTTCATGGGTTGCCATGGCATTCTCTTTACATTTTTTCATTTAGTTTGTTTGGCGCCGAGAGCCAACTCTTGGTAAAATTTTAAATTGAGTGGGCAATTATCCCTCTGTGCCCCACTGCAGGTTCTCTTGGCCGTCTGGAAGAAATAATGCAAGAAAGATGTAAAAACTAATACCATCTCGAGTGCTCTTTTGTCCTGCTACTCTTAGGTTCGGCTAGCCTTGTTTTCTTGTACTTAACCCCCCCCCCCCGCAGAATTGATTTCCGTCCACTGCACTCCTTGCCCCGTAGTTGCTTTGAACTTTCATCAGCTTGAAAATATAATATCGTTTAATAACGGTAATAAGATTTCTCTACACTAAATTTCTAGGTGAAAGTATAATACAGGGGAATGGACATCTGGAAGGGGGACAAGGATGGCCACACTTCCCCTTTAGAAAACGAAAAAAAAGGTAAAGTGTTCCCCTGTGCATAGCACCACGCCATGAAGGCGTATAGGGGGTGTGGGGGTAACGCCCCACACTTTCTTGATCCGGTCGTGAGTGGGGGTGATGTGATCAGCATCACGCCCCTGACCGCCTTTACCCCCCAGGGTTTCCCCCAGGTACCCATGTTATTCGACGCTGGGTGGGCGCCGGGGCCGCTTCCACCGTTAGAAAAGTTCCCGGATTTGAACCGGCCGAGGATCGAACCCGGGATCTTGAGCATGGTAGTCAGACGCGTTAACGACTTTTTTTTTTTTATTACATTTTGCAATTTATTACATTACATTTGCAATTTACATTTCAACTCATTGGGCAAGTAAACATTGCAGTAAGAAATTAGCATACAATCTATTTCTTTTACAGTCAGGTATCCTGTGGTATTCTTGATGGAGGTAATTTACAAATTGTATATTAAAATCTGGTTGCCGATATGTCGATAGGAAATAGACATAGTGTCCTAAGAGCCATTGTACACTTTTACGTTTTGTTTTTGGGTAATAGGCAAAAGCTGGATATAAAAGAATATCTACAGAGATGTTATACACTGATGTTCGACAAATAGTACTCACAAGTTTCCTTATATAAAGCCATGATGTTTCTATTATTTGGCATTCACTCAGTCTATGGACTAAACTATCAGATACATTACATTTAGCACACATTGGCGTATTTATTAATTTAAGATCATAGAGTCTCTCTCCAGTGATTAATTTTTGGTGGACAATTATATACCATGCTGATCGGATTCGTGATGTAAGATGGTGAGCCTGAATATTATTCCATATTTCTCTCCACTTCATTCTGGGATTTTGCTCAATAATTTTACATGTTGGTTGTTCTAATTTACATAGTCTGCGATATATTTCCGATGTCACTGGTATTGTTAATATCGGAGATTGTAATAGGGCATAACTAATATCCACTATTGTTGACTTAAAATACCATAAAGTGTCTACCAGTCTAGTAATATCAATAGGAGCCTCTAGTGAAATATAGTCCAAAGCGCTTCTCAAAACTTTACTTGTGAGGCTGAGTGGATGCTGAATCAATGTCTGCGTGTCAGCTTGAATACGTAAGGCCTGGCATTTGAGTTCTATATTCACAAGATTCATTCCTCCCTCGGCAAAAGGCAAACAAAGTAACACATGTTTCACCCTCAATATCTGACCATTCCAAATAAACCAATTTACTGCACTCTTAAGTTTATTTATATCTAACTTCCGTAGTGGGAGGATTTTTGCCATGTACCATACCTTTGAGAGTGCACACACATGTACAAAGGTCACCCTTGACTGTAAACTAAGGCTGCGAAATTTATTTGTTTGTAATATCGCTTTAACCCCAGTTAATACTCTATCATAATTTAATTGGATCATACTTTGAATAGAGTGCGTATATATTATACCTAGTATACGTATCGTTTGTACAACCTTAAAATTAGCTCGCTGCGAGTGAGAATGAACCAAATTTAAATTCAAAATTGACGATTTTTCTTGGTTTATTTTTAATCCCGACCATTTTCCACATTTCTGTAATACTTGACATGTTTCATCAATATCAGACTGTTCATTTATTAATACAGTAACATCGTCAGCATACGCTAATACCTTAATGGTAGTAGAGTGTATGTTAATTCCTTGAACTTTTCGGCCTATTTCAGAAAGAATGGGTCTCAGTGCAATACAAAACGCTAACATCGACAAAGGATCTCCTTGTCTTACACCTTTATAAATATAGAGTTCTTTTGTCAGAAAACCATTTATTTGAATTTTTGCTGTTGCATGACTATAAAGACTTTTAAATACTGAAAGAAAATGTCCACGTATACCGTAGCCCTGCAAAACGTTAAATAGATATTCATGATTTATCGAGTCAAAAGCACGTTCAAAGTCTAATGCTAATATAGCATTTTCAGAATTTTTGTTCTGTAGTCTATAACATGTAATTAATTCACGCATCGTTTGTAAAACATTTGTGATTTTCTTATTTAAGCCAAAAACATATTGATCCTCTCCTACTAATTTGTCGACATACGGCATAAGTCTGCCAAGCATACATCGCGCCAATATTTTGTAATCCGTACAAAGCAGGGTGATGGGTCTATAATGACCAGGTTCGCTTGGTTTTGGACATTTTGGGATTAGAATTATAATACCCGTATTGGAAGATTTACCCATTTGATACTTGCTAAACACTGCATTTATCCAATCCGTTATTGTTTGACCCATCAATTTCCAAAAGGTTTGATAAAACTTATTGGGTATCCCATCCCAACCAGGAGCTGAAAATGATTGCCCTACCTTAACCGCTCGAAACACTTCCTCACTTGTATATTCTTTGTTTAAGTTTTCACTTTCTTCATCTGTAAAAACCTCTGATTCGGATGCCAATTCATCCATTAAAGCTCCATTATGTGACGCTGGTTGGGAATATTGTTGCTCAAAATAATTATAAATGCAATTACGTATTTCAGGGGCTGAATTGATCTTTGTTCCCCCATTATCAAATATTTCACTAATACATTGTCTTTTAGCATTTTTTCTTTCATGAATTACATGGCTGATAGAGGCGACCTCATCGTTGTCAAAATGAGGAAGTCTACTACGAATTTTGACCCCTTGACGCCTTTCTGCAGTCATTTTTAACAATACAGCTTGGATACGTTTTACTTCAGTTTGCACTTTTTTCCCGTCTGTTGCTTGCTGAATTTGTTCACGCAACACCCTGTAGTAAAAATTATATTTATTTCTCCAATCTCTCGACCGTTCCTTACAGTAACTGATACAAAATCTTTTTATTCCGGTTTGAGAATCTCCTCCCACCAGCGGATTATATCTATCCTCCTCAGACGGTGCGTTATCCATCTCGACCATTGGTCATTAAATGCTTGTTGGAAATTTTTCTCATTAAGAATTGAAGCATTTAATTTCCAACAACCGTACCCTCTCGGGACTATTGGAATGTCCACATTTATCATCATAATGACAGCACTGTGATCTGAAAAACAAGTAGGTGTTATACTGATGGACTTTACGTACTGACGTAATGTGGGTGTTACATAAGATCTATCCAATCGGGATGCACAATTGTCACGTATATACGTGAAACCCCTCTGCCCAAAACATTTGTCACTCCAGACATCTGTGAAGTTAAAGCCAGTTACTAATTTTTGCAATGAATTCGACGTGTTAAATCCAGGTCTTTGATCCTGCGGATACAATACACAATTGAAATCTCCCCCACATATTATGTGTTCTCTCCTACCCTGCATTTCAACCGCAACTTCCTGCGCAAAAAACTCATCCCTTTGTTTTCTACACTGTGACCCGGATGGAGCATATATGTTATATATCCATACATTTGCAACTTTTGCTGATATGATTCTATTATTAGGATGACATACCACATTTGTGAGGGGAACCGTATTACGTGTTAACAAAGCTGTTCCTGTCGATTGGAAATTCGCATTATTACGAACTCTTATCGTTGGGGAAAAATTGAAATTCACCTGTCCACATTCTTGAAGAAAGACAATATCTAATGATGCTTGTATAATAAAGTCCTCTAACGCCGCCTGTTTTGTAAGGGATTTCATTTTGTTTATATTTATTGTAAGGGTCGTCATCATAAATACTATGAACAAAATTTTTGGGATTGGGTATTCCCAATACTTATACTCCCACCTTTGCCCCATCTAAGAGTAATAGTTCTTACACTATTTTTATATGCCCCTAATGTTATACACCAAAAATTAACAAACACACTAACAATATTATTTTAGTAGGGGGGAGGAAATACCCCTTCCCTTTGTATACCTTAATACATAAATAACTACCACCACGCAATTCATTATCATTAACTTACTGACAGTTCAATAAAAATATTCATTCCAAATAATACTATTTTCTAATCTTAAAGTGATTACCTGTATCCAGTATTCACAAACTTTCATGGCCTATCGGACTTGGATCAATAACCATGTCTTGGACATTTGTTTTTACATGTCGCAATGATCGTCTTTTCGTCCGATTGCTGCCTGACGCTTTCCTTATACTCTTTGGTCGTTTTTGTGAGCCGGAAACCGAACGACCCGTACTACTTTGGACACTTCCACTTTCACTATCAGTTTCCGAATCTTTTTCCTGTTCAGCTTCTTGTCGGAAGTCCTTTTGCTTGGTCTGATTCTGCTTCCTCTCCTTCTTGCTCTCTAGCACTTCATCACTCGATTCCTTTTGCACTTTAGTTATGTCTTCTTGTCGTCTTAGTGGTCCACCCTTCTTCTGCTCCATAATAACAAGGGACATTTCTTCACTTTGTCGCGTAAGTTGAACATTTAACACAGGTTCTTTTGGTTGCTCTTCCATATTTTCTTCAGTTCCTTCCTTGGTCAAAGTTTGTTGATCATTCTTGTGAATATTTTTCTCTTCCTGTATATGTATTCCCTGTTGAAGCCCTTCTATCACCGTCAGTTGTGCTGATTCTTGACTCACATTTATATCTTCGTGTGTAGATGTAGACGGTGCAATTGCTTCGCTATAGGACCGAACTGCACGACCCATGACTTTGAACACTGTTGGTTTCCGTAAGTACAATTAAACCGCATGTGATCAGTACTACCACACCATTCACAAGTCGGGATTTGACCATTATATACTACATGTGCCGTATATTGGCCTATTTTCACAAAGGAGGGAATTGGCTTCTTAATTGCCATCAAAACCTGACGCACCCCATTATACACTTTGTACCTAAATTTGTCACTCCAAGTTTCTGCTTTCAATTCATCGATTGTCCCATATTCACTCAGTTTTTCACGAATTTGTCGTTCTGGAACTTCCAAAGGAAGATTAAACACTTGAACCGGCTTCACAATTCGATTCGCATCACTCAGTTTCACTTGTGTCACAGCTCCACTACTATAATAAAAATTCACTTCACCAGTATTTTCTTCTAATATTTTTCTCATTTTTCCAGGACGCACTAATTTCAAAAATACACATTTAATCGTCGTGGGAATTTGTATGGCTGCAATTTCATCCACACTCAGTTTGAATTTATCATGAATAAATTCATGTACTTCCAAAGGACTAGGTTTCAAAGTTCCCGTTTCAAAACTGATTTGTATCGTATTTTCGCGATCCATTCTATACTTTACTTTTGTCCAATTCTTCACTAGCACAGTTCAACAGCACACCCTCTCCCACACGTACGTACCGATATCGCGCTGAACTTTCACTTTTCCTCAAAGCGCAGAGCTCGTACAGCACGACCTATCTGTTCCGCGCTAGGCGCGAGACTCGACCGACTGAGCCACCGCGGCCACTTTAGAAAACGAATGTCAATCTAAAAGTATATACGAATTTCACACGTATAATTTGATTTCAGTTACAGTAATTTACATTAATTATTATAATGGGGATGCGGGAATGCGATAATATCAAATTCAAGTGGTGTTTTTTTGAGGGAGCAACACTATTAACGGGGTAATATGCCCCATGGAAAAATACCTTGCTTGTCCCTCCGTGGAAAAAAAACTGCTGACGTCCATGATTAGGGGGCATTTTTTTAATATCTCGTTTAGAATACTGACGTTTTCACAGTACCCCTTTTGAGGTGCCCAACATAATCTTTCATAGTACGAAAACAATTTAGTTAGAAGAAGTTAAGATGTTTCAAACTCCCCACAGCTTCCACAGTGAAGAAACTGAGAGCTTGCTGAAATATTTCTCTTCTACTAGGAAATTGTAAGGTTCATAGTTTCTATTTCTGTAAGTGAATACAATTCCACAAGCCACGCTACTTAGGCTAGTATTGATGCTTTTCTGTCCATTTTGTGTCAAGCAACTTGAGAATGTTACGTTGTTTCTCTGGTTTTCTTCCACTGCGTTTTTAAAAACCAAATACCTTTAAGAAAACTGAAAGGAAAAAATATAACTGATTTGACAGTCCCAGTGCAGTTTCTCATCGCAGAAATTCCGAAACTATCAGGAAATTGTGGACATTTGGTCTGCAGTTCCATCTAGTGTGTGAAATTATGTAATTTTCTTCTCATCCGTATCCCGTCCTATATGTCTTGAATTTAGGAGAATAAAATAAATTCGAAGAATTTTTTATGAACAAGCGGATAGAACAGGTAATCTGGTAATTTTATTGAACCATAAAGGTGTGGTTTGGACCCGTTGAACCCTTCCCCCTTAAATACGCCCATGCATCCATGCTATAAGACACTGTTTGCTGAAGCAATTTAAAAAAAAACAGTTCTAATATAACTTGACAGTGCACGTATTATTCTAGTCCATTATAAGCCCTGAACAGTTGCTGAATAGATTTAGTGTCAACATATAGTATTGAATGAACTCTTGCTGATGCATCAACAGGGACAGGAGAATCAATTATCTTTAGAATATCATGCAACTGGATAAAACATGTGTGATAAGCGTGCTGTTTCTTGTCAGGAAAGCGGTACCCACTGGATGGGCCATGAGGCAGCATGAAATTAACAGTAACTTCCTGTAACTCATTGCTGAGCTGTGTAACTTCTGCCACCCACCATTCACCTTCATATACACAGACCACAAACATTCCAGTCTTTAAATTTTGGAGATCATGCAGTTTAACAGTTGTTATATCCTCACGGTTGCCAAATGAAACATATTCCATGATGCTTCCTGCTGTTCTTGAAATGGAGAGCTTGTTTCCATCATAAGCCCACACATGAGATTTTTGGATTCCTTTCACTGGTCCAACTGTTTTCCAATCTTCCAGTTTTCTAGCTCGAAAATCTTCCACATCATCTTTGCGTAAAAGTATCAACCTGATTGCAGTAGTAGTGTACTGTGTAACTGTTTGGACAAAGTCTGTTGCACTCTGAATGGCCTGTATTACAGGCTTAGATAGATTGTGTTTAGTGGCATGATGTTTCACTAGACCTCCGACCCCATCACATGGCCCTTATCCATGCCCAGTTGCATAAAAAATCCATTCTGAGGGAGCTGGTGATTTTGAAAGTTAATAAAGTTGAAATCGGTTTTTCAAGTGACTAGCAGCCCCATCTGAGATTATGCTAGTTCTGGTTGGTTTAAAACCAAAGTTTTCTTTGATTTTCTGAAGGGCTAATAAAGCATGAGAAGAATCGTGTAGTCTGTCATCACTAATAATTGCAAAACGTGTTGTCTAATTGTTGAAATAGGTCACTGCTGTAAAAATCTATATGCTTCTCCTGGTACAACAACAACATACCAATTCTCTGCAAAATCACAATGAATGACTACATGTTTGGTAGATGTTTGATTCGTATTTAGTATGGGAGATGTGTTTTCTTTGCTCATTTTTCATATAAATATGGGTTACGGCCTTCACAGTCCATTTCGAAAATTCTTGAAGAAAATAATCAATTGCCACTGTCTTTTTTACAAGTTGACAGCCTTCCCATATTGCGTAGCTTACTTCATCATTTTCTTCTGCTTCTTCTTCAAGTCGTAAGGTTTGTAGAGTTACTACACCCTGACCTGGACATTTGTGACATTCTTGTAATAAGCATGATTTACTCTCCATAGGACACACAACTAATGACAACACCTTACTCACATAACTGCCCGAACAATCATTTTCTTGCAGCAGATTTTTCAGGGTAACTACACAGAGATTGAAGTTTGAACAGTACACACACACACAAACACATATTGTTAGATGTGGTATTAGGACGCAAAGAGAAAAAAAATGTTCTACCTATCTTTATTTCTGGATACTCATGTTTAAAAAGGCTGTATGTTTCACTAATACTCCTTGTCATATAGCATTTTATTTTGGGAATTATTTGACCATTTTCTAGCACAGTAACAGTATCCCTTTTATTAGCACTCTGCCTTGTACAGTCCCATTTAGCATCTATGTAAAATGATACTGCTGTCTGCAAGTCCTTGTCCATAATGGGATGTCCACAGTAGGGGTCTGGTATGCCGAAAATTCCTTTCTCCACCACCAGTCTTCGTGATTTGTCAATCATGTGTTTGGTAGAATTTGGGATGTGTTCTAATATCCGCTGTTTAGTAACAGATCTGGGAACAATAGGTACATAACTTGTACCTTTTGGTTGTAAGTTGTGCACGACTCAAAAGCTGTATTTATATTTTTGAAACATAATTCACAACACTCACATTGTGGAATAACATTATGCTCTGCCAAAGGGGAGGTCGATTCAGCTTGAGAAATTCTGGACAGACTCCTTCCAGTTGACACTTCTACTCTGTGACAAGCTCTTTTTCGTTTTCTTCTTACATGTGATTGTGGATTGCCTTTCAGATAACCAGGCTTTCTAACAGGTAACACTCCAACTGTTGATGCTGTTGAATTTAGCTGCTCCAACTCTTCATTTTCAGAGACAAAGGGTGTGTCACTGCCATCTTCAGTTGCAACAGTAGTAGGTGGCTCGTATTATTCAGTACGTAATCTATTGTAGCATTTGGAGCACAAGGGATGGTTTGGATTCACTCCGTCATTAGGAAACCTCTCATAAAACACATCACTTAGATCGCCAACCACAATAAAGTATGGTCTTTTGCTTGTTTTGTAACACACTTTCTTGTGCATATGACCGTAATCTGCACATTTAATTCTGTTCTGTACCCATTATGAAGACCGGTTAAAAAAACAAATTATGAATTGGGATCCCATTTAATCAGCTACAATGAGTAATCCTTGCACAAAAGCTTTCAAGTACTGTTGGACCACACATTTGGTGAACTGCTCTCTCTTTGTTTGCCTGTTGACAACTGAACTGTGAATTCCGTGTGTCCTCCCTTTTATATGCTAGGCCAAACATCCAGAATTATCTGAAAAATTCAAGAAGGCTCTGTTACATTCTGGAATTATCTGGAAGGTTCCAGACAGTTTTAGAAGGTTCTGTTACATTCTGGAAGGTTCCAGATTGTTCCGGAACATTTTCATGATTCCACATTTGTCCGAAAATTGATTTAAGGAAAAAATCATTAAAAATTCGAGAAGCAATTCGTGCTCCCCTATTCAGGATATGTAGTACCCTTAGATATACAACTCCTGTAATATTTTTAGAATTTTTGAGATTGGTGTTTTTGAGACAAACATTTTTTAAAAAGAAAGGTTTATTTTTTAATTGCTGTTCCAATGTTGGTTTTGGAGATAGTATTTGTTTATAATATGTAGAAACACAAATACTTCAAAACGAATAAAAGATTCATCAATTTATCTCTTTTTGTTGAGAAGATATTGCAATTTTAAAAAATTGATAGATCCAAAATGACTGCCGCACGGTCAACTTTGAACAGCTATATCTCGAGTGAAAATTAAAATAAAAAAAACAAAAAAAAAAACGTTTTTCTCAGATTCTCTCACAGTTTCACATATTAAAATTTCAGGAATATCAGATACAATGATTTCCCCATTTTCATTGTCACTACCTGTGTGGAGATGGATTGGGTCTTTAGTGAAAGTATTGTGCAAAGTGATTTAGTTATTTAGAGCTGATTTTCTTCTACTTTTGCCAAATCTCGCCACTGAGGATGATGATGATATGATGAAGGGACTCTTACGAAGAACGCCCATGATAAGGCCGAGATTCAAATCCGGGATCTACGACGTCAGATCTAGTTGTGTTAATCACAGACCATAAATTGATTAGTCAGTTCAATATCTAACCATTTCTTTTTCATGCATATCCGACCATTATAATTTTGCAAAGGAAATTTTAGGCTAGTAGACGGGTATAATTCCATCAAACCTACTGGTTCCGTCACTGAAATACACGACTATGTGCGATATATTACACAAATCATACATTTAGACCCATGAATGACTATTAAATTCATAATTATTGACCCTCCTAAAACCGCCACAGTGAAACTTAAGACGAAGGAAGCACTGTTTATGCCAATATAATATTCTCAATCTGATATAAATACCATAACACGTTGATACATGTCCATCTGTTCTCCACTTCAATATTGATGATGATGACAATGATATGCCTTACAACATGTAGGTGGCCTTTTCTTCTCTTCCATGCGGTGCTGGGCAACTTACTCATTGCTTTACCCTTGTAATCAAGGGGTTCTGGATTCGATACCTGGTGGAGGCACTTAGTGGTTCGGATCCCACTTTTTTACTGTAGGTTCAGTCCCGATTAGCATTACTGTCCATAAAGTGGACTTAAAACACTAAATCAATCAATCAAGCAATCATTGCTTTACATACGCATCTTTGAGTATGTGAGGGGCATGGCAAGGGCACCATAAACACCTCGAGTGCACCTGCAGTGCTTGGTGGTTGATATATCCGCCACTGCTTTCTCCCCTTCTCTACTGTTATGCCCGATCTTGCTTCACTGACTCCTGAAACAGACTGTAACACACGAAATCCAAATCTATGTGCTAGTGTTGCAATATGCAGATAGGGAACACTGTCAGAAACTGAACACACGAAATCCAGTACACAAATGTTTTCTCTATTATAATCAATCATAACATTCCCCGTCCGATAACGAATAAAGAACCTGTCAGGACTTGGTCCTAAAGTTTTGTTGAATAAAGAGCTTTACACAGGAAGTGGCAAGGACGTTTACCTTTGGTGAGTAAGTGAAGGTCGGCGAAAGGAACAAAAGCAGGTGAGGAGAGTAGCAAGGGATCTTTTGTTGGAAATCATCTGCAGGAGCAAGAGCTGAAGCTATAGGTTTATTTCGTTACCGAACGGGGTAAGTTACTCCTTCACTCTAATCTGCCATTCTCATCGCTCAGTCAGAAGTGTTTAAAGCCCCCATCACACGGAACTGGATTTCCAGTAGGTATGCCCTAGTTGGCACTGGACTGGCTACCAATTTGCTAGTTTTCGCCTCACACGATACTTATCAGCGTACTTGTCGATAGACTTTTGTTCCCAAACGAGGGAAGTTGTAATGGCGGCCGCGTGATGTGTAAACAATGTATCACTTCGCATTTTTAAAAGACGATAACTATTCAACCGAGAGGAATAACGTTTCGTATAAAACGTTATTAGGTACAAAACAATGGCGCTGCTTAAATACATACTTTACAACGTTTACTGTACACGTATGGAAGAATAGTTTCGTTGTTTCAAATGTAAACACCGTGCACTCAGCATAGATGGTGTAACTCAACGCGTCTTTCATGCTGTATACGTTATATATTGCTGGAGTAACACTCGGAAACCACAGACAAAAGCGCTCCTTTGCACACTCACAGATTATCTTCACATGGCGAAACTTTGCTCTGATTGGCTGTCCAGTCGAGGAAAGCAAGTAGCAATTAGAACATGTCCTATTCCTCCAAACCAGTCAAGCAGTCAGCCAGGCGGCCATGATTGCTTCCTAGAAAGTTAGTTCAGCGCCAACTAGGGCATTCCTACTAGAAATCCAGTTCCATGCGATAGGGGCTTTAGACTAAAGAATTCGTTTTACTTTTATTACTTAATGCTAAGTTAGGTATTCACACCTGACCCTTTTAGGGCCGTCTATACCATCAAGTGCTACAATTGGTGGGGGTGAGCTGAATCCCTTGGTTCGATTCCCATGTTCTACAGGGCAGAACTCTACGCAATAAACCCATGTATAGTTTATGGATTCAGATAAATTAATATACGGACGGGTAGATAAGATACTTATTATTAGGGTTTGGAAGTTGAGGAAAAATCATTTTTTTTCCTAGAGTCCGAAGACGAGGCCCAACATAATACATGTTCATTTTGGGTCATTGTAGGCCAGAAAAAGGTGGGTTTTATTTGTCCTTTTTTTTTTTTTTTTTTTTTACTTTTTCGGCGTTTTTTGGCTTATTGGTCCTTTTCTTAGCCTTTTTTTAGATCTTAAAGGCTTCTTTTTTGCAACTTCACCTTCTTTCGACTACGTTTTTACTGCCCATTCTCAATTCGAATCATCATCAGTTCATCACCTCTTAAACATCCTTTCTGTAGTAAAGAAATAAAGAAAGAAATATATTTGAACCATCCCTGAAACGAGAGAAAAACCTTTTTGGACGACTGAAGCAGGTACGGTACAAGGTCCTTTAACCGTAACTTGTCTGGAAGGTCGCGCTGTAAGTGGCAACTTTCTCTTGTTTTGAAGCTTTCAGTTTTTTCGCACTGTATGCTCCATACCACCAGAATTTTGTATTTTTTAAAATCATTAAATATGTAATTAAAATGAAGTTATTAATTAATTTGGATCACATTTATACTACGTCCTTTTTTCTGTTTTTAGGTTCTTTTTTTGATATTTTTAGGTCTTTTTTTTTTGGCAATTTATAGGTCTTAACTTCCGAGCCCTGCTTATTATTCATAACGTGAAATAAAAACTATTGTCCGCTGTTTAAAACGAGCAATAAGATGTTTTTGTTTGTTTCAATATGTTACAATATGAACACAAAATGTAATAGAAATAATGCACTCTACAATGTAATTTGACTGCATGAGTTTCTTGAGCCGCGGTCCACAGAAATTTAATCTGTGATGCATGGCTTCTTAACGAGCGGCCAGCGACAGCCTTATAGTGGAAACACATACAAAAGAACCAGCGCAGACACGCGACTCCTGTGCGCCGTACTCCCGCGTGGAGGGGAGGGGCAGAGTGGAGCATGCTTCCTTATGGCCTGAGTTGAACGGAAGAAGGGGGAGGTGCGTGAGGACTTTTCGCGGAAGGTTCATTTCCTCGTGGTCGCTCTATAGCAACTTTTAATACATGCTAAGCTAACATCACCAAACCTGTTCTTCATAACCTATCCACGTATGCATATAATAGCTTAAATAAACAAGATTTAACCTGCCTAACGTATTTACCTGCTTTTTTCTGCTATTATATACATACGTGGAATAGTTAGGCAGACCAGGTTTGGCGCTGCTCCCAAATTGTTAAGGCTCTCGCTAGCCGCTCGTGCCTTCGTAACATCAAGTTCGCGTCCAGCCGTTTGACTGCCACATCTCGTTTTTCACAAACTATGGTACACATTCTACTTGTTCTTGCGTTTAATATTTGCATATTGCAACACTGTTGTTCCGTCGCTTCAAATTCAGGCGATGCAGTCACTTTAACGCCAACATATCATTGCACACAAAAACCTGAACCGTACGAGCCGGGATTGGTCTCACCGTCTCTCATGAAAATCTGTGGCCATGCATCTTCTTACCTGCTGATCGTCACGAGCAGCGGCGGCGATTGGGTGCCAAAACTTGGGGTTCAAGGTCAGTGTATGTACTCTTGGCAGACAAGACTTAGCGTTAAGAGCCACGGGAATAAAATGTGTCAAAAAGTTGGGGTAATTGCCACGACTGGTCACAAGGCAGGTCATGCATCATGTGAGCAATTGAAATTTGTTTAATCACTATGTGCAGTCATACTTCTCTACGTTTGGCGCTGTCCTAAGCGAAGGATGATGCAACCAGTTGCTTACCGTGTAATTCTACTCCTGTGTTGCCAAATATGCGGCGTTGTATTATTATGAAGAGGAAAACCCCTTCATAATAGAATTTTTGACAACTGTGAAAAGGAGGAGATGTATAGATATGACAACACTGGGCTCAAACGCAGGAGAACAATTTCTTTTCCTGTGAATACGAGAGGAGTTGACTGTTGATTTGGCAGCGGGTTTTCTTATCTTGGCACAACTCTACAGGATTATGTAATAGTCTTGCGAAAATTTTATTACAAAACAATGAGATGCTACTCGAAAACTATTAACATGTAAATGCAAAACTGCGTGCGCTCGTGGTTAAAAATGTATATCACAAGCGCCCAAATTCCATGGCGATGTTGTCACGTTGTGTCAACTGTTTTTGCCTTTCAAGGGACCCCTGCTGGGTCCTTATAAGTTGACATATTATGTATCATATATTATGTGAATGGCTATATTCATAACACCCTATTCCATTTAATAATCTCACTATCTCATAAAGAATTTGGCCTCGTAAGACGGGCAATGTATCGCTGCAGAAGGAGGAAGACCCCAGCAGACCTCAGAGACATAGTCGAAGCTAACCTAACCTAACCTAACCTAGCCATTACACAATCATAGATGTGGCAACGCAGCAGTGGATGTTGTGCGCTCCTGGCAGCTTTCATATTTTTGTGCGCTAGTAGACTGCACAGTAACGATCAGTGTTGCACTTTCCTCGTCGTTTTACCGACCGGGGACATTCGTGTATCGATACAATGCTACGAACCGCTCTTCTACGTTATAGTTGCTTGTGTCAGCCGTTAAAAACTAAAAGTTAAAATATACAATACAGTAATTTTGCCTGTAATATTATATGGATACGAAACTGGGCAAGGACGTATTTAGGGGTAGGTCCAGGGGGTCCGGATCCCCTAAAGACTTACTAGGAACAAAAAATAAATAATTAAATAATAAAATTACTAAAATGAAATAATGATAATATTCTTGTTGTTTAATTGAGGGTTATTAATTATTTCGGCCAAACTTATTGGAAGGCAAGTATTATATTGGGATCTTACGACTTTGAGGGACAGTACCACAGAAGATTTATGCAAGATTTATGACTACTTAAAATAATATGCTTAAAATATTACCAGGAACTATATTTGTCGTCAACTGGATTTAACATCCTTTTTTGATATTCAATAAATATTAAATTCATTATCTATTTGACATTAATTTCCTTGCCAGGGCAGTTGTCTTTTCCTTTTTACAAATTTTACCGACCTTAACTACACGCAAGCTACATAATGAATACGTGCTTCTATATCACGATTCTTGCTGCAGTCATAAACCTTCGGGTTTAGAAATACTAGAGAGTGAGTGAGTTGAGTCAGCTGTTTGAAAGAAGAGAACACATTTAATAAGTTGCGCTGTGATAATCACCTACGGGGCAAAAAGACAAGACAAGACCCCTGTACACATTGACATATCGCAACTTCAATATCTGTAGATCTTAATTTTACAGTTTGAGAATGACAGACAAGTAGGTAATGATGTATAATAAGTGATAATTGTTGCATGTTTTTGATAAACTTGTATTGGCATGTAAAACATAAAACAATAAAGTAAATTACAATGAATGAACGTTCTTTAATTGTGGTCTTATTTACAACAGGTTTGTCTGCCGTACAACTTGTTCGTCTTTTGTTATTAGCGTTTAAATTGTTAACACTTTCTCCATCATATATTAATGAGTACGTCCTCTCTAATATACGACATAACGTTACATCAAAACACAACAGGCGAATGCCCAATTATAGTGTTCCATATTTTCTGATAATCATAAAGTATGTCAATACTAAAGTACATTGTAAATGTACACAAAAGAAGGTATAGTTACTAAAAAGAAATATTAAAATAATAATACAAGTATGATGAAAAGAGTAACATAAAAAGTCAGATGTAGCTATCTAATACAAAAATTGCCTATATGAACACAAAATTTTAAATATTAAAATGTACAAATAATATCTTTACACTCAATGTTTCAGATCTGAACCACCACGGCAAAACAGAATATAAAGAGATACTTACATAATGCATTATAATTTACATGAAATATGAAATTGATATAAACACAGTAAAATTCAAGGAAATAAGATATATATATTACATTATGAACTATAGTAAATTAAAGCAAAACTTCATTTTAGAACTGAGCTCCACATTCGTTCTGAGTATTTGAATGAGTTGATATTTAAAACAAAATATTCGGTAAACTATTAATTAATAAATATTAGCATAACTTCACAGTCCCTTTTTATTCATTTATAAATCTTCAGTAATGCTTATTTATTTTATTTATTTATTCATTGACCACAACAGGCTAATGCCCAATTACAGTGTCCTACATAATTGAGTATAAACTACGAAAGAAATATTGGTTTTAAATAAAATACATTCATATTTACATTTTTGACATGTGTTCTTCCATTCTTTGAATTCATTCAATGAAATATTGGTGTTATATAAGTGAGGAAGAAAAATAAATGAACATAATCATTAGACATACAAACAGACGACTTGAAGTATAAAAATTAAATATATAGTTCTTGACTGCTAGACTATTTCTCTTAACTCTAACTTTACTTAAACATTACGAAAAACATATTATAGTGGTGAAAAAATTAGCAAAGTAACATTTCTTGTATCTTTCAATTTATTTTTCTTTCAGTGTTGTTCGATTTCCCTCCTATTTAGGCTAATCACGACGATAAGGATGAATGATGAATAAATGACACTGATTAATGGGTACCAGTGTAACACTTAGGTGCATGATCAGACTCAACAAGCAAACTGTCTGTGAAGAGAATGTTCGAATACTCGACGCGTGTGGCTGGGGAGCGTATCTTACATATTTCTAATTAGCATGTACGTACATGATTTAGACCCCTCTCTCTGTGACATACTCAATACAAACGTCTGTACCATAACAATACAATGTATACAATAATATATTGCAATCAACAAACATTGGAAATAATAAAGAAGATAGCTGGTTTAATAATTTCAAATATTTACAGCCTTCAACATTTTACGAACATTCAAATTATGACATGTAATTCAATAAAAATATGAATTCTTGCACCATATCACATATGACTACTTTTTATTTTTATAATCAGACCTGGAAAAGATGATGTCTCCAGTCAGAATAACTAACATATAAGGTGGACACTCCAAAATATTGAAACGACGTAGGCAATACAAATATCGGCATGAGGTTCAAGTAAACGTCGACGAGGCTTGAGAGTCCAAATATCTGCAAGAAATTTGAGTAATCGTCGAGGAGGCTTGAGAGTCCAAATATCTGCATGAAATTTTAGTAATCGACGAAGAGGCTTGAGAGTCCAAATATCTGCATGAAATTTTAGTAATCGACGAAGATGCTTGAGAGTCCAAATCTCTGCATGAAAATTTAGTAATCGTCGAGGAGGCTTGAGAGTCCAAATATCTGCATGAAATTTTAGTAATCGTCGAAGAGGCTTGAGATTCCAGATATCTGCATGAAATTTTAGTAATCGTCGAAGAGGCTTGAGAGTCCAAATATCTGCATGAAATTTGAGTAATCGATGAAGAGGCTTGAGACTCCAAATATCTGCATGAAATTTTAGTAATCGTCGAAGAGGCTTCAGACTCCAAATATCTGCATGAAATTTGAGTAATCGTCGAAGAGGCTTGAGAGTCCAAATATCTGAATGAAATTTTAGTAATCGACGAAGAGGCTTCAGAGTCTAAATATCTGCATGAAATTTTAGTAATCGACGAAGAGGCTTGAGAGTCCACACATCTGCATGGAATTTTAGTAATCGTCGAAGAGGCTTCAGAGTTTAAATATCTGCATGAAATTTTAGTAATCGACGAAGAGGCTTGAGAGTCCAAATATCTGCATGAAATTTTAGTAATCGTCGAAAAGGCTTGAGAGTCCAAATATCTGCATGAAATTTTAGTAATCGTCGAAGAGGCTTGAGAGTCCAAATATCTGCATGAAATTTTAGTAATCGTCGAAGAGGTTTCAGAGTCTAAATATCTGCATGAAATTTTAGTAATCGTCGAAGAGGCTTGAGAGTCCAAATATCTGCATGAAATTTTAGTAATGGACGAAGAGGCTTGAGAGTCCAAATATCTGCATGAAATTTTAGTAATCGTCGAAGAGGCTTGAGAGTCCAAATATCTGAATGAAATTTTAATAATCGACGAAGAGGCTTTAGAGTTTAAATATCTGCATGGAATTTTAGTAATCGACGAAGAGGCTTGAGAGTCCAAATATCTGCATGGAATTTTAGTAATCGTCGAATAGGCTTCAGAGTCTAAATATCTGCATGAAATTTTAGTAATCGACGAAGACGCTTGAGAGTCCAAATATATGCATGAAATTTTAGTAATCGTCGAAGAGGCTTGAGAGTCCAAATATTTGCATGAAATTTTAGTAATCGTCGAAGAGGCTTGAGAGTCCAAATATCTGCATGAAATTTTAGTAATCGTCGAAGAGGTTTCAGAGTCTAAATATCTGCATGAAATTTTAGTAATCGTCGAAGAGGCTTGAGAGTCCAAATATCTGCATGAAATTTTAGTAATCGACGAAGAGGCTTGAGAGTCCAAATATCTGCATGGAATTTTAGTAATCGTCGAAGAGGCTTGAGAGTCCAAATATCTGCATGGAATTTTAGTAATCGTCGAAGAGGCTTGAGAGTCCAAATATCTGAATGAAATTTTAGTAATCGACGAAGAGGCTTCAGAGTCTAAATATCTTCATGAAATTTAAGTAATCGACGAAGAGGCTTGAGAGTCCACTCATCTGCATGGAATTTTAGTAATCGCCGAAGAGGCTTCAGAGTCTAAATATCTGCATGAAATTTTAGTAATCGACGAAGAGGCTTGAGAGTCCAAATATCTGCATGAAATTTTAGTAATCGTCGAAGAGGCTTGAGAGTCCAAATATCTGCATGAAATTTTAGTAATCGTCGAAGAGGCTTGAGAGTCCAAATATCTGCATGAAATTTTAGTAATCGTCGAAGAGGTTTCAGAGTCTAAATATCTGCATGAAATTTTAGTAATCGTCGAAGAGGCTTGAGAGTCCAAATATCTGCATGAAATTTTAGTAATCGTCGAAGAGGCTTGAGAGTCCAAATATCTGCATGAAATTTTAGTAATCGTCGAAGAGGTTTCAGAGTCTAAATATCTGCATGGAATTTTAGTAATCGTCGAAGAGGCTTGAGAGTCCAAATATCTGCATGAAATTTTAGTAATGGACGAAGAGGCTTGAGAGTCCAAATATCTGCATGAAATTTTAGTAATCGTCGAAGAGGCTTGAGAGTCCAAATATCTGAATGAAATTTTAATAATCGACGAAGAGGCTTCAGAGTTTAAATATCTGCATGAAATTTTAGTAATCGACGAAGAGGCTTGAGAGTCCAAATATCTGCATGGAATTTTAGTAATCGTCGAAGAGGCTTCAGAGTCTAAATATCTGCATGAAATTCTAGTAATCGACGAAGAGGCTTGAGAGTCCAAATATCTGCATGAAATTTTAGTAATCGTCGAAGAGGCTTGAGAGTCTAAATATCTGCATGAAATTTTAGTAATCGTCGAAGAGGTTTCAGAATCTAAATATCTGCATGAAATTTTAGTAATCGTCGAAGAGGCTTGAGCGTCCAAATATCTGCATGAAATTTTAGTAATCGATGAAGAGGCTTGTGAGTCCAAATATCTGCATGGAATTTTAGTAATCGTCGCAGAGGCTTGAGAGTCCAAATATCTGCATGAAATTTTAGTAATCGTCGAAGAGGCTTGAGAGTCCAAATATCTGAATGAAATTTTAGTAATCGACGAAGAGGCTTCAGAGTCTAAATATCTTCATGAAATTTTAGTAATCGACGAAGAGGCTTGAGAGTCCACACATCTGCATGGAATTTTAGTAATCGCCGAAGAGGCTTGAGAGTCTAAATATCTGCATGAAATTTTAGTAATCGACGAAGAGGCTTGAGAGTCCAAATATCTGCATGAAATTTTAGTAATCGTCGAAGAGGCTTGAGAGTCCAAATATCTGCATGAAATTTTAGTAATCGTCGAAGAGGCTTGAGAGTCCAAATATCTGCATGAAATTTTAGTAATCGTCGAAGAGGTTTCAGAGTCTAAATATCTGCATGAAATTTTAGTAATCGTCGAAGAGGCTTGAGAGTCCAAATATCTGCATGAAATTTTAGTTATCGTCGAAGAGCCTTGAGAGTCCAAATATGTGAATGAAATTTTAGTAATCGACGAAGAGGCTTGAGAGTCCAAATATCTGCATGAAATTTTAGTAATCGTCGAAGAGGCTTGAGAGTCCAAATATCGGCATGAAATTTTAGTAATCGACGAAGAGGCTTGAGAGTCCAAATATCTGCATGGAAATTTAGTAATCGTCGAAGAGGCTTGAGAGTCCAAATATCTGCATGAAATTTTAGTTATCGTCGAAGTGCCTTGAGAGTCCAAATATGTGAATGAAATTTTAGTAATCGACGAAGAGGTTTCAGAGTCTAAATATCTGCATGAAATTTTAGTAATCGACGAAGAGGCTTGAGAGTCCACACATCTGCATGGAATTTTAGTAATCGTCGAAGAGGCTTCAGGGTCTAAATATCTGCATGAAATTTTAGTAATCGACGAAGAGGCTTCAGAGTCTAAATATCTGAATGAAATTTTAGTAATCGTCGAAGAGGCTTCAGAGTCCAAATATCTGCATGTAATTTTAGTAACCGTCGAAGAGGCTTGAGAGTCCAAATATCTGCATGAAATTTTAGTAATCGTCGAAGAGGTTTCAGAGTCTAAATATCTGCATGAAATTTTAGTAATCGTCGAAGAGGCTTGAGAGTCCAAATATCTGCATGAAATTTTAGTAATCGTCGAAGAGGCTTGAGAGTCCAAATATCTGAATGGAATTTTAGTAATCGTCGAAGAGGCTTGAGAGTCCAAATATCTGCATGAAATTTTAGTAATCGACGAAGAGGCTTCAGAGTCCAAATATCTGAATGAAATTTGAGTAATCGACGAAGAGGCTCGAGAGTCCAAATATCTGCATGAAATTTTAGTAATCGACGTAGAGGCTTGAGAGTCTAAATATCTGCATGAAATTTGAGTAATCGTCGAAGAGGCTTCAGACTCCAAATATCTGCATGAAAATTTAGTAATCCACGAAGAGGCTTCAGAGTCCAAATATCTGCATGAAATTTGAGTAATCGAAGAAGAGGCTTCAGAGTCCAAATATCTGCATGAAATTTTAGTAATCGTCGAAGAGGCTTGAGAGTCCAAATATCTGCATGAAATTTTAGTAATCGACGTAGAGGCTTGAGAGTCTAAATATCTGCATGAAATTTTAGTAATCGACGAAGAGGCTTCAGACTGCAAATATCTGCATGAAATTTGAGTAATCGAAGAAGAGGCTTCACAGTCCAAATATCTGAATGAAATTTTAGTAATCGTCGAAGAGGCTTGAGAGTCCAAATATCTGCATGAAATTTTAGTAATCGACGTAGAGGCTTGAGAGTCTAAATATCTGCATGAAATTTGAGTAATCGTCGAAGAGGCTTCAGACTCCAAATATCTGCATGAAATTTTAGTAATCGACGAAGAGGTTTCAGACTCCAAATATCTGCATGAAATTTGAGTAATCGAAGAACAGGCTTCAGACTCCAACTATCTGCATGAAATTTATTAATCGACGAAGAGGCTCCAGAGTCCAAATATCTGAATGAAATTTGAGTATTCGACGAAGAAGCTTGAGAGTCTAAATATCTGCATGAAATTTGAGTAATCGTCGAAGATTCTTGAGAGTCCAAATATCTGCATGAAATTTTAGTAATCGTCGAAGAGGCTTGAGAGTCCAAATATCTGAATGAAATTTTAGTAATCGTCGAAGAGGCTTGAAAATCCAAATATCTGCATGAAATTTTAGTAATCGACGAAGAGGCTCCAGAGTCCAAATATCTGAATGAAATTTGAGTATTCGACGAAGAAGCTTGAGATTCTAAATATCTGCATGAAATTTTAGTAATCGTCGAAGAGGCTTGAGAGTCAAAATATCTGCATGAAATTTTAGTAATCGTCGAAGAGGCTTGAGAGTCTAAATATCTGAATGAAATTTGAGTATTCGACGAAGAAGTTTGAGAGTCTAAATATCTGAATGAAATTTGAGTAATCGTCGAGGAGGCTTGAGAGTCCAAATATCTGAATGAAATTTGAGTAATAGTCGAAGAGGCTTGAAAATCCAAATATCAGAATGAAATTTGACTAATCGTCGAGGAGGCTGGAGAGTCGAAATATCTACATGAAATTTGAGTAGACGTCGAAGAGGGTTGTGAGTCTAAATATCTGCATGAAATTTGAGAGTCCAAATATCAGCATGAAATTTGAGTAAACGTCGAAGTGGCTTGAGAATCCAAATACCTGCATGAAATTTAAGTAATCGTCGAGGAGGCTTGAGAATCCAAGTATCTGCATGAAGTTTAAGTAAGCGTCGAAGGTGCTTGGAGAATCCAAATGTGCTTAGACAATTTATGTAAACATTGCCAGATATGTGATATTGCAAATGTTTACATAAAGTTTACGTGGATGTGGAAGGTGTCCGGGAATATTGAAAAATCATGAAACGAAAGTTAAAATCCAAATATCAAATTAATTTTGATCAAGTATCGAACCGAAGACAAACTTCCACATAACCTCATGAAATTGGGAAGTTTTGCAAGATCAAGAGTTTCTAATCACAAATATAGATCCTATTTTACCATGTACCAACAGGCAAATGATCATGAGGTTCAAATTGAAATTGTAATTGTATGTAATATCATGAGTATTATGAAAATATCTGCATGAAATTTTAGTATTAAAAGTTTTGTGAAGATATGAGATTTGTTTTTTCTTACCAAGGTGTTTGTTTTGTGTTTCATTGTGGAAAGGTCTTACTAATTATACTTTGTTTTGTTATAGTAAATTACGTAATTCTGTGATGTACATTTTCTCTTAAGATTTAATAGTTGTAAATAAACTTATCAAGAAGTTGTCTACTTATTAAAATCTTGTTACCTTAAAAATTTGTCTTTAGTATTTTATGTGTTGCTGCCATCTTTCGGTCGTTGTTGAAAAGGTTCAAAAATGCGAGTTTGTTTTTATGGACATTCCTGAAGCCATTTGTGTAGGTTTATGTGTATTGTGAATGCAATTATCCAGCTTGTCTCATAGATAAATTTCGAATAGATCTTACATTTGTTGAAAAATTTAGAGGTTATTCTTCTCAAGATAGACAAATTTAATGGCCCCGCTAAATGACATTGGTTCTCTTCTGTATAGGGTTACTGTCATGGGCGTCCCCAGGAATTTTTGTCACCGGTGGTAGAGTCATAGAAACGTTTATAATAATAATAATAATGTTATTATTGCTATTATTATTATTACTACTACTACTATACTTACGTTTTTTTAACATTACATTCATTTGTAATTTCCATATTCTGTATATCTATATACAATTTGCATAACTGTATACTTAACATTAATTCATGTGGGACAAAAAGCTGTTTCATATAGTTAGATAATCAGTGTAAAATAGACTGTAAGCTTAAGTGTAACTCTACTTCAAATAATAATAACAACAATGTAATAGTTGCAGTCACATACAGAGTGTAAGTTTCAAAAAACTATACTTCTTGTTATAAAATATCTCTACAATTTCACCATTCGAATTACATTAACTCTTTCCAGAAATCTCAAAAAATGGGGGGGGGGGCAAGTGCTAAGCTACTACCGTCTGCAGAGAAATCATTGATTACATGGAAGACAAAGGAAGATGCTTAAAATGTATTGATTTTGTAATCTATCCCGTGCGGGGTCCAGTGGCGACGCCAGAGGGGGGCGGGCGTCCCCCATTCAGACACTTCGTCCCCCGTCCGCCTCCCCCCCAACTAAAGTTAATGAAATATCGAATAATAAGAGAGTTCATTCCTAAGAGTATGACGATTTTCACTATTTCTATGTGGTGTATTCTGCATGATATCACTTTTCCTGCTTATAATACCAACTTGACTAACAAATATTAATTTGTCTTAGTATATATATGTGTGTGTGTGTGTATGTGGGTGTGTGTGTGTGTGTGTGTGTTTGTGACTTTCGTTCAAGATTCGAGCGCCGACCTGGCCATAGGCCATTTCTCATTCATTTATGTACTGTAATCGTCGCGATTAACCTAAGTTCTAACCCGTTTTAAGAACTGGATAAAAGCGTTGAATGTGGATGGTTTTAAAATATGACAAACATTCTGAGGACCACAAAGCTCATCTGTAGTACGGGCAAATTATTCTAATCGTGGGTCGTTAGTTAAGACGCTATTTAGTCAAATACATTGAAAGGTGATTCAAGATTTGGTTGGTTGGTTGATTTGGCGTTTTTAGTCCACTTTATGCACATAAAGGCTAATCGGGACTGGACTTACAGTTTAAAGTGCCTCTACCGGGTATTGAACCTGGGACCAAAAATGATCAAGGAAAGCCGACACTACATGTCAGTTGTTGTGGATGCATCGCGGTTTCTTACTATTCAGGGACTTGATTTTCAAGATGATGAGTCTGAGGCAAACATTACCAAAGGGAATTTTTTCGTTACACTGAAGTTAATTTCAAAATGAGGGGATATTATTCGGAAACTTGAACCTTAAAATGCAAATTACACTCAAAATTATATTAAAAACAAATTAATCTGCGTAGTGTCCTCACTTATTCTTAAGCCAGGAAGTGGAAGAGGCGAAAGTATTCGCACTGATGTCACATGAAACAAAATGCATTGCGATATAGGAACAAGAAAGATATTTGTATCGCGGGCAGGTAAAAGAACGCGTTTTAGGATTTGCCACTCTTCAATCATTAGAAGCAAGTTCGCTCTTTCTCGTACATATCAAAATCGAAGAACTTCTTCCCAAGAACTCCATAGGTGAATGTAATTGTGTAGCACAAACATACGTTGGAGTGGTAGAGTGAGAGGTGCACCAGGGGCAGAACATTTCTTGAATTATGAGATAACTGCAATCTTTTTCAGATTTTCTTTCCTGTGATAACATTTCCCAGAAAGATGAAACGCAGATTTTGCCCAAAACTCTTCAGCTTTACGAAGATGGAACGAAAGTACTTCACTTAATGGATTTAGATTTCTTGGAAATCCTAGGAAAGTATAAATTGGCATTTCACAAGGCTCGCACTTTAGTTGTATTCTCTCCAATGCAGCATGTGAAAGAACCTTTTCGTGTTTGAAACCTTTGAAATGATTTGCTCGAAACAGGCTGCCGGATGCCAGCTGCCTCATTTGCCTGTCCTTGCTGTTGAGAAGAAATGTCAAGTTCTGGACGTACCGAAGGGGGGCAATGTGTTCTCCAAAGCACATACAGCAGCATTCTCCTACAGAAGAATTGCACTTCATTAAGTGACTTTCGTTGTTTCTAATACTTAAGAAAATTAATTTCCTCCAACGTCATGTTTATTTTGCAAGAAAATTAAACTCTTCGAATTTTTTTTTCGTCATTTATATTATTATCTTATAACTTAAATATTTATATCAGTAGTTTCATCACAAGAAAGACGATGAATTATAATATTACAAATGTCTTCCAATACTGGAATAGACCACTAGAAACAATGCAACTTGAGGCAGTTCCCACGAATAAAAAAAGCACAACGGTGTTTTGCAGCAGTGTTGGTAGAGGAGTTGATTTGATTTGATTGATTTTTCTGGCTATTTTACGTCTCATTTCTACCAGTTTTCGCTAATCGCGACGATGAGGATGAGTGATGATATGATGAAATTGATGAAGGGACACTTACCCATGTCCAGGCCAGGATTCAACCTCCGTCGCGGAGTGATTAACACAGCACGCTACGATAACGCTAATGCTTAACACTGTTTGCCCGGTGGAACTCTTAACAACACTTCAAATTTAATTCTTAGAATTACATATACAGTTTCTCTCAGGAGAAACTAACTTTTGGACCACCCTGTATTTACAGTTGCTGAAGAGCTAAATTAGTTCAAACTTTCTGTGACGTAGACAAATCCATTCAATGCTACCAGTAATGTTATCCGATACATCTATTGCAATCTTCCACCGTTTAATTTTTTTTTTCACGCTCATTTTTGCTGATTATTTTTTTAAGATTGTGGTTTTGAAATATTAGTTTACGAATTGAGTTTCCAAGAGAGTTTTTGCTATGCTTTGCATGATAGTTCCTTACTCCGATTGTCTTGCGTAATTTGGAGTTCTGTATATTTCATATGTAGCATATAGAAATGATTGTTTTGAATAACCAAAAAATGTTTGTTTTAATAGGCGATTAACAAATTCTTTTATCAATCGTGTGCATTTGTTTATAATTCGGTAAGAATTACCAAATTTAATAAAACTACCAATTTATTTTTCTTTATGACTACCGAAAGACTTTAAAAGCCTTTTGTAAATTAGAAAAAATATATTTTTATGTTCACAAAACAATAATTCGAGCTGGAAATGAAATAACATTATAATGGAAAAAACAAAATTATCAAGAATTTATAAAATAGTAATTTTCAGTTATACATGTTATTATGAAATATTTGATTATAGTTACGTACTTTAACAAAAAGTAAAGAATAACTTAATAGCATTAAAAATTATGTGCTGTTGCAGTAATTTGTTTAGTAATCAACGGGTCCCGGGTTCGATAATTGGTGGAGACACAAGTGGTTCGGATATCACTTTCAGAAGCACGTCCCGATTAACCTTTCTGTGCATAAAGTGGACTTGAAACTAATCTCAAACAAACAAACACTTTGTTTGAACATTATTGGAGTAGAAGAAGAAAGAAACAAGGAATTACGATAATCAGAAAAAAAATCTGACATTATTTCAACTTTCAAGGGTAGAGGATGTCATAATAACTTGAGAATTAATTGGAGGTTCTTGTATTCAGTCCATTTTATGGGCTAATCGGGACTGGACCTATAGTTTAACGTGGGATCCGAAATACTACAATATGTGACTCCAAAGGATATTGAACCAGGGACGACGCGACAGGTGGGCAAGCGCTCACCCGAAAATTCCTCTGCCCGCCCAAAAAATTCAAGACATAATCGTTTAGGAAAATATGAATGCTGCAATAAGAAAAAGTAATTTATTGACTTGACTCCGTGCATATTTTTCTTATGAATATTGTCCACACTAGAAAGTGTCACAAATCATCCTATAAAAATTTTCGCTCATTCGCTGTTTTTTGATTTACATTACTTTATTGAGTAAGAAAAGGAATAGAAACTATGTTGATAAACTATGTTGATAAATAATACCTGTCGAATTTATCTTATTTAAAACTTGAATGTTTTTTTTGTATAAAATGTACATAGTCAACTTCTTGAGGAATTTGGAGGGCAGAAAGTGCTTCTCCACCCATAAAGTCGAGGCCTATAGTGATGTGATAATTGTAAATAAATGAAACTTTTCCCAATAGTTTTAAAACCATACGAACAAGAGAAGAACTGCTACGTCGTTATCATGAACAAAACCTTTTCCAAATATGGAAACTACAGGTACTACCTGTGACAAAAATATTGAGCCCTCGGTTTACGTGCTTGTAAAATTGTACTCCGTGGGAAGAAAGAAGTCAAATATACCTCATTGGAAAGCTTCAAGTATCTACTTTTTAATAAGCGTTATCTAAAAATTAATCTTAACTTTGTTTTCTTACTATAATGAAAAAATCACTGAAAAGTGTAGTTTCTTCTTCCAATTTTCCAGTTCATAATCGACTGTAGCCTACATATAATCTTGCGATTTTGTGTACTTGAAGTTTGATTATTTTTTAACCTCTGTAGAAAAAGAGAAATGCATATTTTTACTAAATACTTCAAAAATTGACATTTTAGGGAAACATGCAAACTTGAAATGCATAATTACAAATTTAATGAAATTGCAAAAAAAAAAAAAAAACTGTTGATATAACGCATTTGATCAAATTTCAGAAGTTTGGCGTGTGTTTCTCAAATATGGTTCCAGATATTAATATTCTTTTGCACTCGTAATATGGTAAACGGGTGCATGACGTATGGCGAAGTGCTGCCAATCTCAGACTCTGCAGGCTGCAGGTGACTTCCACAGCGTTGCCGCTTCGCTGCGAGAATCGCGCAATTGAGTTAAGTGGAGCCGATCCAAAGTATTGTCGCAGAATAAAATAATGAATGAAATATTTCTCGTATTGCAAATGGAGTACTGCAGCGTTTCTATTTTTCGTTTCTTTCTAGCTTCTATCTTCATATGAACGTTGTGTTATTTGATACCCGGCGAAGGTACATAGTGGTTCGGATCCCACTTTAAACTGTAAGTCCCGTCCCGATTATCCTACCTGTGCAAAACGTGGACCTAAAGAGAGAAAACAACTCAACTCGACTTTATATGAACATCATTTTCCAAGTATTATTTTATGACGCACATTTAAACAGATATATTGAGTGCAATGATGTTCGATGAGAGATCCAGTCTTCTTTGTTGACACGGTCGTGTCAGAGTGAACCATATGATATTATTAATAGTCATAAGAATATATTTAGCTCAATACAAATTGAGAATGAGCAACATGAGACTATATATTGGTATACGCGTGATACCTCCCAGGGCACGGGAAAACATTAAGATTTGCAGTAAATAGACACAAAAACACAGAACTTACGTTTTAACATATGAATTCAGGATCTATTTATCTTGATTATCCAATTTAAAAAGAACCAAAGTTGTACATCATAACGAAACTCACAAAAAGAAATCACGGTAAATTTCTCGTATCGGACAAACGGATTTCTTCAAATTTACAGGAGAAATTACTTATCGAATGAAGTTTCTTTAGACTTGTGGAAGTTCGGGGAAGTGTTTTCTCGCATCGTTCATTGAATTTTGCCGGTAAATCATCTATTTTTCGATACAAATGTGTGAGCGATGCACGAAAGCTCTTGCATCCATTTACTTCCAGGTGGATGTAGCCTGTGTCTGATGACGTAATCCCGGTCAGTGTTTCCAAACACGTGTTTTTGTAACTGAAGAAGGTACGTTTCCGCAAATAGTTTGTGGGGCTATGTGTCAATGGTTCGTGGGGCTATGTGTCAATGGTTCGTGGGGCTATGCGTCAATGGTTCGTGGGGCTATGCGAGAATGGTGTGTGGGGCTACGCATATTGTTTTCGAAACCAATTTTTCACTATTGTAACCTATAGTGACCCTACCTAACCTAACCTTAGCGGAAATGGTTCGTGGGTTATGTATGAATGGTTCGTGGGGCTATGCGTCAATGGTTTGTGGGGCTACGTACGTATTTTTGGGTGCAGTGGGGTGGAAACACTGCATGCCGAGTACGGTAGTGAAACTGTGACCGCCATTTTGCATGTTACCGAAGGCAAAAAGAAACTAAGAAAACTTACTCGATATGTCGCAAATAGAGCTTATTTCCGTCAAATAAGCGAAATGCCACCTTCAGCAATGTTTCTCAATGCAGAATACGTAAGTACGAATATTCAAATTAAATGAAATAGCAAATTTCAGCCGTTTGTCCGATACGAGAAATTTACCGAAATCACAGTAACCTCAAAATCTTTCTCTCATGAACTTCCATTAATCTCGTAACTTCCAGCTCCAAGATTCATATCTATCAGGCGGGATATTGTACTTCAACAGTCTGTTCATACGTCCGGGAAGGACATGTCATTGTATACAATGATAATGCACCTGCCGTGTACAGTGATTTCATAGGAAAGGGAAACAGAGCGAGGTGCTTGCTAGCGACAGCAACGCATGAAAATTGTAATATTTTTAAATATATTTCAAGGAAAGACGCATGTACTCGTAAATTATGTTTATCTCACAAAATTCACTTAATCATCGTGGACTTAAAACAACAAATCAATCAATCAATCAATTTTCAGATTCCTTGACTTTCCGCCATCAACTGTGCACGTCCCATCACTTCAGTTGGAGAGAACTGTGGATCTCTATGGGAATTTTCACACGCATATATCTTCCACATGTCATTACCGGTGGCCGTGAAGAGCAGGACTTCCTCCATGCCGTAAGGACTACACAGTACTTCCAAAGCCCTGAAAACCTGGACAATACCTACTTTATAAATTGGACATTTAACCAATGTAGTTCTCTTTTCTAAATTTCGGAGTCTTTTCTGTGAGAGGGGGCGAAAGTTGGCTCCTTGTAATTCTGGCATTCTTTTTTAAAGAAAACGAATCAGAGCTCAACCATTTATCCACGATGACGTCCAAAGTGGACCTGGGGAGGGGAAGAGGTGATTCTGAATTATTTAATTATCATCATTTTTATCCCTGTATCCTCATTATATAAAAATATTTCTCAAGAAAATTGTCATGTGTTTTGGCCAGAATTTCAGACTTTGAAAACTCTGTGCCATGGTGTGCAAAGTATGCAGTACGGTGTGAGGTTGTTTGCATAAATTTAGTTTCATCTTGCACAGTATAGTTAAACTATTTTTTAGCGTGTAAAACACGTCATCGTGGCAGCCTGTGAAAATTATATTAATTTGTTTTACAATTTGTTTGCAGCAAGTTTTGTCACTCATGTTGAGCAATATACAAAACAGGAAGAAGGTGAAGTATTTAATGTCCAGAGTAGAGAGGCAGCACTTCGTTCCTACGCGTCAGCAAAAATTCGATGCGACTGGTGTTATGTTACATTCGGTGTAGCGGGGAACGAGCTGTTTTATTGTTGAGTCAGCAGAACGTGTCTGATCACGTTGAAGACGTCGGAAGCGGTGGGGGGAGGGGGTCAATGGATTTGTCACGTTGTTTCTTGATGTATGCTAACCTAACACGTGCGTATGTTTGTGTGTGTGTGGAGGAAATGCGCGCGCAACCATTGCGTATGATTCAAAGACATGAAGAAATGATTTAAAGATGGCGCCGAAGGTGCTTTACCCCGAAAACTTAGCGGCTAAGGTTATTGCTCTGTAAAACAAGAGGCGTCGAGGGTTCGATTTCTGGTAGAGTCAATATTGATTGATTGATAGATTGAGTTAGTTTTTTTAAGTCCGTTTTATGCACGGCAAAACTAATCAGGATTGGAGCTACAGTTGAAAAGTGGTGATTCGGACCACTATGTGCCTCCACCGAGTATCGAACCTGGGACCCCTTGATTACAAGGCGACGATGTCAATATTGAATGGTCTCGATTAGCCTGTGTGTAAATAAAGGCAACAAAATGGTTGAGTTCGAAAATCGAGTTGGGTTAGTGGTTAATGTTGTCACCTGGCAATGAAGAGGTCGCGGGTTCGATTCTCTAGGTAGTTAAATTAGGCCAATTGTTTAGTCCCGCCATTATAGGTCCCCGATTAGTCCATCTGTGCATAAATAGTGTTTGAATAAAATCAATATGGCGGCCTTTTGTTAGTGGTTATTGTTGTCGCCTGGTAATGAAGAGGTCACGGATTCGATTTTCTAGGTAGTTAAATGAGGCCAATTGTTTTGTCCCGCCATTATAGGTCCCGATTAGTCCATCTGTGCATAAATAGTATTTGAATAAAATCAATATGGCGGCCGCGTTTTGTGTTGGGGTTTTCGCAGCTAATGAATTACCTGTACATGTGGAACTACCAGCAGCGTTGATTGTAAATACAGACCCCAAAGATAGCCCCGGGAAGCACTGGGTAGCAATTTACATAGACAGTAACTCCCGGGGGAAATTTTTTGATAGTTACGGAAAACCTCCACATGTGCATAACCATTTGCGATTTTTGGAAAGTAACTCTAAATTCTATACGTACAACACTCATCAGATACAAAGTTACGGGTCCGTGTACTGTGGGCATTACTGTTTTCTGTATTTATTCCATAGAGCCTCTGGTAAACCCATGCATAAATTTCAAATTTTATTCCCAGTATCGATAAAAAACGACAATATTATAACAAGTTATTTGCTGACTCGTAAATTAAATTTATAATACTCGGTACGTATACTAGAAAATATTGACAGTAAATACTGTTTGAAATTTTATACAAGTTACATATAGTCCTAATAGTATATTAATAATTTTGTAGCGTTACAGTTTACAACAGCTTACTTATAATATTTATCTTGTTTTGTGTCTTTACAGAACAATGACGCAATATCCAGAGATGGGATCTTTCAATGCTAGATTGTCCTCTTTCAGAAACTGGCAATCAAAAGAATTCCCGTTTCTAGAAGCTCTGTCCGAAGCAGGATTATTTTACATTCAAAAAGAGGATAAAACAGTATGCTTCAAATGTGGTGGAGGATTATACCGATGGAAATACAGAAACAATCCAATACTAGAACATCGTCGATATTTTCCATTTTGCCCCCTGTCTATAAACCTAATTTCAGATCGACAATGCGGTTGATGCTTTAATTAAATTAATTAATATTTGTTATCCAATATTTCCTCAATATGACGTTTATGATATTCTGCTGATTTTTCTCTCACCATTGATCTTTGTAACGCCCCGCCCCCTCCACCTTTTTTGTCCAGCACATGCTTGGTTTGCTACGCGCGCATGCGTCTCAAAAACACACCCACGCATTTCTTCAAATGTATATCTGCACGCTGCGACATGCAGTATCTCGCAGTTCTTAGTCATGGAATCCTCTATTTCGATGCCGCTGAAAAAAAGATTTCAACCGTACACTAATTTCAAGGGGGTTCTTCAGAAAGAGAGCGATCAGCATTTACCTGAAGAACAAAAACAAGTAACTAGTCTTATACGCCAGTCGATATTATTTGATCACGTCTACTATTTGAATGCTTCGAAAACAAAGGTTATCTCAATCGGACTTTCCTCTCATCTGGATTTCCAACCTGTGGTCAGGCTACACAGAAGCGGGGCGGCCGGTGTTGAACTACAGTTGCAGGAGTGGCACGCTCTTCAGGAATTGTTTCCAGTAATCGACAATTACATCGCTATTCCAGGTGAGCAGCCTCGTGTTTCCTACCCACTAAGTGAGCAACATGAATTGCTGATAACCACACTGTACAATCGCCGTCAGATCATTATAAGGAAGAAACCAGCTTACGGTTCCCTGGAGATAGTGTTCATCGCAGAAAGTTCGTGGCGGAACTTTATGAAGATATTTGTGTGCATCGAGCATGCGAAAGTTATGTGTGAAACAGTGTCGCCGTATCTGAAATCATATTTTGGAAACTGTGTGGAATCTTGCATTCTCGACCTTCGCGAACAATGTTTCGGTTGCCCTGTCCATGCATGTAATAAGGAGAAGTTTGTGCTTTCCCATCTACATGGATGTACAAAACCTGAGCCTTTGTCTATACAAAACATCGACGGAAAAAGACTTTCCAAAGAAGTGTTTGTTTTTTGCGAGAACATGCTTGTGGAAAAAATAGTGAAACATTTTAATTCAGTGGTTGCAGCAGAAAATGGATATGATAGTGACACAATTCCTTATGTGGGTGAGTGAACAAACTTGAAGAATAAAAACTTGTTAAATAACATGCTGATAAACTGGTGACACAATATAAACATTTTACATATGTATGTGTGTGTGTGTGTGCGGCTCTTTTGAATTTTGTAAATATTGGTAATAAACAGGGATAAAATATATGTCTTGGCTTTTTTTTTCACTTATCACCCCTTTAAAAATCCTCATGGTTTATATTTTTACTGGTAACAATCGTTAATAACAACATTAATAATTAACTATATAATGAAAAAATGTGTATTGTGGACTTGTCGGAGATAAAGCATGAGAGCTTTTCTTCACACTGGTAAAAATCGGTGTTAATAACAACATTAATAATTAACTATATAATGAAAAAGTGTGTATTGTGGACTTGTCGGAGATAAAGCATGAGAGCTTTTCTTCACACTGGTAAGAATCTGTGTTAATAACAACATTAATAATTAACTATACAATAAAAAAATTGTGTATTGTGGACTTGTCGGAGATAAAGCATGAGAGCTTTTCTGCACAGCGCTGGACACGCAAAGGCAAGTATCTTTATTTTCATTCTATTTCTAACAGTGATTCGCTATTTTTTCTTGTCACTATAAAAAAACTAATTCAATTTTTCTTTTATCACATCTGTCGTCATTTTGCTTGTTTTTGTTTAATTCCTCTTTATGCATTGAATTTAATCGAAACATAACTTTAGACTTTTACATGGAATTGAAACATAGAATGTTGCCTCCTTTGATTGAATCGAACCTGTGACTCCTCTTTGATCACAAAACAATAGTGACGGCCATCTTGCTTATTTTACCTACTCTTTATGCATTTAAGCTAATCGTTACTGGGGCCCCACACGGCAAAACAACAGATTCTAATTTATTCACACTTCTTTTTTTTTATTTTAAAAACAACATAATTATCAGCCAATTTGACATTGTGAATCGAACCCGGGGACCTTTTCATTACAGCATAAACATCCTATTTCCAATTAGTTCATTTTCTCTTTGTGCACAAAAAGCTAATCGGAACTTTTAAACAAATACAATTGAATATCCAAATTTCACCAACATTGGGAATCGAACCCTCAACCACTTGGTTAAAACATCTCGCGGAATAAAAACACCCCCCGCGCCGCGCCGCCCCGCCCCGCCCGGCGCCGCGCCCGGTCGCCGCCGCCGCCGCTAAACACAAAACGCGGCCGCCATATTGATTTTATTCAAATACTATTTATGCACAGATGGACTAATCGGGACCTATAATGGCGGGACAGAACAATTGGCCTCATTTAACTACCTAGAAAATCGAATCCGTGACCTCTTCATTACCAGGCGACAACAATAACCACTAACAAAAGGCCGCCATATTGATTTTATTCAAACACTATTTATGCACAGATGGACTAATCGGGGACCTATAATGGCGGGACTAAACAATTGGCCTAATTTAACTACCTAGAGAATCGAACCCGCGACCTCTTCATTGCCAGGTGACAACATTAACCACTAACCCAACTCGATTTTCGAACTCAACCATTTTGTTGCCTTTATTTACACACAGGCTAATCGAGACCATTCAATATTGACGTCGTCGCCTTGTAATCAAGGGGTCCCAGGTTCGATACTCGGTGGAGGCACATAGTGGTCCGAATCACCACTTTTCAACTGTAGCTCCAATCCTGATTAGTTTTGCCGTGCATAAAACGGACTTAAAAAAACTAACTCAATCTATCAATCAATCAATATTGACTCTACCAGAAATCGAACCCTCGACGCCTCTTGTTTTACAGAGCAATAACCTTAGCCGCTAAGCTTTCGGGGTAAAGCACCTTCGGCGCCATCTTTAAATCATTTCTTCATGTCTTTGAATCATACGCAATGGTTGCGCGCGCATTTCCTCCACACACACACAAACATACGCACGTGTTAGGTTAGCATACATCAAGAAACAACGTGACAAATCCATTGACCCCCTCCCCCACCGCTTCCGATGTCTTCAACGTGATCAGACACGTTCTGCTGACTCAACAATAAAACAGCTCGTACCCCGCTACACCGGATGTAACATAACACCAGTCGCATCGAATTTTTGCTGACGCGTAGGAACGAAGTGCTGCCTCTCTACTGTCCAGCAATGTTGAGTAAATAGACAGTGTATTTGTCCTGAGCCTTCGAGAGCAACAAAGAATGCTCACACCATCCTGAACTCACGGAAATTATCAATAATGTTTCGAACAATTCATTTCAAATTTGAAAAATATTCTCTTAAATGAAGATCCTCACACACATACACAAAAAGTTCTGTGTTGAAACTCATGATCATTCAGTGTTCTTATTTTCACACTTTCCTGACAACACATTGAGTTCTGAACTATTTTCTGTCTCTGACATTTTATGGGTGGTAAATACCTCTCTTTCACTTAAAATCTGAATAATATTTGTTTTGCGGGGGGGGGGGGCGGTTTCCCTCCCTTTCCCCGCCAAGTTACGCCTATGGATGCTAGTAACTGTTATTGGTGAAATGTGTAAATTATATGCAGTCACAAACATGTAAACCTTAATGCAATTAAAAACAATAATAATTTTCATATCCATTCATTTTGTTATTAACATAGAGTAGGACCACTTTTCGTGAAATTCCCCAAGAATAAGATGTAACGTGATACAAAACCTTTATTTATTCTATTTTCTCTGCATATCGCCAGTGTTATTCCAATCATTTAATTCTTTACAGAACTTTCTATTGTGAAATCCTTGCATACTCTAACCTGCAGAAGAAAAGCAGGGATGAACATTTACATTTTTGGCAGTGTTATTTGACTCTAGTGAGTAACTTTCCTATTGGTAATTATGGTACTAACTCTATAGCCTACTATATCTTGCAAGGATATGTACCCTATTTTCATGTGTGTTTGGGAGTGGTAAATGCCTAATAACAATAACTACTTGACATGGACGTCAAGGATTTTTTTCCATGGAGGGGCAAGGAAAGTACTTTTTTCCAGGGGGAGGCAAACAAGGCACATTTTCTCCAAAAATAGTGTTGTTCCCTAAAAAAAACAATGCTTAAATTTGAATTTATGGTGTTCATGCAATAATTAACACATATTATTGTGGCTAAACTGAAATTATATGTGTGAAATACATAATTTTTGGTTGACTTTCATTTTCCAGGGGGGGAACAGCCCCCCCTTGCCCCCTTCCGGACGCCCATGCTACTTGAGTATATTAAAATACTAGGAAATGCGTTACTTATTACATAGACATTTGCTGTCTCACTGTTGAAGTTTTCATGTTCATTAGTTATTATTTTATTTGCAACAAAGAATATATTTCTTTAACAATCGCATCACTTATATCAAATCAAGAGATTCCAGAACGTACTAATGGCATTTTTATCTTCGTTTGTAATGAAGCATGAGGCATTAAAGAACGACCATTGTAAGTGCATGAAATTTCCAAGTACGAGGGGATGTCAGTAAATAGGTCACAAACTGAAAGTGAGTAGTTTCTAAAGGTGTGATTAGGTGGCAGCACTATCCAGCTTGTTGGTATTCAGTTAGCAGTCGTAAGATAGCAGACGCATGCATGGGCAGCTCAGTTTAAAAATGTACGTTGGAAGAGCAGCTTGCTGCTGGGCGGTTTTTTTGGGGGTGGGGAAGGCTTCCTCCAATCGTATTCATGACGAAATGTTTCCTGCTTATGGCGAGAAGTGTTTGTCGCGTAAAGAGGTGCACAACTGTATCGGTAAATTCTCGTAAGAACGGTCAAACATTGTTGGCCAATACTGGTCGCCATGTTCGTTTTTGACGAAACTAAGAGTGTGGCGGCTGGAGATGATTCGAGCTGATATGCGAGTGACGTAACCTACAGTTTAAAGTGGGATCCGAACCACCGGACATCGAACTTTGGACCTATTGAAGTTTACATTGCAAACGTTCCCTTCCCTTGAATATATATATATTTCAAACCACTGTAAATCTATTCTTATACATTGTGGTTCCGGTTAGTTCACCAGCTGTCCTCTTCGAAACCTTTTCAAGTAGATGAAAACTGTTTATGATCGATGGATAAAAATTGCTACGACCGACTTATTTTCCTTTTGAATTTTTTAAATAGGTTTTCCAAAAATTAAATACTTTCACAATTGTCATAAAGGAAATTGGTAATTTTAGTACCTACAAAATTCCATAAATTATAACTTTTCATATTACATAACTATAGGCAGAATTTTTATTTTCCCCATTTTATGCATACATAAATGCATAAAAAGGGTAATGTAATTTTATCTTGTAAATTATTTGAAGATATTTCCATTTATGTAGATCGAGTTCAGATTAGCTTATCAGAGCATAAAGTGAATCTAGAATAAGTTTCGTCAAACTTGTCAGTAGATGGTTGACTTGGTGTTTTAAGTCCGCTTTATGCACAGAAAGGCTAATAGGGACTGGACCTATAGTTCAAAGTGGGATCCGAACATTATGTGCTTCCACCGGGTATCGAACCCGGGACCACTTGATTACAAGGCGACGACGTTTAAACGCGTCAGTAGAGAACAAGAACGAGAAAAAACTCATCACACAGGAGACAAGGGGAGACTGGGACATCGTCTAATCTCAATACCATTTCGAGTTTTTTTTTTTGGGGGGGGGGGCGTTGGGAAGCAATCTTCCATCCACCACTAGGCTCTTTTACATTGCTCACCCTCTCACCAGCTATATTTTAATTCATCGTAGATAATTTTACTATCTTTTATTCCATGCAGTTTGCTGGGTGCGGTTGGTCTCAATAACTTTACATTCATTCCTCCAAATAGAAATGTACTTGAGATTCTTCTTCGCCAGAGGCTTTTCTCAAGAACCTTCGCTCCTGTTCTATATGCCAAGGAGTAATTCCTAATGAAGGTAGATTTTACATCCTGATTCCATTTGAAATATGAATAAATATAGATAAGATATAAGTAAGATATACAGATACGTATTAGATAAAAATATAGGATATAAATATAATAATTAGATAGAAGAATAGATAGAGTAATAATTAAGATGAAAAGTTATAAAATATTAGTTGGATAATATAATTTAGATATTTGTAAGATGATAACATAATTAATGATATATTAGTATTTTATAATTAATTAGAGTAGAATTAAAATAATGAATGGATATTAGGAGATTACAGAAGATATACATGTACAGTCACCGCCAATAAAAATGAGACACCTAGATCCTGAAGTACAAGCTTCCCTGCACGGCGTTATGTGTGTTGCCTAAATCTAGGGCGATAAGTGATCTTAATTTCCAATGATAACTTCTACCAGCGCCGTAGATTTAGGCAACACACATGTTGCGTATCTTAATTAAACACTGGGCTGATTATATACACTATTTAATGTACACTCACACTGGACTACATTGGAATGGCGTCGACCACCGTGTAGCAATGTCTCTAGCTGTTCTCGTTCAGTACGGGTATTTCCCGATACGTACCACGCCCTGCACAGTCTCCGAAGAAGAGGGTCTGCACCGTCCTGCCACCTGGTGGCGACAAGTAATGAACACTGAGACATACAAATTCTCACACATTCATAACACAAATAATAATACATACACTAATTTATCCCAAACAACACATAACGCCTTGCAGGGAAGCGGGTATTCCAGGCTCTAGGTGTCCTATTTTTATTGGCGGTGACTGTACATGAGGTTGTCTCGGCTAGAGTTTGAGACTTGTGTTTGTATTACATAATTATAGGGTCTAGGTTTCCATGAATTCCTTAGGTACATTTCACTAACTCTAACTCTCTAGCCTTCTTAAACCCGAAGGTTCATGGCTGCAGCAACACAGGCCTTCCATCTGTCCCTATCTTGAGCAAGATCTATATACTCTTTTCCATCCCTACCGATTTCCTTTAGGTCCATCTCAACGTTGTCCCTCCATCTTCGTCTTGGCCTTCCTACAGGTCTCTTACCATCTGGTTTCCCAACAAGAATCCTGTAAACTCCTCTTTCCTCTCCCATTCGTGCCACATGGCCTGCCCACCTAAGTCTTCTTGATTTAATTATTCTAATAATATCTGGACATGAGTACAAATTATGTAGTTCTAAATTATGTAACCTTCTCCACTCACCTGTCTCCTCATCCCTTTTAGGTCCAAAGATTTTCCTAAGGATCTTATTTTCAAATACTCTCAATTTTGTGTTCCTCTTTCAATGTAAGGGACCACGTTTCACACCCATATAATACTACAGGCAAAATTACTGTTTTGTATATTTTAACTTTTAGTTTCTTAGATATTAAACGAGAAGACAAAAGTTTATGAAGAGAGAAGTAACATGCATTTCCTGAATTAAGCCTACTTTTTATTTCTTCTTTAATATAATTTTCACGTGTTAATATTACTCCTAAGTATTTGAATTTGGAAACTGGTTCAAACGAGTTGTTATCAATAATTAGATTTTGATTATTACCTAACACTTGGTTTCGGCCTTGGTACATTTCACACTTTGCACTATACACTGTTTCATCTATTAACTTCACACTTCCATACGCAGTATGCTTGCATTTCCTATTTACATAACTTCCTGAGTTTTGCCTGTTCTATCACTGTTCATCTTAATCCTTCCTGGTCCATAACTGACTGCTTGCTTGTGGGACTTTTCCTTCTGATTCTCTAGTTCCTTACTAGGAACTAAGACCTACGTACTCTACTGTCTAGCTCCACCACCCTCACCAATTGAGTGTCCAGCAGTACGTCCTACTTTCCTGAGATTCATTGGGTTTAAGTTCTGGTGTATAACTTAGTCTTGTGATTCTGTACATGTTATTCCAGTCAACTTGTAATGCTTACATTCCAAATGGACTACCTTTGGTTGTACACTTCGCAACATCTTATTTGACCGCCCCGAAAGAATTCTAAGTCCCGAAATCGTAAACTTAGCAACATTGCACTTCAGCTCCAGGTGAGAGTAGCCAACTTTGAGTAGGTCCTTCTACTAGACGAAAAACGCTGCGGTGATAGGTTTTCAATTTAACACTTTACATGAACTTAGAAACTATAAACCGCTATTATAATACACAATCAAACAGAAATAATAAATTGGAAAAATAACCTTGAAGGATATTTACAATTCTGCTTGCTCGACTTGAAATTTGGGGGGTTTGAAACACTGAACAGAGTTTTTCTCCACCTCGAGGAAATTGCCATCAAGTTTGTGCAGAAAGAAGCAAATTTCTGAGGACTGTATGCGACATTTTATTTACAATACCTTGCATAATATCAAACAGTTCTCAAAAACATATATTTTACACGACTTGTCTAGCAAATGTGCTTGAAACACAGGAAGGTGGGAGTCTTCATAAATGTCAACATGTTTTTAAGGGTATAACGTCATTAAGTTAACGTAGAACAGTTGGTTAGTCTCTGCTATCCTTACTTTCCATCAAGCGTTAAAGGTCGCGGGTTCAAATCCCACCCTCTCCTCTTTTTTTCTTTTTTTGTTTTCTGAACAGATACCGCTGATATTAGAATATTTAAGAAATGAATCTGATGCACACTTGAGGGACGTCTCTTCTGCGCATATTTCCCCTTAGAAGTTGGAGATTTCCAGGATTTAAAGTTAAAACTTTTCTTTTTATTTATTGTTCAAATGTTGTGTTAACACACACATCATGATTAATTCACAAATCACATATATGTATTCAGGATGCAAAATGTAATGTTATTTAAGTTATGTATTGTTTGTTCTTCACTGACACGATTATTTGATTTCGATATACTAAAAAAAGATACACAGTTATGTTAAGTAGTGATGTAGTACAGTACTGTAACGAAGGAGAGCGTTTAATGAGTTCGAATTGCTAAGATTGGTAATTTTATGTCCGTTCCTTCGTAATGACTGTTGTCAATCCCCTCACCACCATCTTACCATGCGTCTAAAACTAATAGTAAATCGCTAATTAACATAAATAAATTGTTATTGCGACGAAGGCCGATTCGATAAGAAACTACTAATAAGTATTTATATACTGAGTGACAAACAAAAAATTCAAAACCTCATAATGATCGTTAATTCCTCACTGCTTTGTATCTAAAATGTTTGTCTTCTTTGAACAGAAAGTACGAGTATCAGATATAACAAACTTTCCGCACTAAATTTGCAATATTCGAAACCACCATTACAGACTTAGCTCTATGTAACTTGATTCTGTGCATTCCACGTGGCATGTGACTTCCTCCTATCATCGAAATAACTTTCTCTTACTATTTCCTTTCCTTTCCTCTCGTGAAATACAGAGACCAACGTTAACTTCTTAGCACGGTGGATAAACTTTACACCCAATGATATACTCCTGAAAAAAAATCCTGCCTAGGTGGAGAATCGAACTTACGACCTCCTTCGTAAGAATCAAGCACGCTACCTCTTCTCCAGGTAGCTCACGTTAAAATTTGCTACCAGTTTGAAGAAACCAATTCACACATAATGTCATATCTATAATTTCCTCATGGCAATTTTCATGACGAAACTAATTCAGATAAAATCGAGAAACGCTGAAAGGGAAAAATGATGAACATGTCTATTGGCGTTTTGTCAAATTTTGTAAATTGTGTAAAAATTCCGTGTTTTGAACAAGCAATCGTTTAGTTACGAAGTATTTTGTTGTTTGTTTAAAGTAGGAACAGGAGAGCGAAAAGGAGTCATTTGAACCAGACCCCGTTTGACAAGAAACTTCAGCTTTTTTTCCAAAGACTGTATGAAAAGAGAGAGGAACGTATGAAATATAAAATATGTGTTAAATTAAAACAATGGAAACCTTGAAAGATAATACTAACGAACTTCAAACTATGAAAAACATATTTTCGTGGTGGAAAACTCCAAGTCATTTTCGAAATATGAACTTGATGTTTTTCTTTATTTTTTTTAGAGATATGGGACGATACGATCCCTCAGCAAGAAAATTTTAAGTAAGCTACCTCCAACTTTTTCAATGGTCATAATTACTAATTAGGGTCCGGAAGTTGATGAAAAATCAACTTTTTTTCTGACCCTTAAAAACAATGCTAAACCTGATATCATGCCCGTTTCTTTCCCTTCAGTTAGAGCCGGAAAACACTATCTCTTTTACATTTTTTTTCATTTTTCGGCCTTTTTTGGCTTTTAGTTTATTTGTCACTATTTTTAACAGTTTTTGTTGCATTTTTACTTATTTCTTGAGGTATATTTTTATCTTCCCCTTTGTTTCGTGCATTTTAAATGCATTTACTACTAAAACTTACATATTTAGATTTCTTGACATGGTCCTTTTAGCAAATTCACCATGAATCGAAAATACGGTTAATGGAAAAGCATAATGTTATTCTTAACTGAAATGTTTGGCAATGGATTAAAATACTTTGTGTGAAGATCTACTTCGAGGTTCTTTTTCTGGACACTATAATCGCTTTAATGTGTAGTTTTAAAGTAAAATTAGTCACAATATTAAATGCAATTACACTCTGGTATACGCGAAGCAGAACTGTATTTTCGGATGCTGGCCGACTACAGTATCATAGAAGGCCCACCTGAAAGGAGATGAATTGGTTGATTTGGTGTTTTAAGTCAACTTTATGCATAGTAAGGCTAATCGGGACTGGACCTACAGTTTAAAGTGGGATCTGAACCGAGTGCATAAAATAACGTGAACCGTGTGGTGTAGAGGTGGGTCGTTTGCTTATGGAATGGAAGCTCATGTGTTCAAACCTACTTCTTTGCAAAATCTTTTTCGGGAAGTAAACGGCTTTGGACGAGAATGCTTATCTACGTTTCTTGGATATTTCCGTTGATATTTATGCGATTTATGTCCTGCATTTCCGGATGCAGAAAGTTGACATGTAAGTTCTTAATATGTGTTAACTTATAACAGCTGAATGAAAGGAAAAGTATTTCCTAAAATCCTGTCAATCACTGAAAGATTAAAAACATTAATAGAAGCATTACTTGAGGCATGCACAGTGGCGACGATTATGGAGTGTGGATGGGCAGATGGCCCAGCACTATGCTAAACATTATCTACCAGGGGAAATAAACTGTCCTTGCCCTCCCCCCTCCCCCACCTTGCCCCATCAGTTTTAAAACCCAATCGCCGCCATTGAGCATGCATCGCATAAATATTTACAGTAATGTCATATAATATTATATTACGTTATTAGAACACTTCGTACTCGGCAAATAAAAAGGAAAAAATAATAAAGAAAGGGTGGGATTTGAACCTACGATGTTTCGATCTTGACGAAAACAGTAAAAAAACGAAGGTGCTGTCATCTAACCAACTACTCCAGGAGATTGTTAACAGAAAGCTCAGTAAAACACGTTAATCTAAGTTGAAGCAACATTGTGCCGGAGTTTCGAACCATTTTTCGCCAAGAACCAAGGAAAAGACACACTTTGCAGAATCGTTTGGTGTTGTGCAAGGTATCTTTACTAAACATTTCACATAAAATCATCATAAATTTGCCTTCTTGCATTCAAATGTGACCGCAATTCTTTCCAGGTGGATGAGAACATGTTCAGTGTTTCACAATGCACATACATTTTCCTATTTTCAAATTCAGAACGAAGAATCTTGAAATATTTTCAACATTCGTATTTCTACTTAACATTTTTTTGTCTACTCATATATTTTATTACTGCTTTAGGGTATCTTTACTTTATGGAATGTGAAAGAATGAAAAAAAATCACGAGCGTTTTCATTCAGGAAGAAGAAATGTTGCAAAGTTGGCTACTCTTAGTTGGCTCTGAAGCGCTATGCTGCCAAATTTACGAATTCCGGACTTTGAAATTTTTCAGGGCGGTCAAATAAGATGTTGCGAAGTGTACGTATCAAGGTCCCAGTTGTATGTATTCTCTTCTCAGAAGAGGTCACTAGCATGTTCACTCAAGTTTAGTTCTTACGAGTAACATGATTCTGTAAGTACTGTTACTGTATGATTTCACGTGACTGCATCCGTAATGGACTGACCTTCGTTCGATGTTTGAATTTGAAGAACAGGGACGGATCAGTGAAGAACTTTCTGTAATGGAAATGAGCGAATGGGCTGAATTATTTAGTTTTAATTATGAATCAACCGAAAGGCTCCTGTTGGAAAATCCGGTCCTGGTTTCACTTTGAGCAATTCATCTGTTTTGAAACGGGAACTTTGAAACCTAGTCCTTTGGAAGTACATGAATTTATTCATGATAAATTCAAACTGAGTGTGGATGAAATTGCAGCCATACAAATTCCCACGACGATTAAATGTGTATTTTTGAAATTAGTGCGTCCGGGAAAAATGAGAAAAATATTAGAAGAAAATACTGGTGAAGTGAATTTTATTATAGTAGTGGAGCTGTGACACAAGTGAAACTGAGTGATGCGAATCGAATTTTGAAGCCGGTTCGAGTGTTTAATCTTCCTTTGGAAGTGCCAGAACGACAAATTCGTGAAAAACTGAGTGAATATGGGACAATCGATGAATTGAAAGCAGAAACTTGGAGTGACAAATTTAGGTACAAAGTGTATAATGGGGTGCGTCAGGTTTTGATGGCAATTAAGAAGCCAATTCCCTCCTTTGTGAAAATAGGCCAATATACGGCACATGTAGTATATAATGGTCAAATCCCGACTTGTGAATGGTGTGGTAGTAGTGATCACATGCGGTTTAATTGTAACTTACGGAAACCAACAGTGTTCAAAGTCATGGGTCGTGCAGTTCGGTCCTATAGCGAAGCAATTGCACCGTCTACATCTACACACGAAGATATAAATGTGAGTCAAGAATCAGCACAACTGACTGTGATAGAAGGGCTTCAACAGGGAAAACATATACAGGAAGAGAAAAATATTCACAAGAATGATCAACAAACTTTGACCAAGGAAGGAACTGAAGAAAATATGGAAGAGCAACCAAAAGAACCTGTGTTAAATGTTCAACTTACGCGACAAAGTGAAGAAATGTCCCTGGATACTATGGAGCAGAAGAAGGGTGGACCACTAAGGCGACAAGAAGACATAACTAAAGTGCAAGAGGAATCGAGTGATGAAGTGCTACAGAGCAACAAGGAGAGGAAGCAGAATCAGACCAAGCAAAAGGACTTCAGACAAGAAGCTGAACAGGAAAAAGATTCGGAAACGGATAGTGAAAGTGGAAGTGTCCAAAGTAGTACGGGTCGTTCGGTTTCCGGCTCACAAAAACGACCAAAGAGTATAAGGAAAGCGTCAGGCAGCAATCGGACGAAAAGACGATCATTGCGACATGTAAAAACAAATGTCCAAGACATGGTTATTGATCCAATTCCGATAGGCCATGAAAGTTTGTGAATACTGGATACAGGTAATCACTTTAAGATTAGAAAATAGTATTATTTGGAATGAATATTTTTATATGGACTGTCAGAAAGTTAATGATATTGTATTGCGTGGTGGTAGATATTTTTGGATTAAGCTATACAAAGGGAAGGGGTATTTCCTCCTCCCCTACTAAAATAATATTGTTAGTGTGTTTGTTAATTTTTGGTGTATAACATTAGGGGCATATAAAAATAGTGTAAGAATTATTACTCTTAGATGGGGCAAAGGTGGAAGTATAAGTATTGGGAATACCCAATCCCAAAAATTTTGTTCATAGTATTTATGATGACGACCCTTCGTTTTGCTACAATAAATATAAACAAAATGAAATCACTTACAAAACAGGCGGCGTTAGAGGACTTTATTATACAAGCATCATTAGATATTGTCTTTCTCCAAGAATGTGGACAAATGAATTTCAATTTTTCCCCAACGATAAGAGTTCGTAATAATGCAAATTTCCAATCGACAGGAACAGCTTTGTTAACACGTAATACGGTTCCCCTCACAAATGTGGTATGTCATCCTAATAATAGAATCATATCAGCAAAAGTTGCAAATGTATGGATATATAACATATATGCTCCATCCGGGTCACAGTGTAGAAAACAAAGGGATGAGTTTTTTGCGCAGGAAGTTGCTGTTGAAATGCAGGGTAGGAGAGAACACATAATATGTGGGGGAGATTTCAATTGTGTATTGTATCCGCAGGATCAAAGACCTGGATTTAACACGTCGAATTCATTGCAAAAATTAGTAACTGGCTTTAACTTCACAGATGTCTGGAGTGACAAATGTTTTGGGCAGAGGGGTTTCACGTATATACGTGACAATTGTGCATCCCGTTTGGATAGATTTTATGTCACACCCACATTACGTCAGAACGTAAAGTCCATCAGTATAACACCTACATGTTTTTCAGATCACAGTGCTGTCATTATGATGATAAATGTGGACATTCCAATAGTCCCGAGAGGGTACGGTTGTTGGAAATTAAATGCTTCAATTCTTAATGAGAAAAATTTCCAACAAGCATTTAATGACCAATGGTCGAGATGGATAACGCACCGTCTGAGGAGGATAGATATAATCCGCTGGTGGGAGGAGATTCTCAAACCGGGTATAAAAAGATTTTGTATCAGTTACTGTAAGGAACGGTCGAGAGAGTGGACAAATAAATATAATTTTTACTACAGGGTGTTGCGTGAACAAATTCAGCAAGCAACAGACGGAAAAAAAGTGCAAACTGAAGTCAAACGTATACAAGCTGTATTGTTAAAAATGACTGCAGAAAGGCGTCAAGGGGTCAAAATTCGTAGTAGACTTCCTCATTTTGACAACGATGAGGTCGCCTCTATCAGCCATGTAATTCATGAAAGAAAAAATGCTAAAAGACAATGTATTAGTGAAATATTTGATAATGGGGGAACAAAGATCAATTCAGCCCCTGAAATACGTAATTGCATTTATAATTATTTTGAGCAACAATATTCCCAACCAGCGTCACATAATGGAGCTTTAATGGATGAATTGGCATCCGAATCAGAGGTTTTTACAGATGAAGAAAGTGAAAACTTAAACAAAGAATATACAAGTGAGGAAGTGTTTCGAGCGGTTAAGGTAGGGCAATCATTTTCAGCTCCTGGTTGGGATGGGATACCCAATAAGTTTTATCAAACCTTTTGGAAATTGATGGGTCAAACAATAACGGATTGGATAAATGCAGTGTTTAGCAAGTATCAAATGGGTAAATCTTCCAATACGGGTATTATAATTCTAATCCCAAAATGTCCAAAACCAAGCGAACCTGGTCATTATAGACCCATCACCCTCCTTTGTACGGATTATAAAATATTGGCGCGATGTATGCTTGGCAGACTTATGCCTTATGTCGACAAATTAGTAGGAGAGGATCAATATGTTTTTGGTTTAAATAAGAAAATCACAAATGTTTTACAAACGATGCGTGAAATAAATACATGTTATAGACTACAGAACAAAAACTCTGAAAATGCTATATTAGCATTAGACTTTGAACGTGCTTTTGACACGATAAATCATGAATATCTATTTAACGTTTTGCAGGGCTACGGTATACGTGGACATTTTCTTTCAGTATTTAAAAGTCTTTATAATCATGCAACAGCAAAAATTCAAATAAATGGTTTTCTGACAAAAGAACTCTATATTTATAAAGGTGTAAGGCAAGGAGATCCTTTGTCGATGTTAGCGTTTTGTATTGCACTGAGACCCATTCTGTGTGAAATAGGCCGAAAAGTTCAAGGAATTAACATACACTCTACTACCATTAAGGTGTTAGCGTATGCTGACGATGTTACTGTATTAATAAATGAACAGTCTGATATTGATGAAACATGTCAAGTATTACAGAAATTTGGAAAATGGTCGGGATTAAAAATAAACCAAGAAAAATCGTCCATTTTGAATTTAAATTTGGTTCATTCTCACTCGCAGCGAGGTAATTTTAAGGTTGTACAAATGATACGTATACTAGGTATAATATATACGCACTCTATCCAAAGTATGATCCAATTAAATTATGATAGAGTATTAACTGGGGTTAAAGCGATATTACAAACAAATAAATTTCGCAGCCTTAGTTTACAGTCAAGGGTGACCTTTGTACATGTCTATGCACTGTCAAAGGTATGGTACATGGCAAAAATCCTTCCACTACGGAAGTTAGATATAAATAAACTTAAGAGTGCAGTAAATTGGTTTATTTGGAATGGTCAGATATTGAGGGTGAAACATGTATTACTTTGTTTGCCTTTTGCCGAGGGAGGAATGAATCTTGTGAATATAGAACTCAAATGCCAGGCCTTACGTATTCAAGCTGACACGCAGACATTGATTCAGCATCCACTCAGCCTCACAAGTAAAGTTTTGAGAAGCGCTTTGGACTATATTTCACTAGAGGCTCCTATTGATATTACTAGACTGGTAGACACTTTATGGTATTTTAAGTCAACAATAGTGGATATTAGTTATGCCCTATTACAATCTCCGATATTAACAATACCAGTGACATCGGAAATATATCGCAGACTATGTAAATTAGAACAACCAACATGTAAAATTATTGAGCAAAATCCCAGAATGAAGTGGAGAGAAATATGGAATAATATTCAGGCTCACCATCTTACATCACGAATCCGATCAGCATGGTATATAATTGTCCACCAAAAATTAATCACTGGAGAGAGACTCTATGATCTTAAATTAATAAATACGCCAATGTGTGCCAAATGTAATGTATCTGATAGTTTAATCCATAGACTGAGTGAATGCCAAATAATAGAAACATCATGGCTTTATATAAGGAAACTTGTGAGTACTATTTGTCGAACATCAGTGTATAACATCTCTGTAGATATTCTTTTATATCCAGCTTTTGAATATTACCCAAAAACAAAACGTAAAAGTGTACAATGGCTCCTAGGACACTATGCCTATTTCCTATCGACATATCGGCAACCAGATTTTAATATACAATTTGTAAATTACCTCCATCAAGAATACAACAGGATACCTGACTGTAAAAGAAATAGATTGTATGCTAATTTTCTTACTGTAATGTTTACTTGCCCAATGAGTTGAAATGTAAATTGCAAATGTAATGTAATAAAAAAAAAAAATAAAAAAAAAAAAAAAAGTGGTTAGCACATCGCGCTGCGACGCCAAGGGTCCCGGGTTCGAATCCCGGTCGGGCTTGGTTGTTTGTGAATGTCCGTTCATCAATTTCATCATTTCATCACTCATCCCCATCTTCGCAAATTAGCCAAGAGGCACAAAACGCGAAGTAAAATAAACTAAATCAATCAATCAATCAACAACTCACCTGGTCGATAGCCTGAGAGAATCTATTCATCATTCGTCACCAGGAAAGCTTCAAGTCTTTGAAGTCTTTGAAGTAAGTCTTACTTCAAAAATAAATTTTGCGCTAGCAAATTATTATTATTATTATTATTATTATTATTATTATTATTATTATTATTATGTGAATGGGGACACTCGATCAACCAAAAGAGTGAATACCAGCACCACTATATTCCATTATTTCTTTTGCATTTTATGTTAGTATCTGAAATGCATTTTGATATTAACTTTTTCACGTCTCGTTCAAGAAAGACTTTAAATGTTAGGGGAATTTCTTTTCTTCATAAAATTTGTTGTCTGACCTCTCACCTACATCTGTAATTATTAGAATTTCGAAAACTGTGGATGCATTTGTTCTTTGTATGCAATGGTAGACTATAACCTTGTTCCTGTATTTTTCACTCCATGTCTTCGATTAAATGAATTTTTACTTTGATTATTCTGTTCGAATACTAACTAAATGAACTTTATTTCTGTTCTTAACAATAAGAGTAACAAACTTTCGGGTTTCTTGTATCTTTAAACGAACGACGTCAATTTCCAGGGGGGTCCACTGACCCGTTCGACCCACCCTCCCGACGCACATCCGAGTGGATATACATTCACGATGGCGATCATTCTTTCATGCAGGAATTTTGTAACTTTGTATTTTAAATTTTATAATTGTTCGTGCATTTCGTAGAAATGAAGTACCATGTTATCAAGACTGTTGATAATAATAATAATGTAGGTAGAGCCTAAAACAAAAGATAGCCTAGCGGCCAAAAGTTTATAAATCCACATGTGTGTGTGTGTGTGTGTGTGTGCGCGTGTGCGTGTGCGTGTGCGTGTGCGTGTCTACATATATAAGCGCTATTTTCCCAAACTTGGTTTTATGTGTGTTTACATACTGTATGTTTGGAGTAGGAATCCAGGAAACAGTTTCAAAGTAAATGAAACTAGGGCTTTTGTGTATAGTGTCCTGCTTTTCATCTCTGAAGATATGGTCACCCTATTTTAGAGTACAAATCAGCAAAGTCACAAAAAAATCACTCTTATGTAGCGTTGCCAACCGTACAATCTGGACAGTACATGTACGATAATTTCATGTTCCATAGTGGCAAACAGCTCATATACTTTGAACTGTGTGCTAAGAGTACATATGTGAAAAAGTAAATATATCTAAAATTGAAGAAAAAGAAACACAGTTTAGCACCGCATTCAATTATCATTTTGATTGACCCGTCAATCTATGTACCCAACAATCAGCATATTTTTAATGCTGCTATGTGCCCGATATTCGGAATTCGTCTAGTTGAAAGAACAGTAAATTTTCTACGTAATGCGATAGTCATTTTCTCGACTGGCATGTCCAGTTGTGAGTTCTTCTTAGCTATCGAAAGCAATTAGTATATTAAATTTCTCAGAAACTACTGTCGAAAATTAGTGCTATGCACAAACAATAGAAAGTCGACCGACAGTGTCAAAGCTTTCATATTCCAAAAGTAAATTAAGCTTCAAACATGAATTTTTTTCCTATTTGGTTTATTTCAATTGGTCTTTCTCCACTTTTGGCTAATCGCGAGGATGAGAATGAGTAATGATATGATGCAATTCATGAAGGGATACTCACAAGGAACATCCATGCCCACGCCGGAATTCGAACTCGGGACCCCTGATGTTGTAGTGGGCTGTGATAACTACTCAGACAGGGAGGTCGGCATAATTTGGTGTATTGAAAAGTAAAGTATTATTTTAATACTTCGTAACTTTCTTAACTGGTCCATCTATATATACGTATATATACATATTTACATACCAGTAAATACATCATTTGGGATATTTTGATTGCGATGAAATTACAATATATACAAAAAGAGAACTTTTTGGACGGAAAGAAATTACAAGTGCGAGAATAATGACGATAACATATTAAATACAGCTATTCATCTGTCAAAAATGTAATTATGAAAAGAATCAACATTATACTGACCCACATGTAACAAAGAAATAAAATGCCTGTAAGAAAAGCTCCTCCCCGATGGCTCAGTGGTAGCGTTGTCACCTTGTAATCAAGGGGTTCCGAGTTCGACAACCGGTGGAGGCACATAGTTGTTCGGATCCCACTTTAAACTGTAGGTCTAGTCCCAATTAGCCTTACTGTGCATAAAGTATACTTATAAAACCAAATGAACCAAGCCTATAAGAACATATAAAAATAAAAATATATTTATTAAGTTATCTCGATTTGTTTAGTTACAATAGGGATGAATTAATACCATAAAATTTTTGTGCATTGAAATCGCATTTAAAGATTAATGATGCTAATTTATATTATGCTAATTACAATTTATTAAATCAAATTTACAACACGGCAATGTTCAGATTACGGAACAATGAGCTAACGAAGTTACAACTTGCTTATTAATAACAGAGAAATTTAAAATTAAAACAATAAACGTATTAAATATTCACTACGACAACACTGATAAGAGTTCTAATGAGATTTGTACACAGAATATATAGAACTAAATAAATAATGAACATGTGAAAGGAATAATATTTTACAAGTATAATGGCATTGCAGTGAATTTAATTTCGAAATGTTAACTTTTGTCATTTCCTATTTTAACCCTTTGAGGTGCAACTCTTCAAAAATTTTGTTTGACATTAATTGTAAGACTTTTCTGTAACGTACTGGATCTAATGAAAAATGAAAATTATGACAAAAGATATTTGACAGGCATAGTTTGGCCAGAAACGAGTGCTACCAAATTGTAACCACCACACCTGAAAGGGACAAATTTTAACATGAATTGCAATATACACGCATACTTTTATTTTATAGTTCCTTATAAAGTTTTATAATGTTGCTGTCGTCGAGTCCACTTTATGCACAGGTAGGTTGAACGGAACTGGACCTACAGTTTATAGTTGAATCCAAACCACTTTGTGCCTGCACACAGGAATCGAAACTGGAACCCCTTGATTACAAGGCACAACGCCCTCGCACAGTGAAAATGGGGACAAGGATCTGACTTGGTGAATAGAGATACTTTATGCTATGAGTATTTCTAATAACAGGATATAATACATAAAAAAGATAAAATTATTGAAATTCTGTAGTTATTCTCACGATGACAGTGCAAAATAATAAAGTAACATGTTGTGTACAAGGGATGCCCTGTGCTCATGTACTGAGAAAAACTGCAGTTTGTAATATCACGTAAAATCCGTTAAATCCTGTTCTTCTTGACATGAAAACACTACCAATGGAGCCTCAGTGGTCCAGTCAGTAGAGCGTCTGACTGCCAAGCGGGGACTCTGGTTCGATTCTTGGAGTGGGTGATGTAATGTCAGATTTTTTTCCGGCCTTGTCCCTGCTGTGACATTAACACAGCACGTAATGAATGAGTATTTGGAGGCAAAGAGAAGGAGAGAGGGGGGCTGGAGTGTGGTGCTGATCGCATTCCACCCGCAAATGGCCAAGATCGTAAATGTGTGGAGCCGCCACATTGTCCTATATTCCGGCACGGTGCAGTATGGTGAATTTCACCTACCTTACACTACGAAATATATTTTGAAATGCACTTGTTTCATTACTAATTGAGATAAACCTTAACCTTCATTTTCACTGTCGGTAGTAGAGAGATTTTCATTATTCAGACAGGTTGTTGGATTTCAAGTAGCACATCCGTGATGTCGAACAGACAAGTGACGTTTTCTGATAGCTTCATAATTTCTTACCAGGCAAAGGATGAAGGCTTGATATTGGTGGATCAGACGAGATAAGCAGATGATGCAGATCTTCGTTGGTAGAAATTCAGGAGTACTTGTGAGGAATGTCGCTCTCTCATCGCTCCATTGGTCATAATGTTGCTTCTTGAGCCTCCTCAGAGAGCTGCTGATTCTAAGAACAACTGCCGCTATGACATCTGGATCGTTCACCCAGATCTTATGTACGCCAGAGGTCTCCAGGGATACAATAGCAGGGATATTGTGCTTTCTGCTACAAGAAGTTTTGTAATTTCCAACACATATTCACGAAAATGTGGACGTTAATACGATTCCTTGACGATAATGTTTACAAAATAGCCTTCGTACATCCATTGATTAACACCTTGTTGATGCCTGTGATTTCGACTGACATTTTTTAGGATCCTGAAAGAATCTTGCCATCATTGGAGGTTCCACTACAGCTCGACCACAAGGAAAAAAAACTTTCGTCAAAAGCGTTCGCGCACCTTCCCTGCAGTTCTCTGTGCTCGGAGCAGTGTTGCCAGGTCAGACTTGAAAAAATCGGGAGATTGTTCCTTGGGAAACCAGAAGATCTGCTACAAAATCCGATGATCTAATAGTAGCAGATGAACGACGTTCTCTGGGGCGGAGGGGCGGCATAGGCGTGCGCACTGGGGGGAAAGGGGACGTCAGGGGACGTCCGCAGATTTCTTTCAGCGAGGGGGAAACAATGTATTTTTATCAGGCGGGTAAACGAGGCTTATTACCCCGTAATAATGTTGCCCTCTCAGAAAACACCACTTGAGTTGGAAATTATCACGTTCCTACATCCCTATTATAATAATGGATGTAAATTACTGTGACTGAAATCAACTCATACGTCTGAAATAATAGGTACTTTTATGTCAACATTCATTTTCCAGAAGGGGAGGGGGGTGGCGACCATCCTTGCACTTCCTTCTGGACGTCCATGCCGCTATATAATTTTGTAGAAAATTAAATATTTAAGTATAGAATAGTATATTAAGGATAGAAAACTTAGTTTTTTCAAGCTCATGAAAGTTCCAAGCAACTACGGGGGAGGGGGTGCATTATTTCCTTTGTAATTGAACTATGCCGCTTCGTTCTCTAGCAAATTTCTTGTTATTAACACTCACATGCTTTATTCGTCAGTTATGCTCCCTCTGCATTTAATACATATACATTATATATGCATTATATATATATATATATATATATATATATATATATATATATATATATATACACACACACACACACACACACATAAATATACGCCTAAAATTAAACTAAGGGAATTTGCTATGGTTCCTGACACTGTTTACGCCCCTGTTTTGTATCCACCAATACAATAAAACAGTGAGATGAATGAGGTTTTTCTTTACCGACTGAACATTTATCAAAGCTTTTGGCCCCTTAATCCACTCTACATCTCCCCTCCATGTTCAAGTAAGATGAGCAGGAAACGTGTTTTTGATCAGGCCGTTGGAGGTTCCATAGCAATAGTTTATTAAGGAATTCTACCGAGAAATCAATATGTCTGGCAACACTGACGTATCCGCGCTGAAAATCTCCTTCCCCCTGTCCTTTCCCCAACCCGCCAGCGCGATGAGGTTCTGCGCAGGTTTCTTTCCTTGTGGTTCCTCTATATCATCTTGTCGTTTCTCCGTTAGCCTTGTTGTGCGTAGAATTTATTATCTAAACTTACACAAGAAATACAAATCACGTAGGTTCAAATTATAACAACATAACTTTAATGCGTGGAAGCCATTCACGTACATTTCACACATGGTTACTATGACAACCAATCAATAACATGCAAAAAAAATACAAATTCTTCTTCTTTCTCTTATCATGCTTCTATCAGTCTTATCAACGACAATGCCCATGCAGCAGCCCATGTCCGCTTTTCGGGCTTGCTTTGCCTTCTCTACGAGCCTGCCCGCTCTTGAGTTCGAGTCGATACAATATGTGAAGGAAGAACTCAAGAATCAAATCCATGCATGCAGGATTGACAGTCATAACGGAGTATTTTCATTCTTTGAGTAACCTCGTCAAAATTGTTTTCATCTCTGCACCACAACCTAAGTTTAGGATGTATCGCTCACTTTGTTGCAAACTAATGTGTGAGAAACTGTCACATCTTCCCTAATACAAGTTGAGATGTATGTAGGACTGAGATGCTTTTTCTGGTCTCCATTCTATTCCGATTCTGATCGGGTTACGTTAAATACTACGTTCTAATACAATTACACTGTATATCAATGCAGCCTTATTTGTCAGTGTGAAGCCGTACGCAACTGACATTCTTTTTGCATTTCGTAACTGAGAACTGGCACGAGTTGCCAGTCAGTTTTCTCTTGGTAGATTTTATAAGACCCGTTGAATCGTTCGGCATAAACATATTCATCTCAACTGGTACCACAAATTTTGAAAGTCAAATGGAAGAAACGCACATCATTGAAACTCAGCTGAAAACAGCAGGGTGTGAGTGAACCTGACCGTATAACAATCCTCACAGTTCAGTAAATCAATTAATACTCTATCCACAGAAAGGACATACCTTGACGATATGTAGAATATGCGCAACAGAAGCCCACACAGATAATGTTCTGATAATTCAACACCGGTCTCAATGGGTGAAACTTTGCGCGACACGTTTGTGAAATGGCATTTGACAAATGTATGGGTTTTGACCAACTAAAATCCTAATTTAAGTTATAACACCTGGATCGAACTATTTGCGTTTTGAGGCAGCCCCATCATTGTTCTATAGCAATCTACTGGTAAAAAGGCTCTGCTTTCAAATAGAAATTTCGATTCTTGTCCCCATTACAGTATTCTGGCCCACTGTGCATCGGTAGACGGAATTTTTTATAATAATAAACATTCGGATTACATCTTATATTCCAAAAAAATAACACATACATTTTTAATTATAATAAACTGCGTGATAAAATATTTTACTACAAGATGATTACACATTTATTCTAGATATTTATTTATTTTTCAGCATATGATAAGGCATGGCAATTAATTTTATGCTACAGAATTCTGGTTTTATTTATTTTTTAATATTATGTTATTACCTATACTTCTCTTGCTTAAAAAGGTCAAGAAAACCTCTGCTAAGAAGAGGAACAGAGGACAAGAAATATTCACATAAGCTATGCTTCCCCTGTCAAGAGGAACAGCAGACAGGAAATAGTCATATAAGCTGTGCTTCCACTATGAAGAGGAACAGAAGACATGAAATAGCCATATAAACTAAGCCGCGCGTCAGGCTAAGTTTGCAGCAGGTTTTATGTATCAATCCGCGCGAGAACTGAGCTCAGAATCTTCCGTGCCAGTCTTGCCTCAACCGCCGAGCTGCGTACATCGCAGACACTGAGAAAATCCACAGTATTGCCAACCGCACAACACATCAAAACCCGCATGCATGTCAAGTGGAATGTATTTTTGCTTCTCTTTGTCTCCTCAAACATAAAATTTTAAAAGTACTTTCTGCGCATATATTATTTAATAAATGTGTCATTACTTAATATAAGAGCGAAATAACTTCTAAACATGAGAGCATGTGTGTATATTTCGAGCACGTAAAACGAAAAATAAACGGAGATAAAAGTAAACAACAATAGGCCCCTCTTGAATTTAATGACAAATTATTGTTTTTGGTTTAGAAAGAAATACATTTATGAAAAACGTGGTTGCTTCGTCCGCAATACATCCGTCCCTGTAAGACACAAGCAATTCAAGTTATACCACCAAAAAAGCATGATTTGTTATTGGTGATATATACAATCAGGTGCATTGTCTGCTGCTATTACTCTGGTTTCAATTTATGAATCACTTCACTAAACCAGGATTCAAATCTTGGTCTGTCCATTTCTTGCTGATAATCACCCTTTCTTTGCGCGGAACAGTAAATATGCGCCTTCAACAAAGCTTTCATTGCCGCCTGTGGGTGAAACAATAAGCCTCCCCCTTCCCCTCATTGTCGGTTTCTTCAGGTTTTGCATGGTGGTATCCTTCCATGTTTTATTCCCCCTTCCCCCACTCACCGAGTTGAAGGACGTCTCGTCCAAATAATAAACATGTTTCTTCTCACTGCAATATCTTTTAATACCGCGGAGATTCTTTTGTCGTCAAACAACAAACAATCGTTTCCTCTTGCTAAACTCAAACCGCAAATCATTCAAGACCCGTGATACAATTCGTGCGCACATTCACCTCACGCCCTGTTTTACTTTGATCTTGTTGCCGCAAGGAGGATTATGCATTTAAAACAACTTGCTTGACTTTGAAGAGCATTTCCCTTCGGATGAAGCCCAAAATAACATTCGGGTAAAACCGCGCGCTGAACAGGAGATTCAGCCATTCTCGCCGCTCTACAATAAACATAGGGTTAAAATAGTGGGATGTACAACACTGGTATCACCGATTCCACGCGTTCTGCAACGCATTCAGTCTCGCTCGACTCGCTCTAAAGTTTCAGTGTCGAATCTGTGGTTCTAAGTTCGTCTGCACAGTGATTGCAACCAATTAAGTCCATACCTGCTAATGGATGTATTTTTTTGTCTGTATATTACAAATTAAATAACTGTTTTCTTGCAAGTATGCAGTTGTGTCGGAATAGAACCCGTCTCAGTGGAACTATATTCTTGCGCGCACGTTTGGAACTACATATGCGAAAACCTGCTGCAAGGTTGACTTGACGCTTGGCTTACGCTTCCGCCTCGAAGAGGAACGGCGGACATGGAATAGTCATATAATCTATGCTTCCACTGTGTAGAGGAACTACGGATAGGAATTAGTCATATAAGCTATGCTTTCCCTATGAAGAGGAGCGACGGACATGGAATAGTCATATAATCTATGCTTCCACTGAGTAGAGGAACGGTGGACATGGAATAATCATATGAACTATGCTTCCGCTAAGAAGAGGAACGTCGGTCACCAATGATCGTTCTGCTATTAGAAGGAAGAACACATGCAATAATGATGCCATTTAGGCATCCTTTGAGAAATGTAGAAACAGACATGAAATAGTAATGTTATGTTGTATATTGCGTTATGATGTGTTTGTATATAAATTGAAAATGCATATTATTGAGATACATGTAGATATTTTTGCTGATTAAAAATTTATAAAACTATGAATTAATTTTGTGTATCAAGCCTTTGATTGAATTTATTCTGGTTTGTTTTGTCTTTATGAATTCGTTAAAGTCTATATTTTTAGTAATCTTTTCTACTAGATTTTTCTTTTTCTTTTTGCACTATCACTTACATGTCTTATGTTTTTTTTACATCTACTGTGTAACGTTTTTATGATACTGTTTGATGCCATTAAGTTACTTTGATACTATTTGGCCATCTACTAAGAAAATTTAATATTTCGTTCTGATTAGTTACTAAGCTGCTTTATTTTAATAAATAACAAATAATCCGTAGATTCTTGCTCACTTGTTTATTTTCAGACATACAATAATAAAGTCTGTCAGGTATTCACTTTGCCCTTTGCTTGTTTCCTAATTAGGCAGTGGACCATTTTACCCCTTCCTCCCGTTTTGGATTTGTAATATAAGTTGTATGTCACTTTGAACGTGTAAAAAGGAGGGGGGGTACGTATTCCATCAAGATTATCATTAATTTTGCCCTGTATATCTGTACAAAAAAAGGTAATGTAAATAATTTATTGGAGATTACTGACCAAGAGTACATTAATGATATAAAGTTAACATAGATCAAAATATTTGAAATTTTAAAATGCTATTTTACAATTGCGTTAGTACTAGGGCTAGAATAATAACCTTTGATACTTATTTACCAGTTGGGGAAGGGCAGAGGGAATCCTGCTTATTCTTTTTTATTTATATATTGAAATTTCCACTACAGCAGAAGCCATTTTAAACCGGAAAGAAACAACAGTAAAACAGTACACTAGTGTTAAAACGAATACACGAAACAAGATAAAATAAAATAAAATTAACAAAAAATAAATATAAACATAAACAAGCCAAGACAGTACCAAGGTAATCAGATGTGTTTCACAAAAGCATTACTTATGTACAATTTTTCCTATGTTGGTGATAAAAGATGAATATGAACTGAATATATCTACGAGTATTTGGTTTGAGATGATGTTGAACTGATTTGGTAGCCTATGAAATAGTGAACGTTGAATGAGTGAGAGTCTGGGAGTTGCAGTGTGGAAAGTTTCCTTGTACCATGTTTTATGTCTGGGCACTCTGAGGAAGAGAGTTCATGGAGTGGGATGCTGCATCTTAGGTTTCAATTAATGATCTTATGTAGTAATTTCATATCTGCAACGTATCTACGTGATTCTGGAGTATTTATGTTTAAGTTTACAAGCAGATCTCTCTTTGATAGGTGTCTCAGGGCCGGCACTCTGTATCGAACGATGGAGAGGAAAGAGCTGAGAACACTGTCGATCTTGGAGGTATGAGAAGCGGCAGCCATGTTCCAGATGGGTGAACAATATTCTAGAATGGGGGACACAAAAGTTTTGAAGTAAATGGAAAGTGCTTTCGGGCTATTGATATCGGTGAATCTGTAAAGTAGGCCTAGCATACGCATTGCCTTTTTGTGATGGTTGATATGTGATTATCGAAAGTTAGTTTAGAATCCATGAGAATACCTAGATCTCGGTGTTGTGCTTCTTTTGCTAGAGGGATATCGGTGAGTGTATAATTACCTTCAAGAATGTTTTGCTTCAATGAAATTGTTATGCAAGAGCATTTCGAAGACTTTATGGATAGTTTCCATCGCTTACACCATTCAGAGAATCTGTTAATTTGAATCTTTTAAAGCCACGGTGGTGCAGTAAAGGACGCCGTAAGTTACAGCAACGCTTATTATTATTATTATTATTATTATTATTATTGAAGTAGGGTTACATTTAAGCTTTCAGTCTAATATCTAACTATATAAAAAAGCTCTTTGTCATACATGAATTAATATGTTAAGTTATGCAAATATGTATAGATATACAGAATTTGAAATTATAAATGTATGTAATTTAAAAAAATGTATAAGTAGTACTAGTAATAACAACAATAGCTGTAATAATAATAATAATAATAAAAGTTTCTATGAGCCCCCCTGAGAAAAGAAATCATGTAGGCGCCCTTGGATATATCTGAATCAAAGAGTTCTTCGCTTTCATCGTTGTCATCTTGGTCATCGACGTCTTCACCATTGTCTTGTCTAGAAACACTGAAAGCTAGAATGGAATTCGTACAGGAAACGCCGCTGTGTGCAGTGTACAGGTTCCGGAGTGTATAATCTATACTCCGTTGAATAAAATTCTGCATAAAATTGGCTTCGCAATGTGAATTGACAACGATTATGGATTTTAAAAACAGATGCGAAGAGCTTCAAAACAAGACCGATATTGTATTTGTAGGACTACCCAATACTAAGAAAAAGTTGTTTCGCAAAATTGAAAATAACGTGTTTTTTTACAAATTTTTAAAATCTGAAAATTAAGAATTGTGTTTGAAACCTTTCTGCCAGCATCATTCTGAAATTTCATTTTGATCGGACCACACGTTTTCTAATTTCAAAGAAAGCGATCGTTTGCAAAACTAAAAGAAAGGCACTTCTTTTGTTCTCCCGACGATAAAAAAATAGAAGGCATACTTGAAAGAAATAATGAATTAGCATAGATTAACGCAGAATTGAATAATCTAAATTTTGATGTAACTCGTTTTTCTGTAAGTCTACTGGTTAATTTGTAATTTAAGTCCAAACTCGAGTATCTAAAATGTTTAATCCTACAGTAGGATGAATCTGCCCGCTTTATTATTATTTGCTAAATTTGATTACCTTCTTTGCAGCATTTCTTACAGTGGAATCTATTATAGGGTATTCTTGGCCAAATAATGAAATACATTTTTAATACGGAAATTTTTAACGTTAAGAAAGTTAGGGTGGGAAGTCAACTTGCAGGGTAACTTTCCCTATCTACTTAGTTTTTGCCATGTATAAACTTAGTGTTTAATTATTAGAAAATGAGGTGAAAGGTAAGGGGTGGCATTTTCTGAAGATAACATAAATAGCAGTCCCCGTTCCCTTGGAAATTGCATTCCTGAAATCTAACGAGGTTTAAGTTCCTTTCATAAATTTTATCTACTCACTATTCATCCTCATCACCGTGATGAACGAAAAGTGTTAGAAAATTGACTTAAAATTAAATAAATACAAATTTTAAATATATAGATGCCATACCATATAAACTGCTAGACAAAAGGAAAAACCGAACACTTGCATCTTTTGTGATAACGCATAAATTCTGATTCGAAGGCTAACTAAATTATTGGAAATATATTCAACAGAAAACAAACTTTGAGGATGTTCTATATACATTAATATGTTAAATTAGAAGAAAAACGAAAGTTACAGAAAACTACTAAACTGAGATCGTAATCCATAAGTACAGTAATTGCAATTCAGATGTCAAATATTAACGTGTCCGTTTTCTAATAGCTTCGTATATATATTTAATATGTTGATTTACGTGTTAATAAGGTTATGGCTCCAACTAATGTAAATATGTAATTTTTTTACACATGTTCGTTATAGTTCTATACTTTCATTACTGTAGTAAATTCTCTCAGTAATTACTTTTATGAATGGAGTGATGTTTGTGTACTAGTCTGCATTTCAGAAGGATCTAGCTTGTCGCACAGACAGAAAGTTTGGTACTTCTTGTACGTGGTGCCATCTCTTGGATATAATTGGAACTTCACGTCCACGAATTTGGCGGCTTGGCTGGACCATTGGCCGACGTCAGTGAAGCCGTTCGCTATCTCTGTTGTCTAGATAAACACAATAGTGTAATATGCTTACGTAGCCACGAAATTTTATTACGAATATCTAAACAACGAAAGCAAACTACACCAAGATGTATGTAAATGTCCAGCGGAACCTTAAACACAATTCAAAACACGAATGATGTCGGGAAAAGCACGTAATAATTACAACTTTGTTTTCCAATGTCAATTTATGATTTCTGAGTTCCTGCTTATGTTGAAATGCAATGCTACGATATAGGCTATCGTCGTTATTCTCTTTACTAGCGTGCTCAAGAAACAATCATGCCAATAAAGATAATTATACATACTCGAATTTGTATATTTTTTGTAATTTTGTCATTAGCATAGGCGTAACTTGCCAGGGCCAAGGGGGCACTTCCCCCCCAAATTTTAGGTTTGTTAAAATTTACAAGTTAAGGATTCTTTTGTTAACATCCTGAGACGTGAGGAGCTAAGTAATAAATAACAATACTTGTGAGTTCGCAAATGTAACAGTTATTAAGCAAATAATTCTGGACACTATTTTTATGGAATGAAAAATTCTTCGACTCTGCCCCCCCCCCCTCAAGTTAAGTCCAAAGTTGCGTCCCTTGATGATTTGTATAATTAATTTATTATACCCCAATATTTAAACTTCTTATTACAGTAAAACTTCGTTAATCCGGACTAAGGGGGGGATAAGTTGACCGGTTTAACGAAAGTCCTGATGAACTGAAATATCCTAAAAGAACAGTACAAAGTGCATTAGAACTCCGTTTATAGCAACAAAACACGTTTATTATGGTGTATTTAAAGGGCATAGGCCTAAATACACTGTACAGTACAGTACAATGTCTACGGGAAACAGAATTTCATCTGTGGTTGACTGCCTTTTCTTTGGGAAGTTCTCTTGTTGACTTCTAGCCACATTGAAAACCTTGCATTTATGGACCGTAGTGCGCGCGGAGCCGTCATTTTGTTTATTTGTGTGCCAGATGGATGGAATCTTCTTAATTTTGCCACCAGAGGGCAATAGCATCGGTTACGCAATGACGTAACAAGGAAACCTTGGTGCGAAGTCGCAGCCCTTCAGGCAGCGCATTTTGGATTCTGGCCCAGGGAGAGGAAGTAGTCTTTCCTCTAGACAGACACCTTAAGAAGGGGTCCGAGAAACCACGACATGGGAGGAGAAGGATAAGTACTTTTAAGTTTCGAATTGGCACTCACACACCCAAATTATATTTGTTCATCTTTCTCGTCCGTTAAACTACGTGGAGAATTGACTTAACTGCAAAGGAATCTATTTAATTCATCATTATTAATTATTTAGTTCAATTAATATCCATCCAACTGGCACAAGTGATACGACATGAAAATGTTTAGTTCAGCGAGTTTAACACCGACGATCTTTCTTTATGTAGACTAATGGTGCTTGCACATTATGTGAAAATGAATAAACTCGCATATTTTGGAAAAGGTGTTTTATCTGTACTTTCTAATAGCATAGCTGCCCAATAGCAAAATAAGTAGACCTATAAGGCGGAAATTTCCACTGCGCGCTTGCTAAAGGTTTGTATGCGTTAAACAAACACGTTTAACGTGCATACAGATGCAGAGCATGGTTCTCTGTCGAATTGTATGGGGCAGTTAAAACTTCTGTAAAATGGCGCACTACCAGTTAAACCCATTTGTAACTGTAGATGAAACGGGGGTACTAGATACTCCACAAGAAATTCATTTCGCCGGAATGTCTTCAACTAGAAGATCTGCGTTACATAATGAACTAAATCCTTTATCTGCAATGGAGTTCACGTGTGTAAACCGTGGTAACTCGAGTGTGGGAGATTTGATTAACTTTCAACCCATGTCACGTCTGTTGTGAATACAGGGACCATATTCAAGGGACCAGAACTATCTAAAATACCAACTCAGGCAGCATCTAGCTCGATGCATAATCTCTTACAGAAAATTCCTCGCTTGATTAATTGTGATGCTATATCTATATTTGGTTTCTTGCTAGAAATTCAGAAAATTCTAGAACTTAAAATTTTCCCTACACACGATGTTCTTGTGTCATTACTAGACAAAGTACACGAACGTTTAGTGCCTAAGTGGTTGCAACATCTTCGAGAAGGTGTGCAATGGCAACATTTAGTAACTGACATATTAGACGTTTTTGTGACCTCATTGGGCAGGGACGAGATTATCCAGACATATGTGCTATGCAAGCAGTCAGTGAAGGAATCCCCACTCCAATTTTTCTTAGATAGAAAGCGGTGTACATTGTTACTACAAGTGAATTGGACAGAATCTCAGTTCATTGCGCTTGTGATCGACAGGCTACTCCCAAATGTATCGGAAAGATTATTGTTTCTAGAAATTCCAAAAACTTATGCTCAATTCGAGATAATACTCGAAAAACTACAAAAGCACCTCACGATAAAAAGTGACTTTTACCGAAGTTCACAACAAAAGGGAAAAGACGAAGAAAGGAATGTAACTTATTTTAAGGAAAATATCCCCAAATTCTGTCATAAGTGTGGTACAAGACATACAGCATCACAAAAGTGTAATTACGGTTCGCGTAATGCTAACTTGCTACAAAATTTGCGTGTTCAAGAAACACCAGAAAAAAGTGAAAAAGCCACTGCAGTTTTTGTAGATAGTACATTAAACAAAGTGATAAATGTTAAAGCATGTCTTGATACCGGAAGCACAGAAAACTTAATTAGTAATAAAACATTTAATTTGTTACGTTCAAAGTGTCCAGTTAATGTTCAAGATTGTTATTTAAAAATAACACAAGGAGAACAGAACGTCATCCTTAAAAAGGTAGTGCAATTCACTGTCCAGCTTGAAACATTGACTTGGCCTATATGGGCATATTTATATGAAACCCTTCCAGTGGACATAGTGCTTGGTGTAAACTTTATGAAAAACAATAATCTTCTTCTTGACTTTCAACAAAAGTGCGTTACGGTTCCGTATGCGAAAGTGAAAATACCGATAAAATGGCATTTGAACAGTTTGTTTACAGACTTTAATTTGTTACAGACAAGTTATCCACAGCAATATTCCAGGCAGCAGGAAGTCCCGTGTACTACGCCTCCAAGGTCAACTCCAGCGGGGCAACGATACGGAACATGTGGTGGAAGAAGACAGCCAAACATGCACCGGGGAAACTTTCGCTTTCATCGATCTACAACACCTGGGCAGGCAAATTTCAACTTCGAGACTGAGTCAGGAGAACGATGTGACGTAGGCAGCACCAAACTCCAAACAAATCAGGATGAGGACTACTGGAAAGAACAACTTGGTGAGTTGTTACATTCTTACAATACGGTAGTGACTGAAAATGTAGGATGTTTCAATGGTTGGAAATATACGATTCATGTTAGACACTATTCCTGTGCGTAAACCTCCTTATTATGCACCGAAGGAGAAACAAAAAGAAATAGACGATGCCGTTCAAGAATTATTAGACGCAAAGCTCGTTGAACCGTGTAATTCTCCTTATGCGAGCCCTGCATTTATAGTTAAGGGGAAAGGTTCCAATAAACGATTAGTAGTAGATTATTCTGAACTGAATAAAAAGATCGTGTATGATTCATACCCAACACAACCTATGCAAGGATCTCTTTCGTATCTCTCTCGGGGAAACGTCTATTCGGTTCTCGACGTCAGAAAGGCTTTTCACCAGGTCTTATTAGACGAAAAAAGTAGAGATCTTACTGCTTTCCTTACGCCAACGCAGCAATTAAGATATTGTCGGGTTCCATTTGGTATGACCATTGGTACAGCTTGTCTCGCAAGAATGATGGAATGTATATTAGGAGATTTGCGAGGCAAGTGCCTAGAATATTATGCTAACGATATTATTGTCATAAGTAAGGATTTTGACACACATTTACGTGACCTACATACTGTGTTTGAACGTTTGAAAAAATTCGGGGTGACAGTTTCAAAAAAGAAAAGTACCTTTTATGACTAAAGAAAATAAATTTATTGGGTTTTTAATTAAAGATCACAAAATAGAAATAGATGCTGAAAGGATAGAAATAATTAAGAATTTACCACGTCCCAAAAATTTACGTGCATTGCGACGTTGTCTGGGGTTTTTCATTTTTTTTCATACATGGCTCCCAGGGTTCGCTGAAATAGCAACACCACTATACGGGCTTAGTTCGCCAAAAACACCATTCCAATGGGAAACTATTCATGAAGATAGTTTTAATCAAATTAAAAGTTCCAAATTGTATTGTGAAAGATGGTATAGTCTTTAAGAAAACAAAAAACAAAAATATGCCATTTAAAGTTCTTGATCCAAAGCTAATGATTAAAGCCTTGGTTGATTTCTATCATACAAATGCATTAGGCGGAATACATAGTAATTGGTCCCGAACACTGAAGAAACTGCAAAGATTTTATACCTGGGACAACATGTTAAATTATGTTAAACAAAAGGTAATGTCATGTCAAATTTGTCAGAAGGCAAAATACACTAACATATCTCCTGTAAATATATTAACTTCGGAAGTTATTAAGAAGCCTTTACAGCGTATTTGCTGTGATATTGTGGGAGTTTTGCCTCAATCCCATGGGTATAAATACATTCTAGTAGTTGTAGATTGCGCAACTCGTTTCGTTTAGTTTCAACCCTTACGAAACCTTACCTCAAAGATCATAGCTGATTATCTGTTAAGATATTTTCTGCAATTTGGATGGTGTGCTGAAATAACCACCGATAATGCAAGTTACTTTACATCAGAATATTTCGCAGGATTCTTATATGGCAACGGTATAAGACATATCACTATCAGTGCTTATAATCCTCGTGCAAATTTAGCTGAAAGAATTATCAAGAATCTGAAAACTTCTTTGAGATGTTTTTGCTATGATGATCACAATTCATGGTTCAAATATTTATATTATATTCAACTTGGACTTAATACTATTTGGCATCAAGCCCTTAATCTTACTCCATTTGAATTATTCCTGGGTAGAGCTCCCTTAGATCCTCTCATAAATAATTGGAGTTTAACTGAACAGGAACTCTTGCAGGATAAGGTTAATCTGAGTGAAAAATGGAATAAGGCAATTCACAAGATGAAATTAGAATGGAATAAGAGAAACAGGCTATATCAAAGAAAGTTTCAAATACCGAAGTACAAAATACATGATTTCGTTTTGGTAAAAACTCATCCAAGGTATTCATTGCTAGAAAATAAGACAAAGTCATTGTCATTAGTTTACGAAGGCCCATACAAAATTGTTAAAATGCTAACTGAAAATAGTGTTCTTCTGGAAGATCCTAAAAATAATACTAATATAAGACGTTGTCATGTAGATCAACTGAAACCATATATTGAATGTAATTAGTTGGAAACCAAAATGCCATTTGTCATTTCTTCTTCTTAGGGAATAAAAGGGAATAAATAAAGAAAATAAACAAATTGAAGTTTTTGTGTGAAATTAAAGGAAGAGGAAATTACAAATTAAAATTAATTGGGTATTATAATTTTGTAATGTCAAATGATGCTGGTAATTTATTTTGTTTCCTTCAGGAATATATCCTGGAGATTCCAATTGTGAAATGGAAGAAGGAAGACCGTAGCCATAAAGCCTTACTCCAAAATCGACAGACATGGAAAAGTCGACACCTACCATCTATTATACCATCTGTCTGCGATCAACAATAAGGGCTGGCAAGAAACGATTTACACTTCCAATGTTATCCTTCCATTATTAAGTTTTCATTAGTGTTTGTATATTTTTTTGTTTGAGGGTCTCGCCCGCACTGAGTCCATGTTTTTGATTTCACAGGGGGGAGGGGGAAGTGTATGGACCGTAGTGCGCGCGGAGCCGTCATTTTGTTTATTTGTGTGCCAGATGGATGGAATCTTCTTAATTTTGCCACCAGAGGGCAATAGCATCGGTTACGCAATGACGTAACAAGGAAACCTTGGTGCGAAGTCGCAGCCCTTCAGGCAGCGCATTTTGGATTCTGGCCCAGGGAGAGGAAGTAGTCTTTCCTCTAGACAGACACCTTAAGAAGGGGTCCGAGAAACCACGACATGGGAGGAGAAGGATAAGTACTTTTAAGTTTCGAATTGGCACTCACACACCCAAATTATATTTGTTCATCTTTCTCGTCCGTTAAACTACGTGGAGAATTGACTTAACTGCAAAGGAATCTATTTAATTCATCATTATTAATTATTTAGTTCAATTAATATCCATCCAACTGGCACAAGTGATACGACATGAAAATGTTTAGTTCAGCGAGTTTAACACCGACGATCTTTCTTTATGTAGACTAATGGTGCTTGCACATTATGTGAAAATGAATAAACTCGCATATTTTGGAAAAGGTGTTTTATCTGTACTTTCTAATAGCATAGCTGCCCAATAGCAAAATAAGTAGACCTATAAGGCGGAAATTTCCACTGCGCGCTTGCTAAAGGTTTGTATGCGTTAAACAAACACGTTTAACGTGCATACATTCTGTTCTCTTTTTTTGGCCTGTCCGGCTTATAGGCTCCGCATTAACAAGGTTTTACTGTATTTGAAAATAAATCATCGTTTGGATCACGTAATAAAAGTATGAATGGGAAGATGTGACCCTCCCAAGTATTTGGAAGCCTTTCAGTGATCCAGTCATACCAGATAGATAGTCTGGCGCCGTCACAGGGATATAACCTTTTTGTCTTTAAGCAGTTAGATCTATATTTTGTCATGTTTTCCCGAATACATGGTGCTGAGACATGGAGAGATTGGACACACCCTCGTCACGTGAGTGAATAAGGAAATTGCTTTGTTCTCTGTGATAGAATCGGAAAGTTTTACATTTTATTTCGTCTCATCCATGACTATTTTACTAAATAATTGCTACATTCGCGAAATCATAAAAAAAATATACTATTTATTACTTTCCTCCTCATGTTCCAAGAGGTTCAGGTTCCCATAGTTTGTAAATGTTAATGTATGCGTTCCGGACCGTAGAGGACCAAACATGAACGCGATGCTGCCCGGTAGGACCCTGATTATCTCTCTCGAATGGATTGTATCACCATAGAGCTGAGTTCACCGCGATGTTCTTGAGGTGTAAAGAAAATACAGGCACTTACTAATAACTATAGCGTTATATTATAATATACAGCGTTATTCAAAAAGAATAGTACAAAAGTAAGGTAAATTTATTTTTAAGTGAAAAGATGTACAAAAGCAATTCTGGTTGGAAAGAAGAAAGGAAGGTTGTAAATTTATAGCCTGTGGTTGTAGTAGACGTAAAATCCGCTAGAGGCGCTATAAGTTGTTGATAGCTAAAATGGCAACAATCTGCTTGCGTAATGGAATTAGCACGATCAGGGGCAGTTGTTAAAGTTCAGAGACACTTTCGTGCGAAATTCAAGAAACGACGACCACATAGACACTGCAGTACACGCTTGATGCAGAATTTTGAATCAACTGGCTATCTGTGCAGTATAAAAATTCCCGGAACGTCGAGGGAGACAGTCGATAGGATTATCGTTTGGACATCTGCTGTGTTACTCAGGGTGCTCATATCCAACATTTGTAATTGTCCAGGTAAATTTACAGCCTTCCTTTCTTTCTTCCCACCAGAATTGCTTTTGTATCTCTTTTCACCTAAAAATAAATTAACTTTACTTTTGTAACATTCCTTTTAATAACCCTGTAAATGCACACACAACACGTAATTACACTGTCCTGCACTCCTGCCTCGGTATACTGTGTATATGAAGTTGGAAGCCGGTGTTACAATAACACGCCACTAGTTTTTGACTGAATGATATCAGCACTGTAAAGTTCCTGTGATACTGAACTACATATCACTGCACTTCACTGAGTTCAGTTTCACGAATGAAACGTAGCCACGTTAGGCTTACGTTTTTTCATGAATGTCCGCTGCGTGGTGCTTTTCGGCTGCTGCCGGAGTGACTTCTGCACGCAGGCACGTATCCAGAGGGGGGGCTTAGGGGGCTCGAGCCCCCCGAAAGTTTTATGTTTACACTAGATAAAATGAGGTTTTTGGTTTCTTGTGGCGTGAAATAAAATAATGTGACAATAATTTAAGGAGACAAATAATTATCGAGGCAAGACGGAGAATGTTTCGTAACCCTGTTATTAATAAGAGCACGTATCCAAGATGGGGCACAGGGGGCTCGACCCTCTCCCCAGGAAATTTTTCAGTTTACGTTAGATAAAATTAGGTTTTTGGCTTCTTGAATAATGTGAAAATAATTTAAGGAGAGAAATAATTATCGAGGCAAGACGGAGAATGTTTTATACCCCTGTTATTGTTAATAGCACGTATCCAAGGTGGGGATGAGGTGGCTCGAGCCCCCCCCCCCTTTAGAAAATTTTTCAATTTACACTAGATAAAATTAGATTTTTGGCGTCTTGAATAATGTGAAGATAATACATTTATAAATCAGAGAAATAATTATCGAGAAAAGATGGAGACTGTAACCCTGTTATTGTTAATAGCACGTATCCAAGGTGGGGTTGAGGTGACTCGAGGCCCCCCCGGAATTTTTTTATTTTTCACTAGATAAAATTAGGTTTTTGGCTTTTTGAATAATGTGACGGTGATTTAAGGAGATAGGAAGGCGGGAGAGGGTACGTTCTTGAATGAGAGAAGGTGTCAACTACTGGTAATATTAACGAATCGTTTTATCTGCGGAACGTTCTAGAATATAATCAGGATATAAATACGCAGATTCAATTTTTCGGTTGATCTTACAAAGAATCGGTTAATGAGATTTCAGAAGTAAGTGTGACAATTCATACAGTCGATTAGTGATCAGTCAGCGTCCTCTGGTTGCTTTATAAAATATGGTGATTCGAAAATGAAGACATTGACGACAGCAGAACTTCCGGGGCCTCAATGTAGTGCTAGTTCGGGGCGAGGGCCGAAGAGATCAAGCCCCCCCCCCTCTCTCTCTCTCTCTCTAAACTGAATATTTCAGCAGTACCGGATATTGGAGTGGTTTATTAAAACAGAAATAAGCTGCATAGGTCAACTGAAAATCAAAGTTTCGAGTGATGATTTAGTTTTGCCAGAACTAAAGTTCGTATATGCAGTCCGAGAGTTTCATAGTATAAAAAATAATTTTGCATATGTAGACATTTTAGGCGGAAATTGCAGGCTCTACCAGGACCCGAATCAGAGCTCTACCAACTGAGCCACCTAGCCATCCTTGACTTCAACCGATTTTTCGTTAAAATGTCTACATAGTAGATGTCCTGTGTATATCAAATCGTAAGGTGTTGCCTGTATAGTGAACAAGCACAGAAAATATAGGAGAGAGAAGAAAACTGAGGAGCATTCCCACCGGTTGAGGAGAATTTTTTTCTTCTGTGGTCAGCAAAAGCTACTACATCGAGGTAACAATGACTGTGGCCTAATAAGGGAGATTTCACATCGTGTTGCTGATGATTTCACAATTCGAAATTAGGTTTGTGCAGCCTTTTGTGTCGCTACAGTGTGAAACGTTGCTGTTGATTGGCCCATTCCAATCGACATGTATCTCCTGTCTCTTCGGTATGAAACCTTCCTAAGTCTTGAAAATACAAGTCACAAGGATGGAAAATTAGGGCCTTGTTAAGGTTAGGTGTGAAGGCTGGCAGACGGCAGCACTCTAAAGGATCATATCCAAACCGGTAGGAAGAACGCATCTTACTTCAATCTCCAATACGGAATGATAAAAACTTCTGGTGAGTTGATTTTAAAAAAATGTGTCCGAGATAAAGAGTGGCGTGCCCAGGATTTTCGGAGGAGAGGGGTTAGCATACTATTTTTTTAGGTCAGTCCTGAATTTTGCCATTTTTTTCCTGTCTTTGACGTTCTTTTTTATTCTTTTTTTTTTAAAAAAAAGGGAACACTGGAGTGGGGTTATGACCTCACCAACCCTCCCTTGGGCATGTCACTGGAGATAAATGAATAAGCATTTGATCATAATGGGAGACGAAACTTTAGATGTGTTGGGAACGGAAGGGTTTTCACTGTGCATTAATTGTTTCGTGATCCAGCTGTATTCGAGAAGACTTCTTTGTTTCGTGCCGATATATGACAAGACAGCGGAAGCTGTGACAGGCATTTTTGAACACTTGTGAGTGCTAAGACCTGAATCTGAACAATTTGGTGGGTTTCGGCTTTTATAAGAGCTGCAAACATGGGAGGACAAGACACGTTAGTGGTGTTCAGGCTCGAATCAGAGAGAAATATCCGAGAGCTGTTCGCGTCCAGTTCGCAGCCCACAATTTGAATCTCGCGTTGTCGAGTGAATTGTCCATCCCGTGCATGTTTAACAGCTTCGTAAAAACACTCAAAGACACCATAGATGTTTTTATGCCTGATGAGAAGAAATGGACAAACACACATGGTTCCGGCACACAATGTTAACGCATGGAAACAGAGGAGTCGAGTGGTAAAAAATGTTCCCATTTCACGTTAAATGACAGCCTTACAGTGGCGACGATTTAAGGGATAGTTGCTCCCCATTTTCTTGCCTCAACATTATGGCCTCTTAATGTTAAGCCTTGTCTACCAAGAGAAAGTAAACTTTCCTTGCACCGCCCTCCGTCCCCCCCCCCCTTTTTGGAACCCAATTTCCACCACTGGTATTAAACATACAATTGTGAGATTCTTAATATACCCCTTAAAAATGGTGTTGAGCCCCCCCCGAAAGGAATTCCTGGATACGTGCCTGTCTGCACGAACACTGGCGGAAGCAAGCTACCGTACAAAGATGTCAGCAACTAGGCACCGCACCCGATATGAACTGACCAATGGGAGTGCAGGGTTCTTTAAGCATTAGATATACACAAAATAAACAAGTGAAGTTATACATAAACAAATGAATAGCAAAATGAGCAACAGAAAAGTTCTGTTCCATGCGAATATAAGATTAGGTACATAAAAATATATATCGTGGTTAGTCCAACAGTTAGTAAGCCTAAAAAATTATGGGGGGGGGCGCAAAATTACCTCTTGCCCCAACAAATTTTGCCTATGTCCCTTCATCATATCATCACTCATCCTCATCTTTGCCATTTTTCCAAAAGTGGTACAAAAGAGAAGTAAAATAAACCAAATTACTCAATCTATTAATTAATAATTAATATCTGACTACAATGCTGTTTATAATAGATCATAAGAAGCCACTGATGTGTCTGAATGGCTTCTAATTCTAAAGGACTTCTTGGTTGGAGCGCATCATATATCATCATATTATGCAAGTGAATATATTGGTTTAGTTTTCAAACATAAGTATTTGTGACGAAACAGTTTTATATTAAAATGTGTACATCTTGCCGTCCCATTTATCTTCAGTAAAATATGAAAAATGTGTGTTTGGTTGTTTCAACTGCTTACCTTATGCATGCTCCTACTTGCCTCCCTATTAGCGTGTGAATGTTTCTTCGAGTCAATCTCGCCTTCCGAGGTCGGACAATACAGCCCCATAAGGTAGGGTTGTTAATGGTCCATGAATTTTAAATAAATTCAATTCCGGTCCAGGAAAGAAAATCAGCAAGCGTAAATGGATTCTGGACCGTAAAGAACCTTTTTACCTGTAAGGTATTTCAATTCGGTCCAGGAACCTTTTTTCAGGATCAATTAAAATACAGTCCAGGAACTTTTTTCAATGATACAATACGCAACTTGGACCGAATATAAATTGTGCGAGAAAAAAAGTTCCCGTCCTGTTACTCAACCCAATAGAACCCATTAGAATTTATTAGTTCCTGGAACTTTAACAACTCTGCTTAAAACCACAAAGTTTTCTGACTGGTAACACAAACAAATTTGCATAGCGCAAAAAACCTAACTCCAGAAATTAAATCAGAAATACGCGGCTGTTTGAACCCCTCCCCCTCCCCCACTGTGACTACGCGATCGTAATTTACTTTGTAATAACATTTAACACAGTACACAGGGTGTCATTGCAGAACGCCACTTACTTCTGCATCGTTTAGAAGACATCACGGAGAAACGCTTTTCTTAATAACTAAGTACTGTTTGTTGCCTCATTTCGACGTTCGAAACGCTGAATTTTCTATCCCCTATGTATGCAACTGCGCAGAACAGAATTGTCAGTGACGACTGGGATATCACATCTAGCCCTTACATTTTACAACACAATTCTGTCTGTTTGTGGGAGGATAAATGCACATTAATTCGGACCTCGATAAGCCAGACTTTGCTTAATCCAGACAGGCAAAGGCCCCCCCCCCCCCCAAAGCAGAATGCAAGGTTTTAAATGTGACTACAACAAGAGAACAAAGAAAAGGCAGTCAACCACTGATGAAATTCTGTTTCCCGCATACTTTGTACTGTACTGTATAGGGTACTTAGGCCTATGACCTTTAAAAACACCATAATAAACGTGTTTTGTTGCTATAAACGGAGTTTCAATGCACTTTCTACTGTTCTTTTAGATTATTTCAGTTAATCCGGACTTTCGTTCAACCGGTCAACTTATCCCCCAATTAGTCTGGATTAACGAGGGTTTATTATAATAATTTGTTCAGTCCCTTGACACGTGATGTGTTTGGGACAGGCGTTGATATGATAGTGATGATATAAATCTATCGTCCTAGACAGTATATTTTACATCATATATATATTCTACCATATTCTGCCTTGTAATCAAGTGGTTCGGATTCCACTTTAAACTGTAGGTCCAGTCCCGATTAGCCATGCTGTCCATAAAGTGGACTTAAAACACCAACTCAACTCTAGCATATTCTGCCTTAGAACAATGGAAATCGAAACCTACGATAACTCAGAAGCTACTGGTGTCAGATGAAATTTGATTAATTGAATGACCAATTGTGTGTTATACATGATCTCGATTCATTTAAAAAACCGAAGACTTTTGTTTGAATGATGTTTTGGCAATGAAAAATTCACAAGAGAAAAATCAAGCCCCTTCCCCTAATGATATTATCAATTGTCATTTAAAGTATCGTCCACTGAAAATGCTTATTTTGTCCTCTCATTTCTGCAGTTTACAGGCATTTTGATCAGTATCTTGCCTTATTACATTTCGGTACAACGGGCACCAGGGGTGCCCAGAGGGTGGTTTCATGACGCGCCTGCGTCATGGGAATTTTTGGGGGGAACAAAATTGTATACCAATTCTACATATCTTCACACAAAAATGGGGGGGATCATTTCGTTTCATTGACTTGTTATTGGTTATTATGTAGTTTTTCTATCTACGTATGGGTCGACGAAAGGGTTGAAATGTAACACCATTTTTTATGCCTTTACAATCGGTTGGGTTGGGGAGGGGTGGGCCTGCTGTTCGCAAGCAGACAAACTGCTAAGAAGAAGGTTCAGTACACTAACAATATCAGTGAGCCTTAGCAGTTTTGTACGTTTTATGTTAACAAACATGAAAGTGAGCCTAAAGTACCTATAGTAAACATATATTGCTTAAATATTTCTGTATTATATTGTACCGCAAATTTTGTCTGACCAAAATAATTTGAGTAAATAATTCGGCATAAAGGTTGGCTGGTTGATTTGGTGTTTTAAGTCCACTTTATGCACAGTAAGTCTAATCGGGACTGGACCTACAGTTTAAAGTGGGATCCGAACCACTTGTGCCTCTACCGGGTATCGAACCTGGTGACGACGCTACCACTGCGCCATCAGGGAGGCCCTTCAACATAAAGGGAGGGGGGGCGAATATTCTACCCTTTTGGATGGGGAGTGCGTCAAAGGCCTTGGAGGGGATGGGCACCCCTGACGGGCACTATATGTGTTAGTACAACACAGACTGGGATAAAGTACGTTACTGTAGATATTTGTCGCTTAGTAAGTGATTGTTTGTGCGAATTGCCCGACGATTTTTCTTTTTGTAGAGACGCATATTTTTGCCTGCATTTTAAAGCCTGGGTCTCTCTGATTATACATGAAGTTAATGTGCGCTGTATTTTATATACTAAGAATAGCCTTATTTTACATTTTTTATGTCGGTTAATACGATAATGCACAGAAGACGAATATTCAAGTGACGGCGTCATCATCTTTTGCAGAACTCTTAATTTGTGGATAAGGTGTAAGTACATGCGTGCAGGCAAATACAAACTATTTGATTCTAGGTGCTGCACATGCACACATTTTTTCACATGTTGTGTAAAGGATAAATTCTTCTCTACGTACAGTTACAGGCAATAAAAATAGGATACTTAGATCCAGAAATATTCTCTCCCTTGAAATGCGTTGTGTGTGTTGAATAACTACAGTACGTCGATAAGTGGATTTTACGTGGATGGATCAGAAAAAATAGGTTACAACAAGCATTGTGTGAATGCACGAAATAGAAGTTAAGTAATTGGTTTACCCAGAGGTGCAACAGATGGCGCCATATACGCGTGGCGAGTTTACACAACTTTACGTTTACCGTTAGTGGCGTAGTAGCCGATGCAATGGCGATACCTTTGCAGAATTGGTCTGTCTTTGATGTGCGAAGTGTCATACGCTTCTTGTGGGCGAGGAATGTTCCGGCAGCGGATATTCATCGTCAACTCATGGAAGTGTATGGTGAGAGTGTTATCAGTAGACAACATGTTGCGAAATGATGTATTTCATTTGACTTTGGAAGGGAGAATGTGGCAAGCTGCCATGCTGCACACAGTGGACGTGAATACGTCGCGAGTGGACGAAATGATTCATGTGGGAAGTGTGGAACCATCCCCCATATAGCCCGTACTTGGCTCCCAGTGACTTTTTCCTTTTTCCTCAGCTGAAAGTGCACTTGTTTGGAAGATGGTTCTCGTCCGACGATGAGGTCCAGGCAGCTGCCACGAAGTGATTCAATGAACAGGGACATGATTTCTACCAAGACGGCGTCAACAAGTTAGTCCAGCGGTCTCATAAATGTCTCAATCGCCTTAGCGATTACGTGGAGAAGTGTTGTGTGTGTAGCCTTCTTAGAATACATCATCAATTCATACCAGGTCATACTGTGTTATTTTCATTTCTTGTTGTAACCTTTTTTTCTGATCCATCCACGCAACAGTAAATTTTCAATGACAACTTCTACCATCTCTGTAGAGATAGGCAACACACATAATACCTTGCAGGAAAGCAAGGGTCCCATTTTCTTTTATCGGTGACTGTAGATGCTGAGAGAATTTACACACTCATTTTGCTGCATATTTGATTTTCTAATTTGCAACGACCCAAGTTATGTCGTAGCAAAATATTATTATTTCTTTGTTTAGTTTATGTACATGTTCGTTTGAATCAGTGTTATCATTCGTATAGGAGGGCCTGTATGGTCATTGAAGATGGAAAAATAAGCGAGTTGGTAACTATGAAAAAATATAGAGATTTTTTTTTTCTTTCGGTTTGGTAATGTAAGTCTAAGTTTGTGTTAATTGAAGGCTTTATGTGAATAATATTGTGACTATTTCTTGTTTCTAATCTGTTGAAAATAGCCGAGCTGAAATTTAAGTGAAAGATTTGCCTCTGCAAGGCGTGTGTAAAATAAGTATCTCAGTGGAAGTGTCTTTCAAACGTGTTGAATCACGAGTGTTGTTAACTAGTTTCTAGTTAAAGCTATTATTCTTACTAAAGCGTTAATTATGTGATATTAAGACTGTTAATTAAACCCAGCAAGCCATGGGTGTAGAAGATTCTCATACTCCTAGCCGGGGATGTAGCAAATTCTAATTGAATTTGTAACTTGCGTGTTGTTATTGTTTTCAGTGGATAATATTAATACTTGCGTCTTAGACTCATTAGCTTTCAACATGTTAGATTTATTTTCCACTCAGGGCCTTCAGGCATATCTTTTTCAATATGTGCATTACTTTTTTAGAAAATATAATTGATGCTCAGTACAGAAATAAAATCATAAACATATTTAAAAAGCTTACTTTTGTTTGTACTAATACACCTGCTGCATAAGTAAAATAAATTTAATAACTTTCAATCTAGCTGCATGCAGCGACAGAGAAATTGAATTGCTGATGTAATTTCTCTATTAATAAACTTCTGTGAACACTGTCAAATGCTTTACAGATATCTAGTGAATAATACTACGTATTGCTTAATTTTACGATCTAATATATGCCGCCAGTTTAACAGTTCATGCACATTTCCTAAATGTCTGTGTCTGTCTAGGTTGCTACACTCTAAGTATTGTTCTAATTGTTTATCAAGAATCTAAGTTGGTGAAGAGATTATTGAAAACGTCCGATAATTACTTACTTGCTTCGGGATCGATTTAAGTATGTGTGTCACCCTTGCGTGTTCCCAGCTATTTGGAAAGACACAACTTTTCAGAGCTGGATTAATTATATCGCTGAGCATGGAGCGAGCAGATGTATGCTATTATATATTCCAGCGATATGTGGAAATTTTCCGAGATTACGTTTTAGAAGAATTTGCAGAACGTCATCATGTGTGGCTGGTTTGAAATGAATACTAGATTTTCTAGATTAACTGGAATTTTCATTTTGTTTGTTACTTGAATTGTGGTTAAGTCTTAAATGAAGGGCTCTTGTGTAAAACATGGTAAGTGACATTTTGGTCATTATCCAGTTACAAAGTAAAATGTACCATCCTTCAATTTCCGAGTAAAATTGCCATGCCATACAATAGGCATTCAATTCAGTGAAGCTTTCTGAAATTCGTAAGCACAAAACAAAAACAATTTATCTACAGTATAGCTTCTGAAATGACAAAAATGACACTTACCATGTTTTACACCCAAACCCTTCAATAGCTTTATTAATGGACCATTTTGATGCTCCTTGGAATGCCACAATAGTCACAAAGATCGTGGAAACAAGATCAGGTGATTCAAATTCACTGAAATGAACGAATGAGAGATAATTTTAACTATTTGGGCACGTGTGGAAGTTCATGACTCTAGCAATAACATCCAATTCATTTAAAATTTCAAGGATACGAACAGAAAGAAGAGAAAAAATAAAGATATTTAGGGACAAACAGAGGCAGAGCACGAGAACAATTTCAAAGAAAGACAAAAGAGTAGATAAGAATAAGATAGAGGGAAAAGTAGGAGAAAGAGAAATAGAAGGAGAAAACAAAAAGAGAAATAGGAAGATAGAAAGAAAAAGAGAAAAAGAAGATATAAAGATAAAGAGAAAAGGAAGATAGAAAGATAAAGGGAAGATAGAGAAAGAAAATGGAAGATAGAAAGAAAAAGTAAAAGGAAAGATAGAGAAAGAAAATGGAAGTTAGAAAGAAAAAGAGAAAAAGAAGATATAAAGAAAAAGAGAAAAGGAAGATAGAAAGAAAAAGAGAAAGGGCAGATAGAGAAAGAAAAAGGAAGATAGAAAGAAAAAGAGAAATGGAAGATAGAAAGAAAAAGAGAAAAGGAAGATAGAAATAAAAAGAGATAAGGAAGATAGAAAGAAAAATCAAAGGAAGAAAAAAGAGAAAGAGAAAGAAATATAGGAATAGAAAAAGTGAGAGAAACAGAAAGGAAGAAGAAAATAAGAGGAAAAGCAAGAGAAAGAGGAAAGAATGCGAGAAAGAAAAATAATAAAAGGAAGAGAAAAATGGAAAAGAGTAAAAGTAGCAAGAAAGAGAGTAAGATAAAACTGAGACAAAGAAAATGATAATGAATAAACGAAGTGACGTAGAGAATAAATGACAAAGGATAAAATAAGCGAAATAATGGAAGGAGACGACAAATAAATTGGAGAAGAATATAAAAAGCTATACAGCGTTGCAAACGCATGTCCTTCTCTCAATCTCTCCAAGCTACAAATGACTGTCTCGTTCTCATCACGAATTTTTAAATAATAGATTAAAATAATATTTGTTTATGTGAAATTTTCATATAATATGGAAGCTGATTTACCGGCTCGTTAGCTGAGCGTGTAAAGTGGTCTACGGTTCGAATCGTTGCCCAGGCAGGGCATTCTCTGTAAGTTTTCCTTCATCAATTTCGTCTATTCATTACTCATCCTCATCGCCCCTAATAGCCAAAAGAGCCAGAAAAGTAACGCTAAATAACAAAAACACCAAATGCAAATATTTGGATCAACACAAGCATCATTATTTCGTTTATCTTTTACATACGTCACTTTTGTACATGTTGACTTGATCGCGACGGAATTGATGAAATGAGCTAAGGCTATTCCATGCCCGGAATATGGTTCGAATCTGAGACCTTTAAGTTCGTGAGACGATACACTGACCACTGTGCCACGGGGATTGGCGTTCTCAGTCTGGTCTCGAAAGGTCTAATTTCAATGTTGTCTCGAATTTCTGGAAAAGATGTAGACGAAATAGAAATTTGCTCCGTCTCGTTTGGATGACACTCATTCTTATTGTTCACCAGCTTCGCTTTTCTACCACTTTGGCTAATCGCGACAACAAGGATGAGTAATGATAAGATGAAATTGATGACGGGACACTCACAAGGAACCTGGGACCCTTGGCGCCGTAGCCCGTAGTACTACCACTCCGTCACGGTATTTATATAAAGCAGTGGTTCCCAAAGTGTGCACCGCGGCGTTCTGGGCGTCGCGAAATATTCCAAATTTTAGGAATATGAATATGATTGTTCCATATATGTGCTTATTTAGTACTTTTTCCACGTAAGATGAATCTGAAATTGAAATGCAAGTGCTAGATAGGCTTACATTCTGACTTGGGCACCGCGGAAAAATCTTGAAACACAAAGGGCGCCGTGAAACGAGAAAGTTTTGGAACCCCTGATCCAGGGTGCGAAATCGCTGCACATTGGTGCGGGGGGGGGGGGGAGGAGCATATAACGTCATTAAATATGTGTCATTTATTAAATAATCAAATTATTTTATGAAACACACAATATAATATATCGACTGTCCATTTAAAATTCGATTGCAAATTTTAGATTACTACTTTGCGTGATTAAGGTTCAAAAATGAAGAGACATTAAGAAGATAATTGTTTCCTGTATAAAATTCACATCTAAATTTTATTACGTGTTTTGTTAATATGCGTATTTATATACAACACTTTGTGGTGGCTGACGAAAGACGATGAGAAATGGAGAAGAAATAAGAAGTCGGACTAATTTCTGTGTTCCAATAATTGCTGGGTTCAGAAGTGCCCTTAGAGACGAGGCTCTTTGTTGTCCGTTCTTTGTGTGTTTTAGATATTATTCCAGTACAGTATATTCGACTCCCAAATTAATTGTTTATGTTTGTTGTTACAACCAAAACTCTCTCCCCCGGAAAAGATTGGTGGGGGGGAATTTCAGGGCAAGATCGTTGGCGGGGGGAATTCCCCCCTGTCCCTTCAGGATTTCGCACCCTGCCCTGATCTAAAGAGTTAAGAGTGAATATACTTAACGTTGAATGAGAAATCGAAAATCTGTAGAGAACATATAAGAACACAGAACGTGTCCTTAGTCGTTGAGGGGGTAGAGGGGCAGGTGGCCCTTTTTGACACTTCCTACTGGCTCCTAGCCCTTAAACTTACGTCACCTCAAACACTAATAAAATTCTTCATCTAATCCAGAAGAAGATGAAGTTAACCCATCCTCGCACTGAATAAGTAAAAGCCGAATATATGAATGGAAAAAATGCGTCTTGTAGACTTCGAAAAAACCTTCGATTAGGCACTTCTGAATGAATACGTACGGAGGATGAATGAGGACTGCGTTTAAACAACCGTAAAGTTTACACAAAACCTGAACAGCGGCTGGCGGCGTGAGGTAGTGGATTTTTACACCTTGTGACCCATATTTGGAGCTAATTTTGTAGATGACGACACTCGCTTGGCATTGATAGCCAGCCGGCAGGTCCCGTTGGCTATGGCGGAGGACAGGAGACTTGGCTGGACACGCTGGAGGGGGCCTAGGGGGCCGGGGGGAGTGATAGGGCGTGACTTGCCCATCCCATATTCCCATGTCTTCTGTTCCACAGAATCTTTCAAGTTGGAACAGGGTTGCCAGCTGGTAAGCTTTTATCGTTTTTTTATCCACCAACCTTTATGGTGTCTGCAATGTCTGAGCTAAAACTTTTCTTTGCAAATTTATCTCTTTTCAAAATTCGCTTCAATATACTAATATCTGGAAAATTACATCTGCTCTGAATTCTTTCTAGAACATGAAAATGAATCTTCATGTGGCTCATGTGTACAATTGAATGAATAAAATGATTTTAGAAGAGAAAATATTTCCCAAGAAAATCTAGAGGCACTTGTAATATTGTCATTGGAAAAGCGGGTATAATTTATGGAAAGAAACTGCAATTTCTGTTTAAATCACAATATTTTAAAAATGGTTATGAGTAAAGGACAGCTAAAAAGGGCAAATTATGTATGAAAATACAGTGTAACCTTGATAACTCGAACCTCAATATATCGAATTCCTTGATAAGTCGATTTTTTTGTAAACCCTTTGAATTGTCCATAACACTCAATACTAATTTTACCTCAATAACTCGAATAAAACCTTGGTAAGACGATTTTTTGTTCAGTTTGTGGGATGCCGTTCCAGCTCAATAACTCGAAGGTAGACATTGAAAGACCTCTATGAGTCGAAGTTATATTCTAATCACTAGAGCCCGGAAGTTCAGGCATTTATTTTCGTTAAAATAGGCAGGCAAAAAGGCATTTATAATGTGGAAAATAGGCACTAAAAATGAAAAAAAGGCAAAATGAACCGAAAAAAGGCACATTTGGAAGTCACTTACTTTTATCTATAATTTCTGGCAATATGTTAAAATCTACATTGGGGAGAGCATTTCAATTATCTCCGTCTTGATTGCACATAACTACAAGGTGTTTTTTTAATTACTCAACATTCATTGATAGTAGTCTGTCAGAGAGAATGTTTTTCATAATAGAAAATGATATTTCTACTTCGACAGAAGTTATTGGAGCATACATAAAACAAGCTAATGTAGCTGGACGCATTTCGGTAACAGCATTTTCACCTTTTAGAATATCACAAATTGTTTTCAATTGTTTCAAGTCCTCATTTGCACTCACTACCCGCTTGCACTTTTCCGCAACAGCTGACCCCTTTTCTCCTGGCACTTCCATCATTTGCTGCATAGATTCCTCTACATTTTCATGGATGCTACAAGGTGTTTTTTTAAGTTCTGTAATTGTAATTGTCTCTGGGAATGCACCATAATGTGCAAAAATAATCTTGAATAGCACAGGAGTTTTTTCACTTCACGAATTGAAGCCGCTTCATTTTCTGGAAGAGCATCCATCACCTCACGGATTTTTTCAAGGTTGTTACATAATATATAGCTGCTGATATCCAGGTTCCCCATCTGGTCACGACTGGTTGCGGAGGTAAACTAAGCTCAGGCGCAACTTCCTTCAATTTTCGGGTTCGATAGGGAGATTTCAGAAATATCTTCTTTGTGTTCGAAATCAACCTGTCCACTTCAGCAGTCAATCATGCACAAGGAAATGTTAACCAAAAGGCAATATCCTAACTGAGCATGAAATATATTTTTCTCACACTTTTCTCCTTCAGCAATGTTGAAACATGCCTGAGTTCAATATTATTTAAATAAGGCGAAAATTATTCACATAATAAACGAAAGAAAAATAAATGCCAATAACGTTTTTTGGGAGAAAAATAATTTATATACACATTTTCTTAAAAAAAAATGGTCAAATTTAATTGAAAAGGGCAAAAAAGGCATTATAATTAAAAATAGGCAGTGGGGTCCCAAATAGGCAAAATAGGCAAAATGAAAAGGCTTCTAAAACATTCGAAACAACATGAGAAACGTTGAACCACTGAACCACAAATTATTGTTATTCTTTTGGCAGTTTTTAGTTTACATACTTCTCGAACTATCAGCATTGTACATCCAACATCTCTAGCGTTTGCACGCCCTCCATATCACTTTCCGCTCTTTTTATATTCAAAAACAACTGCCTGCAGTCGAAGCGTCAGTATCGTGAACCAGGATCACACACCAAAACGGTCTCGAATGGCCGATCAGAAGATAAACTCGTTTTGATGTTCCTACATCGCGATCAAGTGTTGAACCGTCTTCGTGCAATGGAATTTTCCAGTGATCCTTTCCCGATCCGAGTTTAAAGTTTGATCTTCGTTCGTGCACACGGCCATCAGACGTGGGCAAACACACAGATTTAAAAAGATAACATGTCAACAGCTAATCAGAAAATAATGGCACCGTCTTCTGTCAAGGTGCCACCTAGAACTGTGACTTATTTCAAATGTTAAAAGTTTTTATTGAAGTAGATACATCCTCGATGACGTAACTGTGACATTGTGCTTTTAATCAAGGGGTTCCCGGGTTCGATCTGCGGGGGAGGCGCATTGTATCGAAATCTACTTTAAACTGTAGATCTAGTTCTGTACAGTCTGTCCGAGCTTTAAGTGGATATAAAATAAACTTGTAGCTTTACCTGATTCATGTGTTGGAAATAACGTTAAAATAACATAAAAATAAAACTTATTTTTAGTGCAACAGTTATTGTAATACAATGAGCTTTATTTTTCTTTTCTTCATTGAAAATGTATTCCGAAAAATAATTAAAAAGTTGAATCCAAATAATTCCGAAATACAAATTATTTCAAAATAAATAAAGATTGGAAAGAATATTTAATTTTGAAAAAATCATTGCACAAAATATATTTTAAATCATAATTTTTCACAATTGTACTATGTCCTTCATCAATTTGTACTTAACCCAATCGCTCTACAAAATGTATTTTCTGAACAGAAAAACGTTGCTTCAATAAAATTACATCGCGAAAGGCTTTGCGCCTTATTTTCAGTCCGTACATGGAGCTACTAGAGCTAAATTCGTCCACCTAAAAATACAAAATGAAAATCTACAAAAATCTACAAATAATTTTAAAATAGAAATTGATAACGCAGAACTTGATATTTTCACTTTTCATAAATTTCGTGTAGATGAAGAAGAGGAACTGATTCAGAAGTTAAAATCTGAAGTTAAAGACAGGCTGAAAACATCTCCATACATAGTAAGAGGTTGTTAGTATAATTACTATGACGGAAAGAGTACGATAAATCGTGATAAATTCTAGTTAAATATAATTTCGGGTAAGTATTGAAATGCCAGTTCTAATGTTGCCCACGAGACGGGACTTTGGCCTGTCTCGTCTCGTGGAGTCTCGTCTCGAAAATATTCGTTTGTCTTATGACACATGGCCAATCTCGTCTCCTCTCGAATTTTTAAAAGCCTGTCCCGTCTCGTCCCGTGGGAAACACTAGCCAGTTCTACATGTTTTAAGCTAACATTTAATGTCATGTTAACATTTAATTTAAAGATCTGTCGAACAAAGTACAGCTGTTGTAAAGTAAGTTAACCTCAGTTTAAATTAACTAACCGTCGTTTAAATTAAACTAAACTTGGTTTAACCATAAAGAAGTTTGAGTTAAATTTAACTTGCATTGTTAACAGAAAGATGAGTGGATAGGTGAGAAGGTCCTTGCATAAAATAACGGGAAGTGAGTAAGTCGATCCAGAGTGCATAAGTTCCAGTTCAGCCTGACCTTGCACTGAAAGAGCATGTTTTCCTATGCCATATATTTTTATAGAGGAATGGTTAATATCAGTCGTTGGAATCCAATTCCTGAATTAATTCGCTTGGAACAGAGTTACGGCAGACCCTGTATCGAGCTCACATTGAATAAACTTGCCGTTAATAAGTAAATCCTTTAACATTGGATTCTTTGATAAGGGTAATTGGACGTAGGTGACACGATGATGTGTGAGTCACAACTGTATGAAACGACACTAGGTAACCATGCTGTTTGCTCGGCAAGTGAAGTATGAGAAGCTGACATCTTCAAATTTTCGATTTCAGTAGTCTGTCCTACGTTATTATTACTATTGGGCTTCTGTTTAAACTTCTCTCTCTTCCTACACCGTTTCTGCCAGTGACCACGTTTCCTACAGAATGAACAAACAGAATCCTTGGCTGGACAGTTGTCTTTAGAATCATGTTTGTATGTACAGTTAGGACAGCTGTAAGCAGTATATTTCATTCCGTAAATCGTTGGATTAGGCGAACTATAAGTATGTTGTTTTGTATGTTTGTCCCCTTACACTGCTCTTCTTGGAAATTGGGCTGAGGTGCGTGAAACTGCTGACTCTTGCTTTACATTTTCTGACCGTATTAACAATCGGGTTTCTTTCTCTAACATTTAATTCTGTAATGCCAGTTCCTGACATCGCTGAAAGGTTAGTGACTGTACTGAAAGCAACTTTCTTCTAGTAACTTCAGATCGTATGCCCAACACTATCTGTTCAACTAAAGCTTCGTCCAGATAATTGCCGTAGTTACATTTTATGGCTTGTTGCTTCAGCCTTATGAAATAAGCAGAAACGGTTTCACCTTCCTCTTGCACACAACGTCGAAACTTATATCGTTCAACAAACGTATTAGTTACAGTTTTTTAGTGTGACAAAAGAGTATCCTTTAGACGAGAATACGACAGATTCTATACAAGGTCTGGTGCGACTACATTTTTCAAGACATTAAATGTCTTTGCACCTATAAAGGCGATGAGTATAGGAACTCTCTGATCATCATTGAACTTTTGAATGATACACAACTGTTCGAGACGTAAGAGATAATCTTCAATGTCCTCTGAACCTTCGTTGAAAGCGTTAAATGTCATCTTTGTGTACATATTTATGACTGTAAATCCAAACGTTTAACCTAACAACTATGAAAAGAGAGTTTTCACTTATAATTATACTTGATCTGCATCGGATCACAATGTATCTAAACGTGACAAAGCTCTTGTACGTTTCATGATTATAACTTGTTTCCACGTTAGAAGGAAACTTGATATATATATATATATATATATATATATATATATATATATATATATATATATATATACTATATTTACATCACACTATTTTCTTTTATATAAAACAAACAATGTAGACGGTTAATCCTTATCGTGTTATGTCAAATTGCGTCAAAGAAACACGTTTATGATTGCTACAACAGCTTGTTGTACGAATGAGGACAGTCAGTCCGAATAGAATAAACTTACGGAAATGTAAGGTTCTTGCAAATCCTGCAATCCATGAAAAGTTCCTTTTATGCCGACTGCGCCATAATGTTGTGCGATGGAAAACACATATATTAACAAGATTAACTGAATTTATTAAGGAACTCACAAAACAACGTAACACTTTACATTATAACGAAACAAAATTTTCCATTCCATGTTCTGTTTACACAGGCTCTTGTCTAGCAACAGTAGCTTGCTTCTTCTTCCTCTAGGAAGCAGCACTACAAACACACTATGATAAGTTGAGAAATATAGCTGTTTTCAACCAATCGTTTGAGATATGTATTTTAGGACATGAAATCGCACCTTTTCATGCGATTAGCATATTTATCCCCTTTTTACCCCCCCCCCTTTAGTGCTTCAGTACCTTTATTCTTCCTTTTCTTTCACGTCTTGTTAAAAAATTGGACAGAAAAATGAATTATTTTCACTCTTCTTGAGCAGCTTCATAAAATCCTATAGTCTCATCTTGTAGAGCAGAAATAGAGCTATAAAATGGTATAATATAATCATTGGAGCTCAAATAGTTCCCAAGATAATGTAGTTTCTCTACATATAAGACTCTCCTGAGCTCAAACCGTCAGCGACTGACATTCGAAAACAGAAATGTTGAGCGTAATCCAGTATAACAAGTTGGTTGAAACCCAGTAAATGACACGTTTACCTCCTACATACTGGTTACTTTTATAATTATTACTAATTATGTTAATTGCTACAGCGTTGAATAAAGTATGTTAATTCAACTTGTTTAGACCTGAATAGAGTCATTTTATCATCATCTTTTTGAAGACATTTTCACAACCTTTTTTTCGCTTTCCCGACCCTAATGATAAGACAAATTAAATATCATAATGAAACTAAAGTAAAACATGTGACCTAAGTTGACATAGTATAATCGATAGGGTCAGAAGAAGAAGAAGAACTAGGCTTTCTTGCTTCTCACATTTCATTCTTCGACTCAGAAAAAAAAGCATGTAGTTCAATGTTGATGTGAAGGAAAAATGAAACGAACATTTCTCTTGCCTCCTGTAGGACGTCGATTCCTTTCTCAGAGTATGGTGAAGGGAGTCAGTCGAGCACAGCTCCAGACGAATTTGTAATGATGACATGCTTTTGTTATTTCTCAAGGCCATACATTCACCCACGTTAGAACAGAATGCATAATTAAATAGTAAACATAGCTGCATGACATAACGGTGAAAACACTGTATTTAGAAATGCAAATATTATGCAAATTTTACTTTCAACAGTACGGAAGTAAATGTGGTGTACAGTTTCCGTTAATTGTGTTATTAAACAAAAGACGTAGGTTGTTCGCGTGGTTGGTACTTAATCGTCCATTCATACAAAGAGGTAACTTGATATTAACGATGAAAGAGAAGGAAGGTATCCTGCCTCAGGAATGGGGGTAGCCAGTACTCGGATCTGGGCAATAGTTTGTTATCGTATTCTAGATTCTGGATATGGCTAGAGCTGGATTCTGGATCAGAGTAAAGCTGGATTCTAGATGCTGAATTCTACATAATGGTAACTTATTCTTGATATGGATAATTTATTGTCCATTTTGGATAAATGTAACCTATCATGGATTCTGGATAGCCACAAGCAATCCTGAATTTAATATCCCTGATTCTGAAAAATATGAAGTCAAATGACTTCTGAGCAGGCCCGTACCCAGGGAGCGCCATGCCCCACCATCGAACCATGAAATATTTTGATGCAACCCTACAAAAATAACATGGATAATTTTTAAGATTTTGCAAAAATTTAGATTTTCTTCTTGTATGAATGAATGGGTTGTCTCTGGAGAGTGGCAGACTCCGGAAGTCTGCAGTCTACTATATTTAGTAATTTTAGTTTCATAACCATTTGGTTTGGTTTGAGTTGGTGTTTTAAGTCCACTTTATGTACAGTAAGGCTAATCAGGACTGGACCTACGGTTTGAAGTGGGATCCGAACCACTGTGTCATGTGTCTCCACCGGGTATCGAACCCGGGACTCCTTGATTACAAGGCAACGACGCTACCACTGCATCATCGGGGAGGTCCTAGTTTTATAACCATTTATGCGAAGCCACTAAATGTTCCAATTTGGTCGGGACAGTTCACCATATTTACTCCCTGTTTTGACTTTTTTCGAACTGCAGTCTTGATGAGAAAATGTCCTCTTTTTGTGGTTAATTCACATTCAGACATGTTCTTCATTATAAGGGTAATTCCATAGCGTTGGTGGTCACATTCAGGGTACGAATTCCCATGACGGAAGGGGGGTATCTCCCACCGTCCCACCAACGATCTTGTTCTATTAAAATTTTCCGAGGGTAAGAGGGTAACAACAAAGATAAGCAATTAGTTTGGACTTCAAACATAGTTTACTAGGAATAACATCATAAACACATACAAAGAAGGGATAACAAAGAATGACGTCTGCCTGTCTGTGAATGTTGCATACATCTTTTGTTCTCTCTCTCTCTCTCTCTCTCTCTCTCTCTCTCTCTCTCTCTTTATGGCTGGTAACAGCATGGGGTAAAAATGTACCTCTACAGTCATAGATAAGATTTTAAAATTATATCAAATTGGACTAGTAAGAAATGGAGCCTTAGCTGCGAAGGTGTTTGTCATTGTCAGCCTAGGCCCCTGGGACATAGAAACTAGACCGGCCTGTTATTTCTCACCTCCTTTCGTTGGGAATAAAACATAGCACTTACATGTTAATTTAATAGGAAAGTAATGTCTTCTTAAAGTTTCTCAATTTTTGTCCCTCCACCTAGTTATCTTTAATTTGCAATCGATTCTGCAGATGTGAACAATAACACACACAGCATCAATGAAGATGGTGTGGGATGCACAAACGGCTGTCCATTTACCTATTAGCCACATTTCTTGAATGCTAAGTTTTCTTTTAATCGGATTCAACGGAAAAGAGTAAGTACATAAAATTTCTACAATGTCTAAGTATGAAAGCTACATCTAGATAGTGGGGTGCAAATTCGGTGCAGGGGATGCGAAAATCATTCTCATCCTGGGCGCTGAATTCTCTAGCTACAACTCTGATAAGAAAATATTTTCTTTCGAGAGACCATTAATAGATTTACTCCATTATAAAAACATAACACAATAAAAGTATGAACATTTTATTATCATTTTTAATAAAAAGCAATAATTAAATAATATCTAACTCTTATTAAAAGAATTTTACCTATCTTCTAATTTCTTGACATTTTGAACCAGTCGTTAAAGTAATTAATTTGCTAGTTTTTAAATGTAAATATATATATATATATATATATATATATATATATATATATATATATATATATATATATATATATGTATGTGTGTGTGTGTGTGTGTGTGTGTGTGTGGGTGTGTGTGTGTGTGTGTGTGTGTGTGTGTAAGTCATGAAATATATGTCAATTATAAAATAATTAATTAATATCATTAATTAATTTATATATATATAAACATTAATTAATGATATTAATTAATTATTTTATAATCGACATATATTTCATGACTTATATATATATAGATAACCAAGATTTCGGGCTTGGCGCCCCGCTCAAAAATCCTGGGTACGGGCTTGCTTCTGGGCAATGCTATGAAGCTTGAAAAATTTCCCCCAAGATTTTCTTTCGACATAAACTTTGTAGAATTTTATCCTCAAACTCAAATAATTTTTCATCTCAAAAATATTTTTTTTTGAGAAAAATGTTGAGAAATTGGCTACGCTTAGAGAAAATCTATTTATACTTAACATGTTGTAACGAAAATTTAAAAAAAAAAGATTGTTCTGACAATATGTACTCTGGCAACATGTTCCAAATATGTTTTTTAAAAATGTGAAGGATAAATATGTTTGGCAGCTTGCTTTGCGGATATAAGCTCGAGCTCTGCATAGGCTTGTGTTCGAACAAATCTGGACCCCAATCGCCTCCAAGGGCACCAGCAGGATTTTTTCTCAGGAGGGCGGGGGAAGGGGGCAGAGTAAGATTTTATATCTCGCCCTTCAATCATAGAAACTTTTATTTTTGTTATTATTATTATTGCTATTATTATTATTTCTTTACAAATTATAAAATTCAAATTGAATTGAAAATACTTTGGCATTGTATGTAAGTTCAGACTCTAGTCTACCATTTAAATAGAAATTGTATTCATCTTGCTTCCTTTACTTAAACATCTTTCACTTCGTTGATGAACAGTTCTTTGTCTTTTTTTACTTTTTCGCAATGCACAGATGTCAGAGACCACTTAATATACTACCCTTCATGATACCTCTGATGTGCCGAAGGACACTGAAAAAAAATAATAATTCCAAATGACGGATTGTAAATTGTTGCAAATTATTATCAAGGCCAGATCTCGAGTTCGGGAAATGATTTCCCTACTTCTAGTAATCCCGAACAGGTGAGAAATTTCAAATGATTGTATTTACAAGAGGTTAATTCTTTATAGTTTCTGCACTATAAGTGTGAAATCTCTTCAAATTAAACGTTTTTTTTTATTACAGAAGTGCAAAACGAACCACTTGAAAAGGAAATAGTGTTAGGTACACCGTTACATGATCCATTTCTGCATCAAGCAATGAGTCTTGACAAGGGCTATATGAAACTGTATACAAATATCGATTTCGCCAGAAGTGGTCGATAGGGGGGTTTCTGAAATAACGATTCAATTCAAAATTTTCAGCATGTCGAGAAATTTCGAAAATTTCCAAACGTGGTCGGAAAATGGAGAATTTTTTCCGCCCCGACCAAAAATTTTCCGTCCCGCACACTCCTAGTTTTGGCAGTCGACGTGATTATAATATCTCTTGTGAAAACGTTCTCTCGTTATTTTCTTAGACATGCAGTTAATTGCTGTGAATGGCAGCCTGAAAATCACAGAAAACAATATTACAAGTGAAAGTGCTGGATTGATTGATTTGGTGTTTTTAGTCCACTTTATGCACAGTAAGACTAATCGGGGTGCTCCTCCGTGGCCGTGCGGTCTAAGGCGCTGTGCTCCGGACTCCTGGGTTCAGTCTCTGGGTTCTCGGCCTGTGTATAGGACCTGCGGGAACCCACCATCGTGAGGAAATTGGGGAGCTGCGAGTGAGTAATGTAGCCCGGTCATAAAAATCTCTTCGGCTGGGGTAGGACGTGCTGACCCCACGTCACCCCATTAACGGTTGAAGATCTCCACACCTAGGTAGGATTGTGGGAGGGAAACTGGCAGCCGGGAGATGGGCCAACGCCCTTACGGGCTGTAGAGCCACGGGTTATTATAAAGCTAATCGGGGCTGGACCTACAGTTTAGAATGGGATCCGAACCACTATGTGCCTACACCGGGAATCGAACCCAGAACCCCTTGGAAGGTGATAGAATATTTCACTTTTTGGCGTAGAACATGTCGTTTGGGGGTGTGGATATTTAATTCATTTCTGAATATAAAACGCCAGAGACCTTGGGTTTTTAAGCTCTCGTTTGACTCTAATGATGTCATCGAAATGGATAATAATAAACCTTTTTCGAGCAAGGCCGTCATCGAAATGGCGGCGATGATGAAACTTCTATTCCTAAACACTATTACTTCTTTACAGTTATTCCATGGTATCTTTTTCACACAAGTTGGAGTTTAAAACTAGTATATTATGAAAATAAGAAATTTGAAAATACACTTTATCACATAACATTAAATGTGGCTGCCAATCAGCCAAAAGTCTAAAAATAATCCCGGGACCCCTTGATTACAAGGCGACGACGCTAACACTGCGCCATCGGAAGGCCAGAATCATACTGTGTGTGTGGGTGTGTATGTGTGTATGTATGTATGAAATATATATACACACACACACACACACACACACACACAGGATGGTTCTGGCCTCCCCGATGGCGCAGTGTTAGCGTCGTCGCCTTGTAATCTAGGGGTCCCGGGTTCGATACCCGGTGGAGGCACATAGTGGTTCGGATTCCACTTTAAACTGTAGGTCCAGTCCCGATTAGCCTTACTGTGCATGAAGTGGACTTGAAACAGTAAATCAAACAACCAATACAGGGTGGTTCTATATAATTCTGTGAGGGTCCTTTCATCAATTCGCCGTTTATCTTTATCTTTGCGATTAGCCTAGAGAGGTAGAAAAGCGACGAAAGATACAAATACAATTGAGTGTGCAGGACGATGAATCACCATTGTTCCAATTTACCCACAATCACAGAAACAATGATAATTTTACACAGTAGCCTGGCAACCCTTGCTCCATCCTCCAATGCTCTGGGTATTCTGCTCCTGTGACCAGATTCTCGAACAGGAGTGGATGTTGGAAGTAAAGTGTCCTTGTAGCACGCTGTGCAATGAATCATCATCGTCATTAGCATCCACAATCATGGTATAATAAGTGGTTACAAATGTGTGACCAGCGTTATAAGTTGGCCGAAAGAATGGATTATTTTTCATTGTAACACGAAATCGAAAGGGCAGGCAGCAACTGCTATTATCCACCTGGACCCAACACCTGCACCATAAAATCTCGTGGTATTTTATTCAGAGCGCATGAATCAGCCCCATTCTTTTCTTCATCTAGCGTTCTCTTAAATCGACGTAGTTCTTCTGACAAACTCTTGTCTGTTTCTGCAATATCAAGTGTAGGGAAGGACACGGTCCCACAGTGTGCCTTAAATCCTAAAATATATAAAAATAGAATATATGTGTGCGTATTATTAGATACATAGAATATGCAGGCCTAATTCACAGACAGACAGAGAGATAGGTGGACAGATATGAAGAGGATAAGAAAGAAGTAGAAACACAAATGGAGGAGAAATAGAGACAGAGAGAGTGAAAGACAGAAAGACGAAAACTGAAGAAGAAAGATTATAAGAAAAGTATAGAAAGAATAAGAGAGGAAGAGTTAGGAATTAAGAGCCGAAAGATAGAGATATATACAGAGCAAAACAGGAAAACAAAATCAAAGAAAGAGAGTAAAAAGGAAACAGAAAGAAAATGAAAAGAGAAATGAGAAAGAGAGAGAGAGAGAGAGATGTACAGGAGAAAACAGGAAAACACAATCAAAGAGACTAAGAGAAAGTTGAAAGAAAAGGATAGAAACAAAAATCCGAGAGAGAGAGAGAGAGAGAGAGAGAGAGAGAGAGAGAGAGAGAGACAGACAGAGACAGAGAGAGAGAGAAAAAAAATATATATATATAAAGGAATAAGAAAACAAAATCAATAGAAGAGAGTAAGAAGGAAGTAGAAAGAAGAAGAAAGAAATAGGAAAACATACGGCAGAAAGATAGTAAAAACAGAAGTGCAATGAAAGAGGGGTGAAAGAGGTAGAAATCAAGAGCTAGAGTCGTTTTCACGTTCAGAAGACACAACGGCGCTTATGGAGAAACCGCACAGGGTTGCCAATACAGCGCTAGCTCATGTCGCCGGGAAATGATGACCTTCCTTCACAATGAAGGTGTTACATATTTTGTATATATAATGATAATTATATGTAATTATTAATATTAATATTATACTGTGAACGTTACAGTTACCCTTTTTACTATGATCCATTGCGATCACTACACACGCGAGTGTAATGCACGAATATGACACTTCAGAAATCACTTAAAAAAGTAAAAATCACTGGGAGCTCACACAACAGAAAACACTTTTTCGGGAGAGGGAAAAAGTCTAAACAGACTAAAGTAGATCTCTCACTCAAGTAAGGGGAACCTGGCACATGGGTTAAATTCAAGTTGCAACCCAAACAAACAAATGAGTTATGGCCCACGTGAACTGATAAGACGTGAATGACTCAAGCAAGGCATGTCATATTTCTATCTTGAAGCCCCATATTTTGTCACGTGTTGGAAAGCCTTTCAAAGGTTATTATGGTGTCTATGAATTTATGTGTACGTTGGAAACTGAAAGGTGATCTTCATTTCAGTATTAATGTCGACAGTAATGTAAACGAAAACAACGTGTATTTGCGACAGCACTAATGTTGCTCACAACAGCAGCATTGGAAATAATTGTCAATTATTAAATTTAAGTAATTTCAATTCTATTGTAACAAACTGCATGAAGTTCATATTTTTACTGAATGGAAATAAAATAACAACTCGAAAACTTGGTGGTGATAGCCGGAATGCTGCGGTGAGTCGGCTCAAGTTGGCCAGACAACGTCTCCTTACTTCGCGCGCGGTTCGGGTTAAAAAGAAACTCCAAATGCATGGAAGTAATATTTCTGGGAACCTTTGAGTGGTTATAAAAAATAATTTCATTATTTTCTCCACAACTTTGTCGCTGGAAGTTTTTACTTGGAATTACAGAACAAAAAATGGCCAGCGACGACATTTTCTACTGCACGAATATAAATATCTCCACATACTTTATTTGAATATTTTTTAATGCGAATATGCTTTAAAGTATTCATAAATTCTGAGTACCACCATCACCTATGACAATTAAAAAACAGTGTCCATTTTTTTAATAATGAATGCTTCAATTTTACGGCATGTTTCAACGTTAGGAATGAAAACAATGTAAAAATTGTGTTTTCACGGAAAATTTGCGTTTTTAATTTATCTAAAATTATGTAAGCAAATTACCAGTTTTTTGTGTTCACCATCGTATTCTCTACAAAATTTCCTGCAAAACTGCAGGTACCGATTTTACTTAAGCTAAATTTGTAAATCCAGAAATTTCACAACAGCGCGCTCGTATTTCCCATAAGAAAAGCATTGCCCATAAGAGCCCATTGTGTCTTCTGAATGTGAAAACGACTCTAGAAAAAGCGACCGACAAAAGAGCGAAGAAGAAAGAATAATCTTACTACTATAGGTATTTTCAGTTCTTATGGTGGACGCTCTAGAAGCTGGCAAGGAGAGTGGGGAGCGGGGAATTCGCCACAAACCAACCAGACAACAGCGGTGGCGCCGAGAGATACGGCGTGGCGGAAATAAGTACTATGTGCATGTCGTTCTACTGGCAGCTGCGTTTCTTATCGCGCTGGATTGGTCGCTTTCCTGCTCCCCACTACCCTTGCCAGCATATTGAGCGCCCGCCGTAAGAACTGAAAAGACCTATAGCTCTCGGTAGTGGATATTAATTTTAAGATACTGAAAAAAAACGACCTACAAGAAACACTTGCAAACTTTCAAACATGCCGTGAAAGTGTATAGAGGGATTCAAAATAACGGCATTTTTTTGCGGAGGTCATGTGGTCAGCACCACGCACCGGTCACCTTTAATTCTTTTTTTTATTGCAGACTGGATGAACCTCAAAACCGCTCCATGGAGGGACACTCTTGGAAAATTTCCATGTGAAGTCACCAGCCGAGGGAATTAAATCAATGATTTACCTCCATTTTCACTTTCAGCTAATCGTGAAGATGAGGATGAGTGATGATATGATGAAATTGATGGCGGGCCACTCACAAACACCCATTTCCAGTCCGAGATTCGAACCTGGGACCCCTGGCGTCGCAACGCGCTATGCTAGCCACTACACCACAAAACAAAGAGGAGCTAATTAATAATAATAATAATAATACTAATTGAGTATTTTTTAAGATTCGACTCCCCGAAGATAATACTAGAAATTGAAATTTATTTGTGTATTACCTTTAATTCGTAAGTTTTACCTGTAAATATTCATTGTGATAATTAAACCATTGTATGAACATTGAAATTAAGCCATTATTGTTGACAATCACTTACCAGAGGAAACGAGCTCCTTTTCCCATGGAAGAGTGCGTCAGCAACAGACACTAGGCTCAAATCGGTTCATTTCGAACCCAATCTGCAAATGTAAGATACCTGAACCCAATATGGCCTACCTAAGGTTCGTGATAGTTTCTAATGGTGTACAAAGTCAGGAAGGTAAAATTAGTAGCAAGATTTAAAAGAGGGAACATTTCCGGACGTTTACTGAAAATTGGAGCCAGTTCTAAATAATAACATGGGTGCAGGGAAGATTTTGTTAAAAAGTAACGTTTAGGCCATATTTTCTTATTTCACATCCAAAATTGCAACAGAAATTGTAACGAAAGTACCACAATGTTATTTTTATAGGTAAATATGTATATTGATACACATTTCATTTTACATACATTCGGACATAATGAGATTGCTCAAAGAAATAACATCGTTTAGAAACCAATAAACAAGGAAGTGGCGTGCCATAACTTGACACCAGAAGACCAGGATTACGAGTGCAAATGAAAGGTCCTTCATCACCTTTAGTGATTTCCAGACCCTCTACGTAATCATAATAGTAACAATTGTTAAATTTGTACTTGTCCTTTACTATGTATTCCTATGTACGCCATATTGAGTCTACCTTAAGTTTGTTCGTTTTTCCTTCGTTTTAAACAGGACATTAGATAGAAGCCTAAACTAAGTACATTGTTGTAAAGTACAAACTAAGAGCTATCATAATATAGACTAAAGATATAAACACCTATCACTTGGAAGATGTAGTAAGTAATAACTAGACCTAGGATTTTTAGGTTCTAAAAATGTACTTTTAGGTTCCTAAAATAGGCTCTAAAAATCCTAAAATAGGTCCTAAACATCCTAAAATAGGTTCTAAAAATTCTAAAATAGGTTCTAAACATCCTAAAATAGCCTAAAAATCTTAAAATTGGTCCTAAACATCCTAAAATAGGTTCTAAAAATTCTAAAATAGGTTCTAAACATCCTAAAATAGGTTCTAAAAATTCTAAAATAGGTTCTAAAAATTCTAAAATGGACTACAAATCCTAAAATTGGTCCTAAACATCCTAAAATAGGCTCTAAAAATCCTAAAATAGGTTCTAAACATCCTAAAATATACTCTAAAAATCCTAAAATTGGTCCTAAACATCCTAAAATAGGTTCTAAAAATTCTAAAATAGACTCTAAAAATCCTAAAATAGGTTATACACATCCTAAAATAGACTAAAAATCCTAAAATTGGTCCTAAACATCCTAAAATAGGTTCTAAAAATTCTAAAATAGGTTCTAAAAACATTAAATTAGACTAAAAGATCCTAAAGCACGTTCCAAAAAACTTAAAATGGGCCAAAGATTCTGAAAAATAGTAATTAGGTACAAAATTTCAAAGTAATTGTGAGATATTTTAGTAGATATATGTAACCATAAAAAATGTTAATCTTCTAACCAAATTTTCATTTCTATGCATTATTTTCAAAATGATCCACTAATTATTGTAAAACTAATACTTGTACTGTTAGCAAAAGTTACTTATCGATATGATAAATGAATTATGTGTAATTTCCTACACAATACATAACAATATTTTTCACATTATCCTCAGACAAAACCCCGCCTTTTATCTGTGAGGATCATCTTATATGCTGACAATGATCTTTAAACAGATGCTTAGTCAATGGTGGAATTTTGAATGCTAGAAAACACCAAAAGTAAGCGGATCAGAAGTTTGCAGTTTGGACTGTGCTGGCAACAGTGGAGCCAGACATTTGGTTTTGTTCAGAGTTTCAAGAAACATTATGAACTTAGAGGGAAATCGACAGAGAGTATATTTCGAACAAGTTAGTCATTGAATTTTTTCATTACCAAACAGAACAAATACCTCTGTGTGATGTAAAAATAATGTAAAACCTTAAACAAATATATAGAAACCTAAAAAAAAGGTTTGATTAAGGCGCAAAAACCTAAAATACGTTCTAACAAGCACTATAAAACTTCACCAGTTGTTGCGTCTTTTAATGAAACGCTGATCTAACTTTTTATTTCTCATTTAGTTGCAAAGGAATAAATAGGTTAAAAACCTAAAATACGAGGTCTAGTAATAACTTACATATGCATCATGGGAATTTTAGGAGGGACAAAATTTTATAATTTAGCTACCAATTCTACATATCTTCACACAAAAATAAGGGGGGATTCATTTCGTTTGACTTGTTATTGAATTTTAGTTGTTTTCATTATGTACAGTTTTTCTACCTACATGTAGGTGATCGCGGCGATTGGGTTGAAATGAGACACCACCTTTTATGTTTTTAGAATCGGTTTGGAAAGGGGGGACTTACTTCGGAAACATTTTTCATCTTGAGTCCGATATTTTAAAAGTGGTGAAAAATGACGAAATTAATACTAAGTTTGCTGCAACAACCTTGCAATGTCAGAAGTTATTATTATTTACGTAAAGTGTTATTTCAATCAGTCAAATATACATGTGAATGTTCATACTGTAAACAGTACCTAAAGTAACCTGTTTAAATATGTCTGTATTATATCGTTCCGCAAATTTTGTCTGACCAAAATAATTTAAGTATATAATTCGGTATAAAGGGGAGCGGTGGGAATATTCTACCTTTTGGAGGAGTGCGTCAGCTCTAAATGACATACTAATGTCATCTGTTGAATTCACCATGTAACTACTTGGAAACAGCAAATAGGCCATATTGGGTACTACGCCGTATTAGGTTCAGTTACCTTAACTTTAACAATAGAAACATACATATGTACATAAGGATAGAAAACTACTTTCTTGAGATCTCGTAGTGTTGAAACGAGCCTTAACAAGCAATCGTCTTGATGTCATTTACACCCTGTAAAAGTTAATCATTGTTTCACGGCAACACACTGTATATATATTTAAAATAATGCTTTCATTTCTTATATATCAGGGGGCTACTGCTTCGTCAGCTCTCCCGTCGCGTACGCTCTGCAGTAAGGAAACTCACGTTCTCACTAGAAAGCAGAAGCTAATAAAGTGTCAACTGGCCACCTTAATAACTCCAATCGTCAGTACTTCGCGAAAATTCCGAAAAGAAACGCGGAGATACATTTCCATTCCTACCGTCCATTCCCATACATCATTGCTTTTCAACAAGAGCATGCTGCCGCCTGTTCCTGCATTTGTCACATTGTCATTCCCCATAATTGTTTTTCACAGCGCATTCATTGTTTCGTCCCCAGGGAGGTTAGGCTAAAAAATGAATCCATTGTTCCCCAAGCTAACCATGGAGGCATTGTAGAAGGCTGCTTGTTAGCTCGGACACCTTACCAGTCTTCTTCTCCTTTTCTCTCTCCTACCATTTTTATGATTGCTTGATTGTGTTTTGTTTAGTAAGGTTGGGAAGTTGGGTGCGGGACTAGTGGCTTCATCTCCACAAATAGTATCTGTGGCTCATTCACAGGGACTGTGGCAGTGTTGCTAACTCCCTAATCAAATTTTCCCCTTATCTTTGGAAATATTTCCCCCTTCAAGCATTCGGCTCGTTGGATTAATCCCCTTTCTTATTTTACTTTCGCGTTTATTATGAAAACTAGCAACAGTTATTTCTTGTCAAAAATAAAAGTATTAATTATATTAAATTATAATTGTAGACGTTAAATATGAAAAAAAAAGTACTGATTTTCATGAAAATAATAAACATAACAGCAGAATTGTTGCTCAAGGAAAATTAATTTTACGTTTTTGGTTTCTCTTGTAATTTTTCAGAATTACTACATTTTAATCAAGGTCTCATGGGTTTGATTTAGTGTCGAAACATTTCAGTGATTCCGATCTCACTTAGAAATTCAGATGGACTTCTGACAAGACAAAAACGCTTTGTAAAAATATATAGATTAGTGGCTATGAGAGATCGTATGTATTTTATTTACTTGAAGTAGACTTTATAAATCTTTTAAAGCTAATCTAAACGATTTGATTTGATTCGCACTTATTCATATTTACAGTTCTGCACTGGAGTACGTTGAATTTTATTTCACACAGGGCTGACATTGTAAAGGTGGAAATTCCAAAACTGAGTAGTGGGAGACATAATACACAGCAAAATATTCCATGATTGCAATTTAAGCCTTCGTTTTAAAAGTTGTTCAAAAACAAAAATTGTAATCGGGAGTCATTTTAAAGGGGGGTTCTATTATCACTTTGGTTCTTCCCGAGTTTTTTACTGATTTCATTTGGAAATTTTAATTTTCTTAAAATTTCGGTAGGGGCTGTAGCCCCATCACCTCCCTCCTTGCGTACGCCAGTGAAGTGCTGAAGAGATGTATTCTATTTTCAGGACACTTATACTAATTTACAGAATATACGGTATAACGTAACAAAGAAGGCAATAGATATTAGAATTATACAAATAAGATACAAAACAAGTAAACAATCAAACAGATATTAACTATTTACAGCAACATTATCTAACTGAAACAATCTGAAAATACAATGAACATCATTACAGAACAAAAAATACAAAAGTGTATTACACAGTAATCATGTAAACAAAACAATAACCACAAGTTGCTTTCCAAACTTCTTACATTTGAGTTTCTTTTCCACGAGCAATCCATTGAGTTGAATGTGTGATATGTATAATAAGCTTTCAGTTAATAACCAGAGCTTAGATTTCTCATTGCCTTTCAAACTTTACCAAAAAATGATTGAATCAAAAGTATAGGCCTAATAACAAATATAGTGTAATTATTTTAGTAGAGTTATCTTATCTTCTAGTTTATTATTTAATTATGTACAAATACTATATTCAATAAATATAATTATAACTAATTACAACTAATTTGTACTTGTATGGTGAAATTCAACTGAAAGATACCGATTGATTAAGTTGATTATTTGCGATTATGTAATTGATTACTTGTACTATAGGTGTTTTTATGTATGCTAATTGCATTTGTTCTGTTTTTTTGTGTGTATGTATATAAACTTATCTTTTGTAAGATTGTTTATCTGCATGGGCGTCCGGAAGGGGGGGCAAGGGGGGCCGTGGCCCCCCCTGGAAAATGAAAGTCAACCAAAAATTATACATTTGTCACATATAATTTCATTTCAGCCACAATTATGTTTTTTGAGGGAACAACACTATTATTGGGGAAAATTTACCTTGTTTGCCCCCCTTGGAAAAAATACCTTCCTTGCCCCTCCCTGGAAAAAATCTTGCGGACGTCCATGTTTATCTGCCTTCTGTAATGGGAGGATTTACCTCTGTTGAGGCAGTAAATGAATTGAATTAATTAATTAATTAAATGACGAAGATGTTACTACGCCATCGGGGAGGATCTCTGTCTTATATTTGAACATTAAACAATATATATTCATAATATTATTTAATTCAGCCAGATTTGAACAGATTTTTGAATAAATATTAATTTAGAAATTTGGAAGGGGGCAGTGGAAATTTATAAACCTGTATACGTAAAATGTGTACTTTGGTTCTGTTTCAGGAAGGCGGTGGAGAAACGTCCGTTCTTTGCCGCCCCCCCACACACACTGGAGTAGTAAATTAATTCTACTCCCTTGATGTCCACAATTTTTAAAAAATTTAATTTGTAATTGCAATTATTAGTATTTGAACGTTCGAGGTGTTGAAGCAATCACTATTATTGTATAAATGCCTTTGTAACTCTTTTTTCCTTTTATTTACAATACTAATCACAGAAACAATAAAAGAAAAATTTCTATAGCTTTTGGAGAAATTAATTGCGATATGGCAACACTGAACGGTGGAACCTGTTCTGCTTGAGGCCAGACACACTTCTTACGCGTGCGTTGTGACCACACCCTCCTGCCAAACCACTACTGCCATCTACCGAGACGTAATATAACTATCAGCGCTCGGAGCGAAATTTACCTAGCCACCCCCCAATTCATTCATGAGCTTCGAGTATTTCATTCATTCTTGTATCTGGGAGTGTTTATACAACAACAATGCCAATTGTCTTCAACTGAAGATGCTTCTCTGTTCTGTCTCTTGCCTTTTTAAAATTCTTACGGCGTCCGCTGGCTTCAATATCTTGGGTACATCTCTAACAGAATGACGATGTGAGAAATTTAACTAGCAACAAAGGAAAATGTTGATTGAGTAATACAAGCATACATACAGGAAGTTACTGCTTTACTTTATTGAACAAAATGAGTACTAGAGGTTAGAGGTTAGAACTAGTGTCCAGGCGATATATGAACTAGACGATATATCGTCACGATATTTTGGCGATATATCGTCTCGATATTTTAGCGATATACATCGCGTCGGCGCTATATCGTCACGGTATTTTGGCGATGTACATCGTGGAGACAATATATCGCTGATATCACGATACGGAAAAAATATAGTGTCATATTGTCTGTGACGATATTTTCTTGACCATATATCGCGATATCTAATGTCCGATATCGTCCATCCCTAGTTAAAACCAAATGTACAAATATATTTACAATAAGGTACAATAGGTGTTACTGTGCTTTATTTTATTTACCAAAGACAGTATATGAGTTATATAGGTTAGAATGAATGAATGAATCTTTCTTGGCGTTTAATTTTTGAAGTTCCGTTTCCTTGACTTCTAATTGACTTTTCCCCCAGTTTCTATGTTGTTTATATGATCTTATAGTGTCTTCCTCTGCAACTGTCGCTCGAGGAGTTTATATTCTTGTTTTTCTTATGTTGGATTCACTCTGGCCGTGAGGTGCGTATGTGGTGCATGATGGCTGCTGTGCCAATTAGATTGACTGCGGGGTCAAGATGCCTTCTGAGTCCGTTCCAGAATCTGGTTGTCACTCTTCTATCTGGTCTATCTCAAGTAGGTTACAACCATACCTCAAGCATAATGTAGGGTTGATGATGTCTTGTTCTTACAGGACATCCTATATTTTACAATCTGTTTTTATCTCTTGTGAAAGTTTGGGATTATATTAGAAATTATTTTAATGCACTGTATAATATAATGTATATCAGTGGCGTGTTCTGAAAATTTGCCCTGGTTTACCGCAACAATTCATATATATTATATATATTTATTATGCCCGCCATCTATACTAATTAGATGTAATAGAAATTATAGTAGATGCCAATGCAGGCATGCAAATAAAACAAAGACATAAGTGACAACTTCAAATTTTTCGGCAATTGCTATTGCATGCATGCTATTTCATTGATTGATTGATTGAGTTTGCGTGTTTAGACTACTTTATGCACAGTAAGGCTAATCGGGACTGGACCTACAGGTTAAAGTGGGATCCGAACCACTATGTGCCTCCACCGGGTTTCGTACCCGGCACCACTTGATTACAAGGCGACGATGTTACTAATACGCCACCGGGAAGGCCCTATTGCATGCATGCATCCGTGTTTGTATTTTTACTATTTTACATTGCTTATCCTTTGGATAATGGTGACAATGAGGATGAGTGCTTAACGAAAGAACATTCCCAAAAAACAGCCATTGATGGTCGACCACAATGCCCTCAGTCACCGCACATGCTAAAGGTCTCTTAAACTAGACGTAGAACACAAATTAACAGTTGAAAAGAACATATTGAGAAATATATTTAGACCTATGAATAAGCAATAGGTGGTACTACTGAACTATATAATCTACATTACTAACATCATTACAATAATTTAACCAAAACAACCTGTCGTCAGGCCATGTAGCTGGCAGGATTTTGTTTGGTAAATCTCATGGTAAGAGAGCTGTGGGATGGAATGACAATATTAAGATGGGCCTAAAGGAAATCCACTTGAAAATATTGAAGAGGTTAAGGAGTTTACATATCTGGGGAGTTTGGTGACAACAGGGGAACAGAAGATGATGTTAGATCGAGAATTAGGAAAGCAAATTTGTCATTTATTCACCTATATAAAGTTTGGAAAGCCAGAGAAATTTCAATAAGAACTAAGCTGAAAATTTTTAGAACTAATGTGAAGTCAGTTCTCCTTTATGGATGTGAAACTTGGAAAGTAACAAAGAAAATTACTAAAGACCTACAGACATTCATAAATAGATGTCTAAGGGAACTTCCGGGAATATATTGACCAGATATTATCTCAAATGAAGATCTATGGAAACGTACACAAGAGGAACCGGTGGCAATACAGATCAAAAGAATAAAGTGGAAGTGGATTGGCCACACATTGAGGAAAGATGCATCGGCAATAGAGAGACAAGCATTGAGCTGGAATCCACAAGGACAACGTAGGAGAGGAAGGCCAAGAATGAGTTGGAGAAGGACAATAGGGCAAGAAATATGGGAAGCAAAATAGACCTGGAACGAGATAAGGAAGATGGCTGGAAACAGAGTCCGTTGGCGATGCTTCGTTGAGGCCCAATGCTCCGTAGCGGAGTAACAGGATATGAGACAAGTAAGTCAAGTCCTGAAGTAAATCGGTATACTCAAACCCACCTCCGTGGCAAAGTTCTTAACACAGCACACTACGACGTCAGGGGTCCCAGGTTCGAACCCTGGGGTGGGCTTGGGTATTCTTTGTGAGTATCGCTTCATCAATTCCATCATATCACCATTCATCCTCACCTTCACGATTAGCCTAAAGTGTCAGAAGTAAAATAAACCAAATCAATTAAGGATAGTCAAGAATGAATTGATCTTGCCTAGGATAAATACATGTGTTGATGATGCAATAAACCATCGGGTTTCTGAATGTCAGAGAGTTAATTAATTCAACCCTCAGTACTTGTATTACCTATGATTGAAAAAGAAAAATGAACATTGATAATTTATGAAAGCACCGTCAGTATTAACGGAGTGGGGGGAGGTTGGGGGTTCAAAGCTCCGCCCCCCAGAAATAGTAGTAAAATAAGACATTTAAAATTTGCTTTCTTCGTCCATTTCTTTTATAACTCACATCATTACAGACAGATTGAGTTGAGACAGCTGACAGCACCCTGTTTCAATGAAGAATTTTCTTAATCTTTATGGTTGATTTGGTGTTTTAAGTCCACTTGATACACAGTAAGGCTAATTGGGGCTGGACCTACAGTTTAAAGTGGGATCCGAACCACCGGGTATCGAACCCGGAAACCCTTGATTAAAGGTAACGACGCTACCATTGTGCCATCTTTAAACCTATTTAAATTATCATAATACACCTTGGAACGTATGAATGACATTGCTCAGTAAGCCTTCTCAGCAATATTGCTTCTTTTTAATTTGCAATGAATTTTTCGCAACATTGAGTTCTGATGGTTTCATGTAGCACCATGCTTCATCTAATGGCGTCACAGAGCTATTGACTCACAATAAGAAAAGCATCCTGAACGCCGGCACACCCATTACCACATCATCATGGAAGATGCATCAGACATAAAAAATCATTATAGTTCATGCAAAACGTTTCCCACGTCGTTTGTCTTACAGGAGGAACAATTAATTCACGAATATGGCTTGAAAGTGACGTGAATTTTGATGCGTTTCCAAACTGCTTCGTTCTTTTTCATTTCGAAACTTCACCAGCTTCAATACGCGGACGACATTCTATTTTTAACTTTTTGCTCATGATAATAGTCGTTTAGGATTCTGCACCTCGCCTTCTGCTTATTGGCAAAAGGGCAGCATCAATTATTTCCTCACTGAAATGCAATTGTCAACATTCTCCTTGATTTCTATCGGCTATCAAAGCAGTTCCGATGGCGTCATCGATATAAACACCAGAGTTCATTAGGAGTGTGTGCAGATAGAGACATTGGTCTTGATAAAGTGTTCGGATACGTATGAAGCGTCTCGGAGTGGTGAGAGTATAAACTATGTTGTGGATATTTCTTGGGACGACCTACCTTAAATAAGCTACGTAAATCAAACAGGCACTCCCCATGACGTCATCTGGCCAGAGCACAGGAAGTACAGCAACAACAATTTATACTGCGGAGTCAATTTTCCACGCCTGTCGTCTGTCTCGCTCTAATGTTATTTTTCTGGGAGTAAATCACTCAGAAGCGAGCAACAGGTCCTGCGAGAGAGAGAGAGACCAACGCGCTAAGCAATTACAGCGAAATGGAAAAAGACTACGGTTCAAGATGGACCTTAGTCGATGAAGAAACAATGTAGCAATGATAATTTAACTCCCCTTTTCTCCTGGACGCGGAATATGGGGGGTTTCCCAGGCATCCACCATCAAGCGTGATTTGTGATGCAAACAAACTACTTCCATTACTTCTGAAATGAATTGCAATAGATTGGTTAGTCTTTTGCCGGTGCTACAATTCGCGGGAAACCCCATCATTTCCCTCTTAGCTATGAACACACTGAGGCTGCTCGCTAAATGGCGTGTTGACACCATAACTACGAGGGCACAACACCTGGCACTACAGCCACCTACGCAGCCTCGATGATACATTACTGTAGGTTGTAGAACTCTGTTCCACCAATCGCTGCATTACCGTAGATACACCTTAACACTGTTTTACCCGCATAGTTCTCCACAATACTTTACACATCATCTGATTATGAGCACACACTGTTCTTACATGTGATCTACAGTCAGTGGCGTACTAAAAAAGGGACTACATGGCTTGAGTCGCCCAAAATGTCCAAGAACAAGAGTCTCCCATCATATCTTAACATGCAAGTTCATATTTTGTAAGGTACTAACCTTACATTAGGAGGCGGGGAGGGGGTGCACAGAAGGGTCTATCCTGACATTACTAGGCACCTTGCTTATTCGGAGTTACCCCCCCCCCCCAAAGTGGTGCTATTTCCTCCAAAAATCGTCATATATTTTTGCATACTTTTCTACCAAATATAGGGGAGATTTGGGCACATTTGAACATTTTACAAATTTTTATTTTTTATTTAATAGAAAAAGTTGTTTTATTACTTTCGAATAGAAAAAATTAACAAAATTAGTCTTCTAGCAGATGTGAACATTTTTGCACACAAAATGTTATTTTACAAGTTAAATGCATTAAACAAAAAAAAAAAAAAAAATAGGTAACGTTCAAATTTCTGCCCCAGCATGATAACAACTCGTTTCAATCAGTTTCCAAATTCAAGTACCTGGAGTAATACTGACAAATGAAAATGATATTAAAGAAGAAACAAGAAGCAAGCTTAATTCAGGAAATGCATGTTACTTTTCTCTTCATAAACTTTTATCTTCGCGCATAATATCTAAGAAACTATAAGTTAAAATACACAAAACAGTAATTTTGCCTGTAGAAGTATTTGCTGGTGATAACTAGAGAGAAATCATAAAATACGCGCCAGTGAATTGAATGTTCCAAATGTTGAATGATAAATCTTGCCTCCACTACATTATGCGAATGTGAAGGATACGATTTTGAGATCTGATTAAAGAAGGGAAACAAACTTATGAAAAATTCATAGCAAAATATTTTCTAAATTTTTTTTACTATTTTCGTATCATCAGTTACAATGAGAATGTGTTTTTCTATCATTCATATTTTCAGAAATCAAATTTGGTTATATATATCTTGTATTTCTCTTAAAAATGTTATTTTAAGTAAATTTATAAATACAAAAATAGTATTTCAAGGGTTCAGTTCATCTAAAGTCTTTTAACAAACATTTCGTATGGTTCGAGAATTATTAAGACTTCTAACTTGGAGTTATTCACATAGAGTATTATAGTGAGTTTTTCTACAAGACAACTATTTTTATTTTTCAAAAAATAGATTTATTGATATATTATAAAAGTTTACACTATTTGGAACATTTCTGAAAAATCCTGAAGTTGAAAGGTGCCACCGTTTCCGAGATATATCAAATCAAAAATATCCAATATGGCGGACTCTTTTCAAGATGGCGGCCATCAGCACGCAGATGGCGGTTGGCTACTCGACTGAACATGTCTAAAGTGGTATAACAATTGATTCTTCCAAGTCTCATGCTTTTATCGAAAAGTCAATGATTCCGGACTTAACCACAGGACTGTGACAAAGAGACACTTTTTTGGTGCTGTCCTCCATTTGGAGACACATTTTATGGCGTATCTTTCATTAAAATATATTAAAATTGATATCTTTCTAAAGCTTATAAATTAGGCTACAACTTTTATAAGAAACAATTTTTTGTCATTTAATTTGTTGAAAAGTTACAAGGCAAAACATTCAGAAAGTACTAGAAAAAAATCAGTTTTTGAAGATTATTTTTTTTAATTACGGCAAAACCACCGACATTATCGAAAACTTGAACAGAATCTTTTTGGGCGGACCGGGACTTTTGGGATTTTGCACTACTACATAGTAGTGTTCTAACAACTGATCAAAATTCAGCTTTTACGGAATTATTCCCGACATGAAACCTTTATTGACTGGGCTAAGTATTAGCAGAACCTATTCCACCAATAAAGTCAACTGAATTATAAAGGCTACACACCAAATGCTGCTGACGACACATCGTATCGTAGTAATCCTTTAGACATTTCAACCAAAACTTTATTTTTTTCTTCACTTTCTGTCTTTTTGCAAATCCAATTTCCATTACATAATTTCACTCTTCCGTAATTTTCAACGTCCTCGCAACAATGAAAAAGGGATACCGGAAAAACAGAAATCACAGTTAATTGTTTTCACAACAATGCCAGAAAAGGATCTGGGTGTGGCAGACACTGCAAAGCGTAGACACTATGCACGCGAATTCTTTTTTTAATTTTTTTTTTTCAAAGTGGCGCCTGGCTTCCACATTCCAACCCGATGATGATGAAGCAACAGTGTGGGAAAAAGCTCAGGGGTGTCATTTTTTATTTCACTCGCTTGTTTTTACCTTCTTTTGTTTAAGGATGTAGGAATGGTGGTCCTGCACGTCATTGTTAGCCACGAGGTGGCTGAATGGAAACCTAATACAACTTCTGGATAGCTCTGAGGTGCACAATGCCGGATCCTGCAGAAGCCAGAAACCATTACCCAAATGCTCGGGGAATGTTTGAAGTTTACGTAATACTTTGAGACTGGTAATAATTCGTGTTACTGGCGCACGAGAGATTTTTGGGAATGAAGAAAGCAACTTAGGGTACTACTTTCAACAATTGGTGTATTGAAATATATGTGGTGTCAAGAGGTATTATTGTGCGTAGCATTGACAATGAACCTGAGAAGGCGATACTGACGTCACTTCCGTCCCCCAACACTGCCTGTACAAGCCGAGTTTCATAATTGTTCTCTGTAACGTATTTAATTATTTATTTACTTTTTTCTTTACATGGCGAAGATATAAACTTCGTGACTTATCTTACACTCAACCATAACACACACATTTGTACAGGGTGAACCAAAAGTCCCATTACCCCGTGGGTATGTGAGTCTGTGCTGTGGTAGTGATACTTAGTGGTTGTAGTTCTAAGTGGTAGTAGTAGTTGTGTGCAGATTGTGATTTGTCTTTCATTGTGTCATTACAGATAGTATGAACCATGGCTGATGAATCAACGTATACCTTAAAGGAACGGATTGTCATGAGCACCTGACCACCTTGCCTGTAACCTCCTCAGCTAACATGTCTCGTCTCTTATCATACTCTACTGTATTACTTCAGATCCATAACCTTCCCACGTCGCAAAATACATAGGGGGTAATCGGACAAGTAGAAGCTTTCATCAAGTTTCAGGCTTCATTGGTGCTGCCATTGACATGTTTCATATGATGTAATATTAATAAATCAGAATTGAATGCAACACTGTCTGTGAGCAATAAAATTATTAGTTACAAAATACTGAATAATAAAGCATAATTCGCAGCATTTTAGTTGTTAACAAGCAACCGAAAACGAGCATCTCCCTTAAGTGTTCACCTTTATCTCACCCTCACTTATAATTCACACAAAAACCTACATACACCTTTCAAAATAGGAAAACCCCAGCAAAATACCGATTCATAGAGACACAAAATATTTACACACATGCACACGCATAAGAAATAGCAAATATTATCTATTCCTGTTGAATCTCATGTAGGGTGAGTCAAAAGTCAGGTGATTTATAGTATATCTTCAATGCCTGCACCTTGAACACCAATGCATTTGTGCACGCGACTTTTCCAGTTCTCCAGAATCCTTTGCAGAATCATGTCTGCACATTGCACAATGCGTTCCTTCCAATGCTGGATGATCCAGGCCCGTAGCCAGGCAGGGGCCAGGGGCTGCCGTTAGCCCTCCTGGCACTGCCATCAGTCCCTCTTGACATTAGGTAAAATTATTTTGTGTAATTTGTTTCCAGTGATGAGTGAAAATGTAGACAGCTCACAACTTTAAGGATAAATCCACAGAACATGAACTGCAGCTACATTCGCTCATCTTGTTTATGAGCACAAGTCTAAGTAACTGCATATATTTAGAAGATTATCTAGACTTTGTAAGTTCTTTCATAGGGGTCATCTATATCTGTACCTTCACTGTCCCTGTTGTGACCTCCCGTTTAGATAGAAATCTGTGACCTTGATGTCATCATGCAAATTCCCTTCGCATCTGCATCAATGGCCAACAGCTCCCAAGTTTTGGGAATGAAGGGGAGTGTCATATTGGTTCGGCCGGGAGGGAAATGTACTGCAGGCAATGTGATTGAATATTGTGCGTATTTTTGTGTGTGATATAAATATCTGTATCATCTAAAGTAGTATTGAGTGTGCAGTGGTCCCCAAAGTGTGCACCGTGGCTGGATTTTAGGAGCACCTCGAAATGTTACAATATTTTTCACTAAAATGGTTATATTGTTCCAAATATTTGCTTATTTAGTACTTTTTACATGTAAAATGTTTCTGAATATGAAATATGTGTATATTTTTTAACTAAGGCAAGCACCCTAACCACACTAATTGGTCATTGCAAGTGCAAAATAGGCCCACATTCTGACTAGGGTGGCGCGGAAAAATCTTGAAACACTAGTGGCGCCGTGAAACGAAAAAGTTTGGGAACCTCTACTGCAAGGGATGATTTCAGTATCAATCAATTAACAATTCAAGAGATGGTTTAAAAAGTGCAGAAAAATGTAGTATCTGTATGATATTTATAATTTTTATGTAAGTCAATGACCCCCCCCCCCACACAAACAAAAAAAAGTAAAGATAAAGTGTTCCCCTGTGCTTAGCACCACGCCATGAAGGCGTATAGGGGGTGTGGGGGTAACGCCCCACACTTTCTTGATCCGGTCGTGAGTGGGGGTGATGTGATCAGCATCACGCCCCTGACCGCCTTTACCCCCCAGGGTTTCCCCCAGGTACCCATGTTATTCGACGCTGGGTGGGCGCCGGGGCCCCCCCACACAAACATCTTCATTTAATACTGTTAATTTTTTGAAAAATGGACTTGGTTTACAAAGCCCCCCAGATAACCCGTGAGCCCCCCCTGGAGATCAATTCTAGCTACGGGCCAGGGATGATATGAATTTTAACTGAGTAGACGAGAGCCTTTAAATGACCTGAAAGGAAAAAATATCAAATAGTGTCAGGTCTGGAGACCGCGGTGGCCACTCAGGAAAACCACCTCCACCATTTCGTCTGTTGTCAGCATCTTCCTTCACTCAGTCAGAAACTTCCTATGCAACCTGACTTGTGACTCATATTATTTCAGTGCAAGATGGTAGTATCACATTAAATTGGTGCAAATATAATTTAGAGATACGAGACAAAGAAATGGAAATAAATAGAAAGGGAAAGTGGGAAAGGAAAAAGATGAAAGGGGACAGAGAAAGAGAGACAAAAAAAGGAAATAAGAAAGCGACAAACAAGAGGAGGGAGGAAAACAGAAATAATGAAAGAAGAGAGAGCGAGAGAAAGAATTGTTTATGGCAGAGGTTCCCGAAATGGGCACCGTGGCTGGCTTACAGAGGCGCTGCAAAATGTTCCAATATTTTCACTGAAATGACACTCACATGTTAGTCTGCACATGGTTTTAGAATCGGACCATCGCATCAATCCAAATATGTGCTTATTTTGTACTTTTTACACATAAAAAGTTTCTGAATTTGAAATTTTTAACTTAAGACAAGCAACCTAACCATACTAAATGAACGTTGCAAGTGTTAGATAGGGCTACACTCTGACTTGGGCGCCGCGGAAATATCTTGACACACTAAACGCGCCGTGAAACGAAAAGGTTTGGGAACCTCTGGTTCATGGGAATGTACTCTTTAAAAATTTTCAGCTTATATTTTACATCCAGAGGCGCAGAGAAGGAAATAAAATAGATATTATAGTAAGAATATAGTTAAGAGTTTGAAACTTACTATCATTTAAATACTGAATCATAATAAGGAAAGTATATAGTTTCAGATAGCAAATATGATCAGAACTGCACCGTGTTTCAAAACTTGCTTCATACATTCCCACTAACCTACTTTATTTCTTCACACTGTTACCCTGCCCTCGTGTCAGGGCAACAGTGTTTTTTCCTTATTGAAATATTTATTAATATGTTAATTAATTAGATAATTACGTGTATAATATGATAAGTCTAACTCTATTAATTATGCATTTTTAAGTTCATATATTCCCTGTATAGAAACTATGTAGCACTCTGTTCTTTCTTCGTGTCTCGAACGTTCAGGGAAAGGCGGGTATTTTTTAGCTGTTTAAAATCAAAACATTTTGAAAGAAGGGCCGTTGGCAACAGACTTCAACCAAACGTATATAAACTCCCAGATGAGAGTGGGGGAGGTCGGCTGTTGGAACTGTGACTTGGAAGGGAGAGGCTGTTTTTGCTTCGGTCAGCTAGGACCGGAGGACAGATGCTGTAAGGAATTGGATTGCCTTGGTGTCCGATTTACAGGTATAAGGTAGTTTGTACTGGATGCTATTTGGAAGAAATTACGGTGCGCCGGGCAGCCTAGCGCCTTGTCACCGTGAAGTGTTGTCAAATGTACACGTCGGGCGACCTCGCGCCTGTTAAGACGTTTCTTGGAGTAACGCGAGTCTACCTTGTGACAAGCGTACTCCCGATGTTATTCATGAAATGTAAAGCATCCAGGTACAAACATTAGAGATTACCAACATCAAAATTAAAGTTTTGGCCCGATAATTAGAGAAACGAACGTTCGGATACTGCTTATATATATTTAAATTTTAAGTTAATTAAACTTTAGAAAATACCCAAAAAAATTTCAGTTGAAATTTCACAGTTGCTGGACAATGTAATGGAGCGAATTTACAATATAGAGAAAGTCTCCAATTTTTTTAATTTTCGGTTTACTAACTAATTTTGACCTCCTAATCACGAATCTGTTGTTAAAAATCGGGGGCGAAGTCGGAAATTTGAAAAAAAAAATATTTTTTTAAACTTTTTATGAAGGTTTATATCCGTAGTTTTACGAACGAAATTTTATAAGTTTTACAAACGAAATGTTATAACTATGCTTGCCTAACCTAACTTAACCTAACCGAACCTTCCGTGAATGGTTTTTGGGCGAATAATCACTTTGAATACGGAATTCGTAGTTTTGTAGCACGTAAATGACGAACAATGTTTCACAAAACATGCCATTTTTCCTAAAATCAGCGGTGGAGTATTTGCGTATTTTTACAAACGAAATATTATAACTATGCTTGCCTAACATATCTAAAGTTAACCTAACATTAGTACCTGAAATGGTTATCCGTGAATGATTTGTGAACCAATGATCACTTTCAATTAGAAATTTGTAGTTTTGTAGCACGTAACTGACCAACAACGTTTCATCAATACAGGAGACGTCATACTTTCCTGAAATCAACGTTAAAGCACTGTTGCCAAACTTACCTGTAGTTGTCCGTATATGCTAAATTGAACGAAAGGAGTGCTAATGGAACCTAACCTAACAGGCCTAACCTAACCTAGTAGGCATACCTCGTCCCCGTGATGGTTCGTGAGGCTATGTCACGTTAATAATTTTCTCTCCCGCCTAAATTATCACTTTCAACGACCAATGCTCTGAACAGTGTGGCAACGCTGTAGACGGCGCAAGGAATTTCGAACGTCATTTGTTCTGACATGGAAGATGGTGCCCGTGTTTCTTTATGGATAATTATCGCGGTAATTAACAACGTTATTTTACAACTTCTACAAATAAATATACAATTTTAACACGCGACCCCCGTCTCGTAACTCGAGATACCTCTCTAGGAGTGCATAAGAAGTAAGTATAAGAAGTATGAAGTGAATTAGAGACTTTCTTTATATTGTACATTCTAGCCCAATGTAATTTATCCCCTATAGGAATAAGGTTTCGCAAAAGGTTATCCGTTGTCTCTTGTAGTTAATTATATAATTATGTTGAATTGTTGCAACACACGTGCATTGTCGTACAAATAAAGATACCCCTAGACAAATCTGAGCCGAGTGCGGAGGTAAAGTGTGGGGGGTCTGGCAAGTAACAACACAGACAGGTTTATTTTGTAATTGTATTTTTGTTGTTGTACAGTCACCCTGCCTATGACTAATTGCACCCCATTGAAAGACAATTATTATGGATAGTTTTAGGTTCATTTGTGGCCAGATAAACTAATCAGGACTGGACGTGAAATCCGAACCACTGTACAATGTACCTCCGCCAGGAAACGGCACGCCCTTTCCCCTTTATTGTTCTTATTTATTGTTCTTAATTTCCTTCCTCACTCTACAAATGTTTATTGTCATTAATCCCAATCGCTGTTATTTAGATTGTGATTCTTGTGTTATTTAACATTCAGACCTATCACTGATAATGCTACGATAGTGACTAACCTTTATGTACATATCCTGTATGACCTGTTGCCATTAGAATTACGACTGTGTTTTGTCTTTAGTTAGGGTTTGGAGTTTTAAAAAGTGGTTATGCTGAATTGTAAGACGCTGTTATTTCTTTGAAATTCCAATGGAATTACGCACATAAGTAATTTTATCTTTCTAAGAAGCAAAATATACTTCTTGTTCTTAGTAAAAACTAGACTTTCATTTTATTTGAACAACTAACTACGAAGATATTACCCATACTCTGAGAGGCATCAAGTGAATGCTGCGAGTCTTCAAGTGATCATTTTTATTTTGTGTGTTTTAGTTAAATCAACAGTTTGGAACATATACCTGAACTCAGCAACTTTGGCTAGAAATCGCAAATATACGTGGTGTGAGACACAAAAAATAAAGAAGAAAGAGGAAGTTAAATCATGTTCTTCTGACTAGAAGAACGAGTCAACTCTTTGATTATAAGATAATAGTATGAGTAGATGTTTTGTGAAATAGAAGTAGTTGTACTTTACTTGTAATAACAATGATTGCTGAAAATGATACGTTTTCCTCCGGCGAAACTGTCACAAATATGGGGAATGTTTTACCTATGAACGTCTCTTGTTGTATTCATTAATACCTTGTAATGCTACCAACTTATTTGTCTATTTAAATCTAGTCCTAAAGTTAGTTTTATTCTTTTCTTGTCTGGTAAAGAATTGCACGAACCATTTTTGTTTGTTCTAATATAATGTTATCAATACTTTTTATAAGGCTTTGCCATCACTTTTGATAGGGGATCGTGCTCCTCCGGCTAAATCCACCAATGAGTCTATCTGCGCATAATGTGGACTTAAAACAAGAACTGAAAGGAAAACTTCAGTAGTCACATACAGTGTCTTTTTCGGTCGAGTCGTCCGCGATACGGCGTCTACCTCGGAGGGAAGTAAGGTTTCAACTGCCGGCATATAGACCCACAGCTGTACGCTGAAGTTGCCACTGGACGCGTCAGTGCTTCATTATCCAGATAGCAGTGTACAGTTTGCACGTGTTTGTGAAGTGTTAAGGTGTTAACAAGTGTTTTAGAGTGTTTTGTTTTAGTTCACGTATTACTGGTGCTTTTCTGCTGTCTAATAATGCCACGTACAATTTGAAGCAACGCATTTTTATGCACGACTCTTACGTTATTACGAATTCTTGCAGGGAAGTTAAAATGCGTTTTGCAGCAGAATCCACAAATGTTCCTGTTTCACACAGAGACAGTGTTCGGATACTTGTGAACAAATTTAGATAATCAGGGTCTGTTCTTGATAAGAAGCAAAGGGTAAAACGGCGTGTGCTTAATGAGGAGAAACGTTGAAGTAGGATCAAAAATCCTTCAGGCGCCTTGCACAAGAAACAGACATTTTCTTGATTTTCTTGACGTCTGCGTGGCGACCTACCAAGCTTTCAAACCTGAAACCATACATTAGAAGAATTGAAAGAAAATATCAGGAGGGAAATTGAAGTAATTTTGGGAGACGAACTGATACGTGTTAGTGAAAATTTCCTTTAAAAATGCCGTAAATGTGTGGATGCAGGAGGACATAATTTCCAACACCTCTTGTAACAAGGTAGGTGCTCATTTTAATTGTGACTGTCAATGTAATTGTACGAGCTTCTTTCATTACATAGGTAGCAGCTCCAGTTACGCGGATGTTGCATCCTGTTTGCCGGCAGACGCGATCTTACTTTCCGCCGCGGAAGCCGCCGTTTTGCAGGCGACTCAACCGAAAAAGGCACTGTACATATAATAATCGTACTTTGCAACGTCCTCCAGTTGGACACTAGTCGTTACAAAGTTAGTCCGCTGCTCCTTGTGTCGGGACCATGAAACTCTTTATCACTCATCAGGTCTTGCTGGGTAGAAAGAAATACAACATGGTTCTCAAAGTTAACCGCAGTTTTATAATCACTCATATTTCATAATCACATAGATTTACTTCGTATGTGGACTTATAAGCAATGTACAGATTTACTTACGTCTCTTTGCTTTTCTGAAGAGACGTAAAGAACAATTCTATAGCATATCATTTGATGCCTGAAGATGCGAAAAGAAACAATTCTTACAGCATTTCAAATCACAATCACTAACACACAATGTTAGACAAAACAAACCAAAATACACGAAGGTTTCTGCACGTAATCATTACTTCAGCGTATCACCTAAAGAAACACACTTAATGCAAACCAATAACACTATTCTGGCATTCCATTTTCCCGTTACCACATGCTTATTGATTCCTCCCCCTTCACCTGTTTTCCAACTCAGTTTCAGAGGGGGCCACTCCGCGACTTGCACGTTATTGGCTAGAGCTTGTGACGTCACCAAGCGGACACTAGCGGAAGAAAGCTATGCGTAGAATGTAGCAGATGGCCCATGAAACGCTGTGTTTTCATGCATCTTTTGATATTATACACCAAAGCTGTTAATTTAATTTGACAACAAGAGATCAAATACGCGATAGAAGAATACACTTATTCCGAAACAATGCATAGTTTATTTTTCATACATTATTATGCGTGATATCTTGTCCCTGTAGGCTGTAGTCCACTGCCAGCTTTTCTTTCCAGCTAACCTATTGCATTTATTTTAAATGTCTAATTCTAAGGAAAGTTCTTGGCATATTCTAATATGAATTTTTACTGAATGTCCTGGAATTTCCCTTTAATATTTTTACGCTACTTTTCAGATTCTCCAGTTGATCGCCACGATGAGGATAAAATTGTTTTTGTTATTTAGCGTCTTCTTCCACTTTTGGCTAATCGCGACGAACAGGATGAGTGATGATTAGTTTAAATTGATGAAGGGACACTCGCAGCAGGCACGTATCCAAGGGGAGCTTAGGGGGCTAGAGCCCCCGAACGTTTGCGGTTTACAATAGATAAAATGAGTTTTTTGGTTTCTTATGGTGTGAAATAAAATAATGTGACGATAATTTAACGAGATAAATAATTATCGGGTCAAGCACGTATCCAAGGTGGGAATCAGGGAGCTCCAGCACCCCCTTCAGGAAATTACGCTACATAAAATTAGGTTCATGGCTTCTTGATTCACAATCCCTGCCATTTATGAAGGTGGTGTTAGATCCAATTTTTGCAATTTAAAACAATATTGATTTAATAGGGAACAAATAATATCATATGGCGCGAAGGCATTCTCTCTTTCACAACTTTTTTTTTAAAATTTAGATTATTTGGCGCCCATGGCCGACTCCCGCCACCCCCTAGCTACGGCTCTGAACTTGACGATACTGAGAAAAGCAGGCACTGCAAGCGAAGCGAGCAAGAAAATTTTACGAAATGTAATTTTATTTGTATAAAATTTGAAATAGAAGGGGGTAATTGCTCCTATGTGCCCCTTGCAGGTGCCCTTGGCCATCAATGTTTGCCCCTCCTAGAATTGACTTCCGTCGAAGTTTGGGGGGCAATGCCCCTGCCCTCCTGTGGTTACACCACTGAGTAAGTCCGAAATTTGGAGGAACAAATTGAATCAATCCTGCTACAGCAACTTGTTTTTTGGGAAGCGATGATCACTTTATTCCAGGCGATTTTCTTCCATTATTATTGCACGTGGCTAAAGCACAAACAGGGTGATTTGATCTCATTCTACCGGCATTCAAGAAAAGGTGTGTATAAGTAAATAATCGACCCATTTATCTAAAGCTTCCGTATACGCTAACGAAGTAAGTTTCATTCTGTCCTCTTAATGACGTTATAGCGCGCACAGAATCATGGGAAAAAATCTCGGAACCTCGGGAATGGCCTACCTAATAAAGGTACCTTGACTCAGTCTGTCGTCAGGTGAAAAACATTCAGGTGGGTTCACTTCCTCTGCTGAGATGAGAAAGTGACGTCAACACGAACATATTATGACAAGTTATGACAATATTCACAAGTTCCAACCACAACTGTTGCAATCAATAAAGTAAAAAGTAACACACAAGGAACCGATGACATTTCTATTACCATGGTTAAAAAAATTATTCCAGTCATACTTGAATATGTCACTGACATTATCAACTCTTCGCTCACCTCTGGAATTTTCCCATCATTATGGAAATTAGCATATGTGCGAGCACTTCCTAAAATATCATCTCCGGTTAATGCTTCGGATTATAGACCAATTAATATTCTGCCTGCCTTATCGAAAACCCTAGAGTATGTTGTCCATAGCCAAATAAACAAACATCTTGTTATAAATAATATGTTGAATCCTTTCCAATCAGGCTTTAGAACTAACCATAGTACTTGTACAGCCCTCGTAAATGTGACAGATGATATCCGTGAAGCGATGGATAACCGCCAAATAACTATATTAGTGTTACTGGATTTTAGTAAAGCCTTTCAGACTGTGGATCATGATATACTTTTGAGTAAACGTGGATACTACTTTAATTTTTCTGTGGGTGCAGTTGATTGGGTTAAATCGTACTTATCAGGTAGAAGTCAATGCGTTGCATCATCGTCTGGAAAATCTGACTGGAAATCTTTAGACTCTGGTGTTCCTCAGGGTAGTGTATTGGGTCCATTGTTATTTTCCATGTATGTAAACGATATAAAAAGAACCATAAGAAATCTTACACATCATATGTATGCTGATGATTTTCAGTGTTATACCTGTATATCAAGTTCACTGTCGAATTTATCACGTGGAATTGAGCTGATGAACATGGAACTGTCAAATATTAATAATTGGGCTGCCTGTCATGGGTTATATATAAATTCCAATAAATCAGCCTTGTAATCAAGGTGTCCCGGGTTCGATACCCGGTGGAGGCACATAGTGGTTCGGATTCCACTTTAAACAGTAGGTTCAGTCCCGATTAGCCTTACTGTGCATAAAGTGGACTTAAAACACCAAATCAATCAATCAAATCCAATAAATCAAAATGCATATTAATTGGATCACGTCAGCTTTTCGCACTTATAAATTCGGCTAATATGCCAACTGTACAACTAAACGGGGCATGCATACCATTTTCTAAATCTGTAAATAATCTAGGGGTGATTATAGATACAAACCTTACCTGGTCTGAACACATTAATAATATATGCAAGAAAGCCTATGCCTCCTTACATCTATTATACAAATAAAAAAAAATCCTTCCGCCTGTTATTAAAGAACGACTTGTACAAGCTTTGGTCCTCTCACATCTTGACTATTGCGATAGTGTATATGCTGATTGTAAGGAAATGCTGGCAATGATAATTCAAAAACTTCAGAACTCATGCATAAGATATATATTTAACCTTAAGAAGTATGACCACTTAATTGAATATTATAAAAAATTAGGCTGGATTAAAATGAAAGAAAGACGGAGGTACAGAAAACTAGTGTTGCTATATAAGTTACTTTATACAGGAAGTCCTTCATATCTCAGACAGATTGCTTCCCTTAGGAAACCCAGAGTTATCACACACAAGATCCCAAAATTCCAATCTTCTGACAATTAAAACTCACAAAACTGAATTTTTTAGTAACTCTTTTACTGTATCAGTGGTTAGAGACTGGAATGCACTTTCACATGAAATGAGAAAATCAATTTCCATAGGTATCTTCAAAAGAAGATTAAGAGAAAGTTTCATGGAGTGATTTTTTTTGTAGTGGCCTGTTATGTATATAAACCTATGTATGAGTGTGTGTGTACATGTGTGTGTATATATATATATATATGTTTTATGTATTTCATTGAATTCTACATATTTTTACCGCTGTTGGTTTGACATGAAAGGTATATGTATGATCCTTATTTGCAATGTTTATATATGAATCAATTTATGAATATGTTCTATATTATGAACTTTTTGTATGTGGTTGAGTGTAAGAAAAGACATGAGCCTTAATCTCCGCCAAAAATAAATAAGAGACAAATAAATAAATAAATAAATAAATAAATAAACTGTATCAATCTAACTATAGTTGTCTGTGACAGCTTGCACATTATTTGAAGTAACGAACATTTTATAAATCTTAACTTCTTACAAATATAAAACCTTAAACGCTCAGGTTCGTTACAACTTACATGAAACTAGAGACTCAATCGCATAGAGGGGGCGATTTGCAGTTACTGCACCTAGGCGCAAATCTTATAGCGTCTGGTGCGAGGTACACACAGCTTGCAACAGACGCTAAAACTAAATGCTAGAAGCTGTAAACGTGTCCCTCCTACGAACGAAAGTATTTTCCTTAGCACTTTCTTGACACTTATGCCATGATCAAAATGTTACCGTGTAAACAGTCTCAAGGATCCGTCCTATTTCCGTAGCAATTTTCATAGAATAACCAATCAGAGGGCGACCAGTAGGTCACGAGTGCACATGTAATGGCGGTCGCGTGAGATGTAAACAATGTATCACTTCACAGTTTTAAAAGCCGATAACTATTTAACCGAGAGGAATAACGTTTCATAAAAAACGGTATTATGTACAAAACAATGGCGCTGCTTAAATATATACATTATAACGTATACATTACACGTATAATGGAATAATATTTTAGTTGTTTCAATTGTGAACACCCTGCACTCATCATAGATGGTGTAACTCGGCGTGCCTTTCGTGCTGTATATATTTTACATTGTAATCGCAAAAGCTAAAGGATATGTTATATGTAATGCTTTCATGTAAAGTACTACCTGCTGTAAGATTTTTGGAAGCATTTGTATAGCATTTATACTAGGAAAAATGTTAAAGCAGAGGCGCAACCATAATTTTTTGTTTGGGGGGCAAGTACTAGGATAATCGTACCAATAACAATAATAATAATAACAATAACAATTACGATATTACAATTATTATTATTATTATTGCTAGTGGTAGTATATAGTAGTAATAGTATCAAATACGTTATTATCCTCATAAATTACGCAAAAGGGGGTAGAAGTCGGTGCTAAAGCATTTGTTTGGAACAAACTATTTGAAATATGTTTTCAACATAATTTCACATTATCTGATAATGGGAAACAAACACACAAACTGTATTTTTGAATGGCAGAAAATGAATGATAAATGCATTCCGAAGATAATTCTTTTTGTACATATAACATGTATAACTTTCATATATACAAGATATATTTTACACATATGTAACATGGAGCGACATAAAATAAGAAAACACATGCAACATGCTAACACTAAATTGTGTACGTATTCAAAGTTTATTCAATATATATGTTTTATATATATATATATATATATATATATATAACATATTATTAAAATACATTACATTACAGAAAACAATTATATTGCGAGCGAAGGGATGAAGAGATTTTTTAGATCCAATTTTCGCAACTGAAAACAAAATTGATTTAATAGGACGCAAATAACTTTATGGGGCGCTATGGCATTCTATCTTTTACAACTTTGTAAATTTAGATCGTTCGGCGTCAATGGCCGACTCCTACCGCCCCCTAGCTACGGCTCTGAACTTGACGGTACTGAGAAAAGCAGCCAATTCGAGCGAAGCGAGCAAGATAATTTTACGAGATGTATTTTTATTTGCATTAAATTTGAAACCGAGGAGGGAAATTGCTCCTCTGTGTCCCCTTGCAGGTGCCCTTGCCGTCAATGTTTGCTTCCCTATTTGCCCCTAATAGGACGCACATAGGACAAAGCATTCTCTCTTTGACAATTTTTTTTTCATTTACATCATTCGGCGCCCGTGGCCGACTCCCGGTGCTCCCTAGCTACGGCTCTGAACTTGACGATACTAACAAAAGCAGGTATTGCAAGCGAACCGTGCAAGGAAATTTTACGAAATGTATTTTTATTGGCATAAAATTTGAAATCGAGGAAGGCAATTGCTCCTCTGTGCCCTACTGCAGGTTCCCTTGGCCGTCAACGTTTGACCCCCTAGAATTGACTTCCGTCGAAGGTTGGAGGGGGTAATGCCCCCCTGTCTCCCTCCCCTGCGGGCCTAACTTAACCACATATGCACTATTAGAGTGCGCGTCAAATACAGTGTTGGCAACCATTTTTCGGCAATGTCCCTACAGACGTAGTCAAAATGTCCCTACAACTGACTAAATGTTCCTACGCCAAGTAAAGCTACTAAAAAAAACAACCCCTCATGAGCATGCAAAACAGAAGATAAAATATGCACATTTACTCACCAAATTTTTCTGCTTGATGCTTCCACAATTAATGAATAACGTTGAGTCGTTTACAGTTGATTATGTTATTTAAAGTCATACATGCTGCTGCTGTGAAGAGATAGGTGTTGGTTGCTGATGCTGTATTTCCTGCAGTCTTCTTCATGTGCCTTAAGGGAAGAATTTATCACTACCAAAGAATTTAACAATTCTGGTCCCATTTTATTTCTCTTTTTTGTCTTTGTATCACTTAACATTGAAAATATTCTTTCCTTTTCCGCGTTAGAATGTGGTAATGTTAGCACTATTTTCGCGAGAGTGGAAATGTCTTAAAAAAGAACTTGCCTTCAAAGTTCTTGGTAACCAATAACATGTTCCAAAATTATGATGGAGATTTGTTAGTTAGTTCTTTTTCCTCCTTCTCGCTAAAGTATCCAGATAAACTAATACATTGATTCCAAATTGAGCGCGAAGAAAGTGCAACTGACTGGCGAGTAAGCTTTGCACCTTTGCACAATAAAATGTTATTTTCCAAAATTGGAAAAGGTCCCTACGTTTTCCCTCATTTGGCAAAATTTGTCCCTACGCGGGCTAAATATAGTGAAAAGTCCCTATGCGTAGGTTGGCATCACTTGTCAAATCTCCTGCATGTGGTCTTGAACGGCTGAACAGCACCAGCGAATCACAGACGTGCGGCGTTGCCTAGTTCCGTGCTCTCCTCAACCACGCTGTCTCTTTTCAGTGTGAGATTTCGACATGGCACCGCTGCAGTGCGCTGCTATTGGCTATCGCCATATGCAGGAGATTTGACGCGCACTTCTAGACCTAACCTGAATTGTAGGTCAGGAACTGTTAGGTTAGGAGGGCTAGGTTTAGAACTCTCGTTAGCATTTAGTTTTAGCGTTAGTTGCAAACTGGTTGTGCCCAGTGCACTAGACCCAAATCTGGTCACGGTCCTCTGTAATAGGAACTAATCTCAGTCCTCACCAACTTATTTTGATCTGCTTGCCGACAAAGACAAGTTTAGATAACCTCATTGTTGTTTTATTATTGAGCTCATTGTTGCCCTTTCAAAGATATGCCCGGATACTTTTCCTCAACGTCTCCCAAAGGTAGGACGTCTGGACTATTCGGTCTTTGTGTGAACTCCGGTCGGGAGGAAAAGAAACGAATTTAATGAAAAGAGAAGCATGAAAGAATACAGAAGTGGAGCCGTGAGAAGCAGAATGAGGGTTGGAGAGGGGAGGGAGGGGGCTAAAGTAGCGGAAGAGATCGCGACTGCATACAGATTTACCTCTGTTGAACTTCGCCTTGTCTCTATAGCAACGCTTAGACCGTTGGCGCCAACGTGTCCCACCAAACAAAGGCTCCGGACTTAGCAAGGACCACGTTGGATTCTGGAAAAGGGGTTGGCGGGGGAGGGGGGTGCCAGTCTGGGTTCCCAGGTTGAATCGATCTCTCACCTTTCTCACTTTCCCCCCCTTCCGCCGTTCTTTCACCTCAAATTCTCTCAAAAACTCTTCGGCAAAAGGCTGAGTTCCTGTTTAGGGAGCTTTATGGAATCTCGAGTGAGACCGCGCAGTGCATCATGGGAGACCTGTAGAGGGTTAGCGGTCTAGTGAGCACTTGTCGATCGGCGCCAAGGTGTCGCCTAGGTAGGGCGGTAGGGAGAGAGAGAGAGGATGCAGCTTGCTTTGGCTTGAAGGTTACGACAGGTGATGTGAACAGGCTGCTTCATTCTTCCCCGATTCTTTTGTTGGTATTGTCCCTTCTTTCGCCCAAGCACTGTAAACATTACCCCATTTGTTATTGCATTTTTAACATGTTAGTGTTGGCCGTGGAAGCTAAGTTTTGCCAACTCTCCCCAATTCTCCAGAAAACGTCCAGGCACAGCCCCGTAGCAAGATATTTTGGCGTCCTGGGCAGGATTGTGGTTTGGTCCCTTCCCCGCAAAGCCCCGCAATACCCCGCAATACGATTTTATGTGCGGCCTTCGATATTTTCTTCTCATGCCATGGTTTGTGATATTTACATTCTACAAATTTTGAAATGAGGAAACACAAGAAAAACTCAATAAAAATAATGTCATTTCTGATTTTTAAAAAAGTTTAGCATATTTAAGTATATTTCAGCTATGTCTTGTCTTTGTGTCTGAAGAACGTAGAGGAGACCGGAGTTTTTTCCCCCCTTAACATTTTCTATATTTTCACAATTATTCGTCTGCTATTTCCATGATTTTTTACGTTTGTTCAAGTTACAACATAAGGACAGTATTTACCAAAAAAAACAAGTGTTTTGTCGAATTTAAATAAAAATGGCAAAGTGAAAATGGCAAGCGGAAAAAATGGCAAATGGAAAAAATGGCAAAGGTGACGAATAAATATTGTCCTGGTTAAATACAGTATTGTAAAGTGACGAAATCAAAGGTGAATAAATATTGTTAGCTAAATACAGTAAAAGGTGACGAAACCCAAGGTGAATAAATATTGTCCTGGTTAAATACAGTATTGTAAAGTGACGAAATCAAAGGTGAATAAATATTGTTAGCTAAATACAGTAAAAGGTGACGAAACCCAAGGTGAATAAATATTGTCCTGGTTAAATACAGTATTGTAAAGTGACGAAATCAAAGGTGAATAAATATTGTTAGCTAAATACAGTAAAAGGTGACGAAACCCAAGGTGAATAAATATTGTCCTGGTTAAATACAGTATTGTAAAGTGACGAAATCAAAGGTGAATAAATATTGTTAGCTAAATACAGTAAAAGGTGACGAAACCCAAGGTGAATAAATATTGTCCTGGTTAAATACAGTATTGTAAAGTGACGAAATCAAAGGTGAATAAATATTGTTAGCTAAATACAGTAAAAGGTGACGAAACCCAAGGTGAATAAATATTGTCCTGGTTAAATACAGTATTGTAAAGTGACGAAATCAAAGGTGAATAAATATTGTTAGCTAAATACAGTAAAAGGTGACGAAACCCAAGGTGAATAAATATTGTCCTGGTTAAATACAGTATTGTAAAGTGACGAAATCAAAGGTGAATAAATATTGTTAGCTAAATACAGTAAAAGGTGACGAAACCCAAGGTGAATAAATATTGTCCTGGTTAAATACAGTATTGTAAAGTGACGAAATCAAAGGTGAATAAATATTGTTAGCTAAATACAGTAAAAGGTGACGAAACCCAAGGTGAATAAATATTGTCCTGGTTAAATACAGTATTGTAAAGTGACGAAATCAAAGATGAATAAATATTGTTAGCTAAATACAGTAAAAGGTGACGAAACCCAAGGTGAATAAATATTGTCCTGGTTAAATACAGTATTGTAAAGTGACGAAATCAAAGGTGAATAAATATTGTTAGCTAAATACAGTAAAAGGTGACGAAACCCAAGGTGAATAAATATTGTCCTGGTTAAATACAGTATTGTAAAGTGACGAAATCAAAGGTGAATAAATATTGTTAGCTAAATACAGTAAAAGGTGACGAAACCCAAGGTGAATAAATATTGTCCTGGTTAAATACAGTATTGTAAAGTGACGAAATCAAAGGTGAATAAATATTGTTAGCTAAATACAGTAAAAGGTGACGAAACCCAAGGTGAATAAATATTGTCCTGGTTAAATACAGTATTGTAAAGTGACGAAATGAAAGGTGAATAAGTGTGGCTTTTGTTAAACACAGCATCAATATTTTCTTCTTTACAACTTACATATGAATTATTTATATCAATTATTTATCATTTGCTTTCCGTTTGTGATTTCTACTTTCGCCATTTTTCCATTTGCCATTTTCACTTTGGCCATTTTTTCCGTTTGCCATTTTTACTTTTGCCATTTTTACTTTTGCCATTTTTTCCGTTTGCCATTTTTACTTTTGCCATTTTTTCCGTTAGCCATTTTTAATTGGCCATTTTTTCCGTTGCAATTTTTTCCTTTGCCATTTTTACCGGGCACCGTTTTGTCACAACATGCCCCGGTGTGGGGCTACTTGTGACATGCCGGGGGCAAGTTGTGACAGTATCTACTACTTCTGAATTACATAGTATAGACAAATTGTGTATCATCACTGTGCAGTAAAAATGATTTCCATGATTAGATACATCATTAATCACATCGTTAGGATCAAAAAGTTGCTTCGCCATCTTATTTTCTAATTATTAAAGTGATATCTCTAACACCATATCAAGAAAATTATGGTGTACGTCAAGACTAATATAAAAATGTAACAATCGTTAACAACATAATAACACATTGAAATAATGAATTGTGTAATTCGAGATGCTTTAGATATGATCATCCAAGTCACAATTTTGACGGATATAAGCAGGTTTTCCTTTAGCACAAGCATCACGGACCCACTGTTTACACTCAAGGCACTGAACCCACTTCTCTCGAGATTTAGAATTGGAAAATGGTTCCGTACACACAAGTCAAAACCAATCATCATCATTATCTGAACTTCGCTCATTTTCAGTACTTTTCTCTTTTTATTGGTTTATTGGTTGATTTGCTTTATTTTACCTCGGCTTTGTGCCAGTTTTGGCTAATTTGCGAAGATGGGCTTGAGTGATGATATGATGAAATTGATAAATGGACACACCCCGGGCGTTGTAGATAACCACTCCGCCACGGGGGCCGGCTTTACCCTTTTTTCACATAAATATCTGTTATTTGACGTTTTACACCACTCTTTGATGCTTTCGCAGCTCTGGCTGTTTCTTTAACTTCCAGTGCTTCATTAACAGGAGTATCAGTGAGAATTGCTAACACACGTTTTTACTTTCCTCGTTTAATGTTTCTGAGCCTAGTTTTGGAACAGAATGAGATGGGACAACACCTTGTAGTGTCAAAAGATAAGCTTGATCTGGTGTATTTGCTGTTTGGTTCTTGCCTACATCCACTGGAGAATTCTTGTCTATGGCCTCAGCAGTCAGTGAGAGATCCTGTGCACATTCTTTATACATTGGTTGTTGTTGGCTGTATATCAGGGGGTAGCACAAGTCGATTCTTTTTCTGACTAGCATTCTTCATCGTGGATGAGTGATGACGTTCTTGTACACCTACAGCAAAGTCCCCTATACGATCTTCATAACATGATCACAACCTTCGTTGTCCATGAAATGATCTGTTACATAGGATGGCATAACATCTCTATCCTTGAATATGTCTCTAAAAAGTATATGCCTGTGATTTGGAATTCCACCTGAATATTTGTTGGATTTACACCAAAAGGAAATGTTACTTTTACAATGGATGGAATGTCGTAAATGCTAATTGTACATCCAGGATTTATTTTTCATCCACCCGTCACTAGCAATCGAAACAAATTCCAGTCGTGGGTTGTTTCATAAAATGCTTCATAAATTACATAAATTAACAGTTAGGCTACTGTACTAGAATTAAGCTTTAAATAACATAGCTTAAGTACCTAATGGGATTAGTTGTGACAAACGAGGTTGGTCGTGACAGCTGTCACCCAGGACGTATTTAGGGGGGTCAAGGGGGTCCGGACCTCCCCCGAAAGATTTACAACATACTATAATTAAATAGTCATAATAAACTTATTTAACATTTGTTGTCTAGTCGATGGTTATTTCCGCCGAACTTATTGGAAGGCAAGGGTTATATTGGGATGACAGTATGACAGTACCATAGAAGATTTATGCACACTACTACTTATAATAATATGCATAAAATATTAATCATGAACTTTACATGAACTGGATCAAAAAATATTTTTATTGTTATTGAATAAATATTCAATTCTTTATGTATTTGACATTAATTTCCTTAATTTTGGCGATCTAAACTATATGAAAGCTATATAATGAATATGTGCTGTTATATCTATTCTTATATCATCTTTTCACCTATTCATGTAATAAAAATACAATGTCAATTAATATACATATTTAATTAATTCAATACAATTATTTTAAATTTAATTATTATTATTATTCCTACTATTATTATTATTAGACACTTGGTTCGGACCCCCCCCCCCCCGAAATATATTTCTAGTTATGTGCCTGGCTGTCACAACCTACTACCCCTTACTTTTGTTACAACTACTTTCTCACTTCTAACCATTCAATCTCAACTTCAAGTTTACATTTGCATTAATTGAACCGAAACCTCACACATACTTACTATAAATAGTGGAATTCTCAGGATATAGTACAGCTGTTTGAGGTTATATTGAAAACTGTGGAAACAAAATTTCTTTAAGGGTAATTTTTTACCAATACCTATAGATCGGTAAAACGTTGAGAATTGCAAATTTCAATAATCAAGTTTTCTCCTCGATGATTTACTGAAGTACAGGTATTGGAAAAAAATCACCCTTCACGATTTTCTTTCATTTAAATTTGTTGTGTTAGAACAGTCAACATTTCACAACAAAGAGCCAGTCTATTTTTAACAGTGAAGTACGAAGGGGAAGAGGGTTTGTTCTTATGCTCTTTGCAATAAATAGGTGGCCAGTGAGCCAGATTTTGTAAAGTGTTCATTAAACGTACGTCACAAATGAAGAGACAGAAGCATCACTCGTATGATGCTGCACTTAAACATGAAGTTATTTTATGTGCTGAGGAATTTGGAAACCGTGAATCTAGTAGACGACTTACCGCAAGTGAAGTGTCCATTCGTCGTCGGAGAGGTGCAATCTGTCACACAACTCTATCGCAATACTGGACTATTTTTCCAACTCTGTTCTTGAATTACCTTCCATTACAATTATTACGTCATCTGCATAGTCAGCCTATTGCACTTTTGATCTCTGAAATATTTCCTAATTTTTAGAGAGCTGGCTGCCAGTTTAGATTCCACAATTCGTGACCTACAATCAGTGATGTGCCGTAGACTATAAGTTTACGTCTACATGCGTTGTCTACACGTAATCTACGCGTAGATTACATTGGGTTGTAGTTTACATAGACTACGTAGACAATCTAAAGTGCATTAAAATTAATTTTCAAGGGTTTCATGAAAGGGAAGTGAAATTTTCAACTATACTGGTTCCTAACGAAATGAAAAGAATCCTATTTACAACAAAATTTATCTTCTCTTCTATTATTAACTATGGAAGAAGATAAATAGTATGGAAAGAGCAACAACAGATGGCAGTCGTGAGGCAAGAGTGGTCTTTTTCCCATAAACACTAGAATATTTCCTATATTAGGTTTCTTCCTAGGTGAGAAATTCTTCGAATTTGGAAGGAAGAGTATGGAAAGTTCTCCTCACACATCAGCAACTGATTCGCAGTATAATTATATTTTAATTCCACGGCGCCCTTTGCTAAGTTATCACCTTTCGCTATGTTGTTTACGTAATCTACGTGTATAAAGTAGTCTAGGTGTAGAACGTAGACTATCGGTGTTTACGCGTAGACGCACATCACTGCCTACAATGGATCCTCGTGTGGTTGATTTTGAGGCCGTGACGTTAGGACAACTGATTTGCTTTCCTGTCGGCGAAGTAGATCTCTATAATTCCATCGATGATTCCTGGGCAATACATGTCTCTCAAGGTCCTGTAAAGATGGGGCCAACTAGCGTAGGTACAAGTAGATGTCAGTTCAAAGCCTCACAACACCGTCAACGTCTCTACCATCTGTGGGTGCCTCTTTTTTTCAGTTGGAAGAGGGACGCAAGGCCATTTGTACCTTACAGCCTTGCGCCGGAGAACCAACTGCAATCGACTTGATACGAGTATATCGATTGCAAATACACTCGATATAAATGTCGATTGCATATTTGTATAACAAGATCTCGCTTTCATGTACACAGCGAATCTCTTTTAATACAATATAAAATAATTCTTCCTTTTGAGTCTGCAAATACTAGAATGTATAAATATAATAATAAAAATTGCAGAAAGCACTAAAAATACTTATCACTCAACCTAACCTACAAGCAAAAACCCAAAAGGAAGAACCGTTAGTGGTCTAACATTACATACCTATCTGCGCATCTACATACTGACTACAAAGACTTACTTCATTACAAACCTACATTTGCCTGAAGTGACATGTGAAAATCTCAGGGATTACTGTAATTACTGTAATTTTACTGTGGTAAGCTGGCCAAGTTCACCCCAGTATAAAAACATTGAATGCTGAGCAAACGTAGGCCCTTGCAGACCCAGCAATATTCCAGAGCTGAGGAATTCGTACTAGCTCGGAAAATGTCGTGTACTATCACACACTAGTATAGAGAGCCAACGCAGAGGCTCAATCGTTGTGCTAGGTGGACACGACGACTCCTATCAAACAGGTAGCGAAAAACCTTATCGGGAGAGGTCCTACAGTTTTACTTGAAATCCGAACAACAAGAATCCATGAGATATAGGGTGGAAAGGTAACGTGTAAAGTGCTTTTAAGTTTTAATAAAACTGTCTTGGTCAGCAACTGTAATGTATTTAATATGAAAACAAGGTTTAATCGTGTTACAGTAAGGTTGCTTCAGGCAAATTCTGTGTGTTACTTTTGTACACTATACAATAAGCTACTGTCAACAATGAAAATAGCAGATATAGAGATTAGCTAGCATTTACCCCTGTCATCTAATCTAGCAAGCTAGACAGCAGCGGCGATGGGATTTTGGCACTCTAGGACCTGTTTGCTACAGAGTTTGTCTATTTTACAGACAAACAAATTTGAACATATATAAAGCATTAAGAAGGGTCCCGGGTTCGATGCCGGACTGGAAATGGGCGTTCTTTGTGAGTGTCCCGTCATCTTCATCTTCGCGAGTTACAAGAAGTGGCAGAAAAGCGAAGTACGAGGGCTGTTCCGAAAGTTCTAAGAATCTGATGTAAGGAGACACAATACCAGAGTGATTGAGGTTTTATTTTTCAACATAATCTTCTCGAAGGTTAATGCACTTCTGCCAACGGCCTCCCAATGCCTTGACACCAGCAGAATATGTGGATTCGTCCAGGTCTGCAAAATAACCTGTCACTGTGGAGACGACTTCTTCATTTGACTGAAATGCCTTGCCACCCAAGAATTTCTTCAGGTTTGGACTGCTTTTTGTCTCAGGCGTGTAGTGATGAACCCAAGTTCCGTCCATAGTGACGTAACGCCCCAGAAACTCTTGAGGATTCCTCTGGAAAAGCGTCAAACATTCAGTGGAAGTCACTGCGCGAACGCGTTTTTTGCTCTGGCGTTAGCAGGCGCGACACCCAACTCGCCGAAAGCTTCCTCATGCCCAAATCTTCAGTGAGAATGTGGTGTACTTGGTCCACTGAGATGCCCACTTCATGAGCTATCTCCCGCGCTTTCAATCTTCGGTCAGCCAGCACATATCATGGACTTTATCGATTGTTTCTGGTGTGATGGCAGTTGGCGGACGTCTACTGCGGGGGTCATCTTCAACGCTGTCCCGTCCAAGCTTGAACAGCGTCGTCCACTTGCTAACAGTGGCAAATGATGGGACAGTCTCCCAACACTGTGTCCAATTCGGCTTTGATGGCTGTCCCATTTAACCCCTTCTTCACCAGAAACTTGATGATCACATGAGCTTCCTTTTGTTCCATGTTGTCACGTGACTTGCACTTTGCTCCTTCACGTGCCTATGCAAACCAGACTATTGGAAGAGTGGCGATGAAATTTTCCCTGTACGTTCAGAACAGAAGTGGCCTTCTAATGCACATGATTTTGTTCAGATTGCAACGCCATCTCTGACAGACTCTTACAACTTTCCGAACAACCATCGTAAAATAGTCCAAATCAATAAATCAATGTAGCATTTACTATATAAACACGCCGGCTGGGTGACTGAGTGTGTTAAGTTCCAGGATTCGAATCTCGACCTGCGCATAGGTGTCCTTCTAAATGTTCTTCATTAATTCAATCACATCATCACTCATCTGCAAGGCCGCTATTAGCCAGAAATTGCAGAAGAGCGACTGAAAATAATACAATTAACAAACTTACGTACTATCCTGAAGCTCCCAGCATCTCTCCACTTTTGAATGGAAATCCAAAAAAGAATAATAAAAAAACTTTTACCTTAAGTAAAAGTAGAATAGAATTCTTATATGTGTCAGGCCAACAGTTTTTGGATGTAGTTTCGTAGCTACTGTAACGAGCTTCAACAATGAGCAATTACTGTTGAATGTTAAACATTGTTGTGCTCCAATTATAGAAGTCTACAATTAGTTAACATGCTAACAGATGTGCTAACTCCAGTTGACCTTTACAAAATAAACTAGGACATATAAGAAAAAGTTTCGAACTTTATGAAAGTAAATATTGAAACTGAACGTCGACTTAGCTAATCTTACTTTTCTAATGTAATCATTTTGACTTTGTTGCTCATTACTTGCCTTTTCCTTGTTGAATACCGAAGGCTTTCCTTTCATATTCTGTTCCTTTTGCACCGTGTTCATTTTATATCTTAACATCTGTTATTCTTACATTCTTATCAAGAATAGAGAATGCCACCTAAAGCTTTCCCAGAGAAACCCATTGCATATTTTTAATGTATTCTCATTACTTCATGCTATATTGAACACAAGGTCAGTAAATCAAATCTGTCTTTAGTGGCAACAGCAGGAGATTCACGTTTCAGCACTTAAAGGAAAATTTGGCAATGCATTGTTTTGGTAACAAAAATTGAAGCACATTGTGTATTTTAGTTTTGCATTTCAATTAATATCGTGTGAGCCTAATGCATTTTTTCAGCTAGGTGAGCAATATTCTTAATGAAAATTACAATTTTTCATATTTCACAATTTTCATTAAAATAAATTAATACATAATTACATTTTTAGTACATATATGGGTTCCCTGGTGATGGGGGGAGGGAACAGTGTGTTTCATGGCTTTTTTCTAATGTCGCGGTTGTAAATGGATCCTTAAGTTAATAATTAAGGCTAATAAAATGTATTTAAAATATTGTTAATAATAGTGTTCCAACTCCCACGTATATCTCATAGAGTGAAAACTCTTGTTCTTTAACTTAAGAGTTTTCACTAATCAAAGCAACGACTTGGTATTGTTTCTTGATTTGCTTTATTTTACTTCGCTTTTCTGCCATTTTTGGCTATTTGCGAAGATGAGGATGAGTGATGATATGATATAATTGATGAAAAGAACACCAATGCCCCTGGCGTTGTAGCACAGTGTGCTAATTACTCCGGCACGGAGTATTTCTCTTGGTATTTTTCATCAGTTCTTCTTCAACCCTTGTTACAAACAGTATTTGTCCTTTGTTTCTTTTTTGTGTTTGTGTATAATTCTGTATGCTTGGGTATCTTCCATGGTTCAGTGTAGTTTAAAAGAGCCAATAAGATTTGAACTTTTAGCCTTCCCCCATGCGACAAGGGAGGAAGTATAAATATGGCGCCTCTGACAGAGGACAGGACAGTGTGTGAAGTGATCTTTGTTCTTCAGGGGCGTCCCATGAGAAAGAGCATTCCGAGGCGGTTCCGCCGATGCTTAGCTTCCACTTGGCAGTTCTGCCGTGGGGCTCAAATTGGCTAATATTGTAAATAATGTAAATTGAAGAATTAATGGAAGAATCCGAGCTTGTTTTGTTGAATTGTAAATATATGTATAAAGCCCATTTATGCGAGTTTTCAGCAATCACCCTGCAACATTAATTCAGTAAGTTCTTGCCTGTGATTGATTCTTTGGTTCCAAGCGCTCTGGTGAGGAACGGGATGGGAACCCAGGACTACAAGCCATTTAGTTGTTTATTTGGGGTTTTCCTGTCAGAAGCGACCTAGTAAGGGTGGAGTGTTGCGGAACACACTCTTCCATGTGTTTACTGCAGTCATCTTAAGTAGCAGGTTCTTAGAGTACTTAAAACGCTTCCATAAGCGCCCATGTAAATATTTAACATCTATCCAGAGGGGGGAGGGGAGGTTCTGCCTTGGGCATGTCATTGCATTCGCAAGTTAAGAATTAATTGTATTTATAGAGTGTTGAGGTGGTGCGAATCAAATGTAGGAAGTAAGATGTTGAAAATAAAGGAAACTTGAAACATGCATCCTAATTGCGAACAGTCCTAATTGCGAACAGTCCTAATTGCGACCAATGACTTCATTGTCCTAATTGCGAACACATAAAAGTGAGAAATAATTCCATGTTCTAATTGCGAACACATGGAACTGAAAAACCTGTTTCCAAAAACAAATAAGAGTAGTGACACAGAGAGACCGCTGACTTGACCAACAACAATAGCCATTCTGATTGACTTATCTTAGTTTCTGCTTTGTAAATCTCTCCAAGGTCATTTCACTCTTTCAGTCTGTCGACGTAATCAGATTTTCATTCGTGTGTTAATGCCTTAAGTGATGTGGAACTGCTTCAACAGGAAGCACCGGACAAATAATATAGTGGAGGGATTGAACCGAAAAATCAACAGTGAGCTACATCCTAGAGTGGAATGAAGACTTATAAAAAGTTTAAAGTCTGAGGCAGGAAAGTCTCATTGCATGAGCACTAGGAATAGTATGAAATGTTTTGAAATTTAAATTTGAAATTTAGGTAATGTTAATACTTGACCATGCTCTTTTCAGTGAAGAATTGTGCAGTATGTAGTCGTATAAAAATAAGCCACACTTTTATTATTAAATATACTATACTTCGCGATGACTTTAATCATGTCGAATTTTCTTTTCCAAATGTGACCCACAGGGCACTGACCAGTATGAAGTTTGGAACTAATTTCCTTCAAAAAAATTCGTTAGAAAGACTCAGGAAGTGTGTCAGGCAGGAAGTGTTCGCAATTAGGACTGCTCGCAATTCGGACGACACCTTTTTGTCAGTACATAAAATGCATATCAACTTTTGGTGCCAACTGAATAAACAAAAATAATAAGCAATTCTTGACAATAACGCTTAGGCAGTGGCGTACTCAGGACTTTGGAAAGAGGGGTTAAGTATACTCTTTCTTAGTAGTCAGCACTCATTTTGCCTTCCTTTCCTGCCTTTAAACTTTTCTTTTGTGGAGAATATTGGACCAAAGGAGATGGGTATGGCCCCCAACCCCCCTTTGGGCAAGCCACTGTACTGAGGAGACAAAAGACAACAGCCACAGACTGCCTCCAGTACACTAAATTAAATGCAGCTTCTCTTTCTGATTAGGATCAATGGATTGCCTGTTATATACATTAAAAACGGTCTTAGTCAATGCATAACATTCTATGCTCAGTTTGAATTCAGGGTGGTCCAAAAACCACTAATATGGGAGGTTGAGTTATTATGTTTATTTTGTTGTTATTATGTTGGACATTATGTTTGATTTGTGAAATACATTTTTTAATGTTTTTGCTCAGCTCCATCATTCATCAGTGAACACCTTCAACATGGGCGCCATCGTTCTCGATGCACACATGCATCTCGATTACTCTGTGACACATAGCGGCAGGCACGGACTGTATCACATTGGTGATTCGCTGACGAAGACCTTGCAGGTCTCTTGGTTTCACAGCATAAACACGTTCCTTCACCATCCCCCTTACCAAAACTCACACGCAGTGGCGAAGCGTCCTATGAGGCCCGGAGGCCGGGCCTACCCTAATATATTTGTCTATAACGGATTATTTTATTACTTATAAATTTCATTAAACGACGCTTAATAAAAGAAAACTGAAATTCTTGGTCTTCCGATAATTACCGCAAGTTTGCAACCCTGGCTGGAACCGTATCTGAGCATTCAGTGAGGCCCGCCTGAGAGTGTATCAGCTGGTCCCATAACAACCTATGTGATTCGTGCGGGAAAGCATAATTTCAGGGGTACGTTCGCCTGTAATGTAACCTGAGAGGCCGGCCTCTTTTTTCTGGATAATAAACCTTTTCGAGCAAGGCCTCATCTCCAGGAAGCTATCAACTCGCGGCAAGCCACGGCACCTAGCGACCTGTTGAGTGAGATGAGTCAAGGCAAAATGGATAATAAACCTTTCCCTGCTCCCACAAAAATAGGCAATAATTAGGCTGGAGGGTTTAATGAACCAACCGATCTCTAATTACGCACAGATAATAAATTCAAGTTTCAGGCCTCTTTTTTTCTCTCTCACCCTCTCTCGCTGACTTCCGAAGAGTGCCGATCGTGTACGAGGGCGTGACGAAGCAGGCAGTGGACGTACAGAGCTTGTTGCAGCAGTGTTTCCATGGAAGATTCAGAGCTGTGCCGGGAGCGGAGCACACCCAGCTGCTAACATGTAGCGAAAATGTGTTGCTAACACCTCTAAGCCTGGCCTCCTAACCTATCAAAGTAGGCATTATTAGAATTCTAACTGTAAATAATGCATGCAAGTTGGTTACCAGTGTTAAGTTTGGCGCTTTCAGCTCTTTTGAGGAACCGCTTTTCGCGAAGTGTTAGCTGCTGGATGTGCCCCACAGCAATCTCGATTCAGAGAGGGAAAGTATTTTATTTCTTTGAGGAAAGGGATATTGAGACGAAATTTGCTTTCATGATTAGTGACATAACTGAAAACGCGCTACTTTTAAAATGGGGCAAAGTACGTACAATGCAAACGTATAGAGAAAATCCATGTTACTGAAATTTTCTGGTCGGTGTGTTACACAGTCCGTGTTCTCATTTAGCATTTCATCATTTTCTAAATCATATTATAATTTTTTTAAAAAGGTCACCTGTTGAAGAAGAATTATATGCATGAAAAAGTTAAAAAGAAATAATTGATTGATAGATTTAGTTTATTTTACTTGGCTTTCTGCCATTTTTGGCTAATTGGGAAGATGAGAATGACGATAATATGATGACATTGACGAAGGGACACTCACGAAGAACACCTATGCCCAGGTGGGGATTCGAACCTGAGGCCCTTGTCGTAGCACGCTGTTATAACCAATCTGCCGCGGAGGTCAGCATTAAAAAGAAATAAACGCTAAGTAACGATCAAGTGAACCAACCATTTCTGTAATGCGAGAAACATTTACAATACTGTTATTGAAGTAGCAAATAATTTTTACGAGCAGCTTTAATCTAACAAATGTAAGATGGCTAGGGCCTGACAGAACGGCTTTCTCATTGGGTGACGCGTGGTCAGAACATCGAGTCCCATTGTCACTTTTTTCTGACCTTCGAGACAGAAGCGCCTTTATTCTCAGATATCTAATCGAGACTAGATTAAAGTAGAATCTGAACCAATGCCTCCAGGAGGAATCGAACCTTCTACTTCTTGATTATAAGGCGAGAGCGTTAATCACTACATTATCCTTTACAATCACTATCCCGACTTAAGTAGACGAGATTCAGGCAATATGTTATATTTTATTTTCTAGGGGCTACTACTGTTAAAAAAATCACATCTTCCCCTCCTCCCAAACCCTGCTCCGTCCTGTGCCTACCCTTCCCGAGACAGCACGCTTCGCCACTGCTCACACGGCGTGATCTCAGGAGATCGTGACCGACTTGGCGTAGATCCGACAGACAGTCAGACGTGATGGGGGATCCTTCTGAAACCAGTCCTCAAGCTTCCTACCCACCACACTAATTGATTGATCCACTTCCATCCAAGCTGCTACTTTCCTCCTCTCCTCTAGCATCAACCGTGCCATAACTACCTGCAATGACAGCAAATAACACAAAATATAAACATAATATCAATAACTCAACCTCCCATATAAGTGGTAACATCTTTTTGGACCACCCCGTACATAATTTTAATAAGTCCGACAGGTCCGTCAACCCCCCTGGAAATTGGCGCACCGTTCATTTCAAATAACAAAAATTGAAAAAAAAAAGAAAGCGTGTTTATATTGTCAATAAGAGAAATAAAATTCAGTTAATTAATATTCTTACAGAATAGCGAAGTAAAAAAAAAAAAATGCGTTAAATCGAAAGTGACTAGTTTATGTTTTCTTCTTCTGTCATTTAAGCTAAAGAGTATGGTTCCACAGTTTCAAAATTCCAAAACTTAGAGTTTCACTTGATAGGGCACACAATGGATAAATTTTTCTCCGAACTTTTAAGTTTTCATTCTTGAACGAATTGTTTAAAGTTAATGACAAAATAAAATAACTATGCAATTCTGTAAACTAACTGTGTGAAATGTAAAAAAAAAAATAATAACTAAAAACGGTTGTCCATAATATTCATTATTTAGTGAATCGAGTAGAAAAGTCTCTTCATGGACATAATAATAATAATAATAATAATAATAAAAAAAATTGGAATAAAATTGATTTGTTTTCATTAGTTTATAATAGTTATTATTTTATAATAATAGAGGAGAAGGTCTAAATATGGGCGAAGATTTAAATATGGGTTATGGAGTTATCAGCGCTCTCGGGTGCTGCAGCCTGGCAGAGGCTATTGGAACTGGTTATCTGTCAAGGACAAAGGTTGCGGCGCCAATTCGTGGTTAGTTTCAGCCTTGGACGCTGTTATAGACTTGCGACCTCCGAAAAATTTTTGCAGGTATGTTTTAACTCAGCGTTTTCTGAATTCTCATCTGCTTTGTATAGGTTATGATATTAGCGGTACATAAAACAAATGTGGGCTTTTATAATGCCATGATTTGTTTGTGAAATATGCACCACAGAGAAAGAAAATAAATTGAACAAGAAAAATAGCGTGATGGTCTAAATATGGGCTATGACATGAGGTCTACTGTTGAGATCACAATTTGAACAAATATTTGAATGTTTTTCTTAATTTCGATTTTTCCCATTCCGCGTGATTTTTAAAACAACAGATAATTCATAAATATGAATTTTATAATGTTTTAGCGATAAATGACTGTTTTTTAAAATTTTAATTGCTTTTTATGATATTGCCACTAGTAGCCCATATTTAGACCACAATCATGAAATACACCATTTTACCATTTTTTGGAAATTGCTTCTTTTTTAAAAAAAAATTGAGAACTTCTATACTTTAGCACGCTATTACATTTAAGTATATATTTCATATATATGCATTTTAAAGGCAGGTGCTTGATATATTACTTTTTTTCCTCCGAAAATGACAACATAAAAAGGGGGCCCATAATTAGACCTTTTCCTCTAATCATAAGCAAAATAATAATATTTTTTATTATTTCTACCATTCAAGTTTTTTCAATTACCTGACCCCCTGCAAAAATTTCTGGCGACGCCAGAGGTGGACATAGATCTAAAACGGTTCCTTGTGTTTTATTACAGCCAACAATACTTCCCGCTACCGAATAAAGCAAAAAAGGACCTTTCTGTTTGTTGCAGGCCCACCCTAGGAGAATCGAAGGAACAGTAAATGACGTCATTCTCGCATTCTACCACTTTTTCTCCATGTTTCGATTCCGATTCCGTCTGTTTCGACCATGATACCTTTTTAAATGCCTCCCGTTTCCTTTTACTACCTGCCATCTTCGTGACAGTCATTTGTCCCGGTTCTATTTTTACTGCGGCGCACAAAACGTGGCGAAACGCAAACCAGCAAAATGGATGTCAACAGTCTCGAAATGGCGGCGGTCTTTGTGATCCGCTTCCATGTGTGGACAGGCCAGCTCCGTTGATTGACTGTACTTATTTGATGATATCCCACACAACATTCCCAGTCGCAAGATAAGGAGTCCACGTGGCGCCGGATACACCTCCACGTGGGAGTTGCGACACAAAGTCATTATCACTACACTAAGCACTTTTCTTCGGGAATAATTTCTCACGTAGCCTACTTGAAATAACCCATACTACTTCGTCCATCTTAATGGCCCTCGAAGGGGCTGTGAGTGAAGCGTTTGTCTTTTGGTGCAAGGACATGCATTCGTAGTTGCGTTTTGACCTTATGACGCTGCGTACCTTCACTTTCTTTACTTTATCACCATTGAAAGTATCAAATAATGCATTTCGATCAATCTATGAGCAGTGGCGGGCCAAAGTTCTTGCAGGTGGGCGTCGGTCGGGACCTCTCCTATTTAACGTTCTCTTTCCGTTTCTCTTTATATATCTCTATCAATTCTCTTTTTCTCCTCACTTTTCATTTCCTTTCTCCGATGTTCTCTTTTCTTCCCTAAGGTACTTGAACCCAATATGACGTACCAACGGTTCGCAATGGTTTCCAAGTGTGTACAAAGTCAGAAGGATAAAACTAATCGCAAGATTCAAAAGAGGAAACATTTCTGGACGTTAAAATCTAGGGTTAGCCTATACCTACTGGGTACGTATGTATATTTTATATATATGTGTATGTATGTATATACAGGGTGTCGCAAAACTCTTTCAACAACGCTTGGGTGCTGGTAGATATCATAAAAACAAGTAACTTTTCCCTATAAAGTTTACCTCGAAAGCGCTTAAAATCTATCCTGTACGTATGCAACCCAACACAGCAAACGCTTTCTCTGACATAACTACCAGGGGCGCTTGGAAGGGTTGCCACTAGCGTTCCTCGTTAAGAGAGACGACTTGAAAACAGCAACTTGGGAGTCTTGTCTGAGCAAGATCCAAACCATTAATGATACTTGCGATGTTGTAAGAAGCATTGACAGTATTTATAAACTGACAAGACAAATCATGGGCAGACTGAAATTCAAGATTCCTCAATCTAAAATATCTCCATAATTTATTGATTGATTTGGTTTATTTTAATTCGATTTTCTGCCACCTTTGGCTAATCGCGAAGATGAGGATGATATGATGAAATAACAAATGACGCCAATGTCTAGGCCAGGATTTAAACCCGAGATACCTGGTGCCGTAGCGAGCTGTGCTAACCACATCACCACGGAGTGTTTCGTGTATCATGCGATATCAACAATTGCAAGGGAGACGTGAGATATGGGAAATCCACGAACGAACAAATGTAAACATTACTGTGCATAAAGTGGACATAAAACACCAAATCAATCAATCAATTCTTTCTCTCGTGCTTTCTTTTTCTTTCCTAATTCTCTTTCTCCCTGTCCGTCTTTTCCCATTTTCTCTATTTTTCTTTCTCTTATTGTTCCCTATCTCCCTCTCTCTCTGTCTGTCGTTTCCGTTTCTCTCGATTTTACACTTTTTTCCCTTTTTTCTTCTCCTTAACTTTCATTTCACCTCTCTCAATCTCCCACACTCTCACATACACAGATATACATCCACTTCTATATTACTCTCTCTTTCCATATCGCAATATTTTATTTTATCTCTATTTTCCTTTTCCATTCTTTTCTCCATCTCTTTATTTCTATATTTCCTTATTCACCCATCTCTTCCTCAATTTCTCCTTCGCGCAACATCCTTTTCGCTTCCCCTCTATTTTCACCTTATCTTCTTACCTCTTTTCTATATTATATTCTCCCCTATCTCTCTCTCTCTCTCTCTCTCTCTCTCTCTCTCTCTCTCTCTCTCTCTCTCTCTCTCTCTCACACACACACACACACACACACATCTTATCATATCTTTCTTTCAATTTCTATCTTCCTCGCCCAGTTTTCCCGTTCATTTCCCATCTGCTCTCTCGTCTTTTCTCTACTTTGTTAAAAATGTAATTTGAGTCAAAATCTTGTATGTAGTCTATGCATATAGGGAGAACGCTGGTGGTGATCCCCTGACTGAGTGTCTGCGCTTGTCTGTTTCCTTTTGTGAACTATTGTTGTTGGCCTCCCTCTGTCTCCTATTCTCTCCCTATCTGTTTCTTTTTCATCAAACTTTACTTTTCTCTGTTACGTGTATTTAAATCTCTCCCACTCTTCCTTCATATCGTTCTCTTTATCTCTGTTTCCCCCCTTACCATTATTTCTACAGTGCCTTTCACCGTCAAGTCGCCCGTGGAGCGGCGACTAGCGAGCCGGTAATGAGAGCGCGACTGCCGGCAAACTACATGCAACATCCGCGTAACTGGAACCGCTAGCCACGTGATGAAATGAATGAATGGAAATTTTTACTTGCACGTTCCGTATATATATACCTTATGGCTTTTTGCACCCCTCCTGTGAGTGTGTGTGTGTGTGCTGGAATTGTAAAGGTGGGTAGTACATTGCAGCTTTCTAGTGGAGGGGCGGCATGCACAATAAGACATTTTATATATTTAGAACTGTCCACTCTTAAAAGTGGCAATCAAAGGTCATTTTAAGGGTAGCTTGCGTTCACAACTCTAGTTTTCCAGAAGTTATTCACTGCTTTAACTTGAAAATGTTGATTTTCACAAAATTTCGGACCGGCTGTAGCCCCATCAGCCCCCTCTGCGTACGCCAGTGTGCATACATGTATTTCGTGAATTGAAAGGAGAACGAGACGAGACTGAGACAGTGCCAAGTCTCGTTTATTCTCGTTGTTGAAAACATCAAAATTGCTAATGACCTTGAAATTTAACACATTTCCAGGCCACATTCAGGAAGACTTGTTAACCAATATGAGACTTGTTGTCACTAATTACACGCAAACACATACACAGAAATCTTGCGTAATCAGTTTAAACGTTTTGCATGCCAGTTGCCATTAACAAGGATTGAGGAATGCATTATACGCACTTAAAGTAGTTTTCATGTCGAGCCACAATTAGAAAATTTAGGAAGGGAACTTCCTAAATTATGTTCCTCGCTGAGATGATCGTGAGTCATCCCATGTCTCACCAACCTCCTGGGATCGGCCAGTCGACGCATCTCCTGAAAACCTTGGCAAAGTTCTCTCGCAGGCATTGAGGAGGAGCGGTCATAAACACTTTACGCTCTTTCGAATTCGCATTCGAAAAAAAGCATGGCTGGTGAATCATGCTTTGCCCTTGTACGATTTCATACGTTCAAGGGCACATCCTGATTGTTTAAAATGTGGATTCGTAACCTTTCGCACGAAGACTGAAATTAATAATGTAATAGTCTATTGTATGTCTGGGAAAAGGGTAACCTATTCTTCGCCCTTGTATGTACAAATTTGCCTTCAGAGCAAATTCAGAATTGAACATTATTTACTTCCGTGTTGGCTATTGGATAATTTGAAATACCTCACCATGTAGTTAATTAAGTAAAATTATTCATTATTGCTTCATACAGAAAAACCAAAAACGTTAATAAAATATTTCATAGAACAACATTGTAATATTGATGTGTGTGCTTTAACTAACAAAGAACTAACTAACTAACGATGTATTATTTTACAATTGAGACTAGCTATTAGTTAATGCTAAATGTTTCATTAAAACACTTTACCCATATTTAATACCTTCAAAACGTCCCTGCAAATGTTATCAGGTTTTGTAAATTGTAAATCATAACACCATTAAAAAACAATTATAATAACTGGGTCTCGGAAGTTGAAGATCTATAAATTGCCAAAGAAAGACGTATAAAAAGACCTAAAAATATTAAAAAATTACCTAAAAACGGAATAAAGGACGTATAAATGTGATCCAAATTAATTAATAACCAGTTAACTTCAGTTATCCTTATCTGACTTGAGATCTTTGCAGGCGCGTGCTGTCTGGTCGTATACACCGTGCTGAAAACTTCAAAACAAGTTAAATTTGCTACTTACAGCGCGTCTTTCCAGCCAAGTTACAGGTAAAGGACCCTGTAACGTACCTGCTTTAAAAATATTTTTCTCTCGTTTCAGGAATGGTTCAAATACGAGTATATTTCTTTCTTTCATTTTTTATTTCTTTACTAGAAAGGATGTTTAAGATGTGATGAACTGATGATGATTCGAATTGAGAATGGGCAGCAAAAACGTAGTCGAAAGAAGGTGAAGTAAAAAAAAAAGCCTTAAGACCTAAAAAAGGCTAAAAAAGGACCAATATGCCAAAAAAGGACAAATAAAACCCACCTTTTTCTGGTCTACAATGACCCAAAATGAACATATATTATGTTGGGCCTCGTCTTCGGACACTAGGAAAATTAAAGGATTTTTTCTCAATATCCGTTTTTATGTTTTAAGTAACAAGTACATACCAACCTGACGTGTCTTTACAAAAACGGCTGTATTGCGATTGAAGCGCGCAAGAAAATATTTGCTAAGCCTATTTCTTTACAAGTTGACTAATTTAATAAGGCGCCAATATTTTCAGAGAACTCTGGGTTGGGTTGTGATTTTTTTTTTTCTAGTTGACCCCTCGCCATTGACTCAGCGCCCAGGGCATTGACTCCCCATACCTACGGTTCTGCAAAAATAAAGCTTTCGAATCCCGGCCAGGGCACGGGTGTTAATTCTGATTGCTCCTTCATCAATTTCATCATATCATCACTCAGCTTCATCGTGCCGATTAACCAAAAGTGGAAGAAAAGTGACGCTAAATATTTTAATAAAAATAAAAAAATCATGAAAGAAAATGGGTGTATTCGTCACAACTATATCTGTGGCCGATTATGAACAGAATAAACAAAAAAGCATCGAATCTTTGTTTTCGAAAGGGCGCTGAGAGGGCAAGCTGTCTCTTAATACGCCAGTAACATAAAAAATTATAATAAATGTTAGGTTCAATTTTGAGTTCTATATTGCTATGAGTACTTGTGGTAATAGCTATAATTAAGCCTTGTTTCCATATTAAGAACACAAAAGTTGCTGACCAAGGCAGTTTTGTGTTGTACTGAAGAGTAGCAGTGGCCACACCACCCATACAGATTTCATGTGAATTCATATTCGCTATTCCACTATTGATTGTGTATATATGCAAAGTTTTGAGAAGAAGAAATGTTTTAGACTCCATAAAATGTCTTGTAAATCATCATTAAGTGCGTCATTTTTTACATAATTGTAAATTGATTTAGACGTTATATCCCTGTTTTGACTAATGTATGTAGACTCTTAAACTTGTAAGTTCTGAAATGTTGAGTTCCTATCCTTATCAACGATATCTTAAATCTTGTTCTATAAACAGAGAAAATATGATCGTTTGAAAATGATTCATACTTGCAATACAAAGAAAAATCATTTAAGTGTGACTTACTGAAGATACGCAAAATACGAAAGATATCATTTGGAAACTCTTTACAAAAATATGACACCTACCGTACCCACAAAATAAACTGTGATCATCATCAGATAACAAACGGATATCGACAGGTTGCTTAAAATCGACAGCCAGACATACGAGTAATTGTCTGTGTTGCACCACATGGATGATGATCAGAAATTGACAACTATCATAGTTATTTAATTACTTGCACACTATTAAAGAAACTGGCACATTTGCGCTGGCAGAATACATTTGAATACATTTTGATATGCAAGAAGAAAGATACTTGTGAATTTATTAGGTTATATTTTTTCATTGTATGTTTCATGAATCATATAGAAGTCTGTTACCTCTGGAATTGTTAATTTGTGTTGCAGTAAGACAATAAAAGGTAGTTTTCTTAGTGAACTAAATTATATCTTTACTGGATTACGAGCTATCGTGTTGAATATAATATAATAAGTATTACATTCATGTGCGTGTACAATTGTAAGCAATAACGGGTGTAAATATAGTACATATTGCTTAAATATGCTACAGACAGCAAACTCTTGTCTACCCAAAAATTTCGCGTAAAGAATTTGCGGGGAACAGGTGCGTTCTTTAGGGGAGATGAATAATACCCTGTAGAGAACTACATAGAACTAGGACTGAGTCGATACCAGTTTGAACCTGTAACCATACCGATACCGATATTGTTACCGATGCTTGAAAATTGTAACAATTAACAACTATTCAAAAGATTTATTAATATTTTTTTAGTATTTTTCTTATCTCTCATAGTTGTAAAGTAATATAGTGTACTTAATTTTTTAAATGAATTGTTCCTAAAATTTCATACATAAACTACGTAAGATTTTGCTTAAACTTCAAAAAATTATATATTGTGTTCTTCCTTCAGCTTTTTCCAATTACCAAATTCTTATGACGCCATGAAGGAAATAGCAACATGTGCATTGCGCTTTGTATTTTGTTATTTTTGAAGGATACAATCAGGCTCAACAGGGCTTTTTTCGTACCCAAGGAAACAAGATTTGAATAGACTAAAATCCTAAGCTTTATATCACTTATTTGACCAGGTTCGGATCCACATTTTTAAGGTTTGAGTTTTCAATCCGCTTTATGCATTGAATGGGTAATTGGGATTGAACCTCCTACAATTATAAAGCGGAATCCGATTCGGGTATCGAACCCGGGACCCCTTAATTGAAAGGTCACGCCATCGTGGCAGCCCTTCAAATTTGTAGAGTTTAAGGCACTTTGTGTCATCCTCCACAAATAGACACACCAAGGGGAGGCAGTGTGAATAGCAACATCTTACCGCGTTTAACATAATATTAATCAAAGCTTTTTCGTCTTGAGTCAATATATGCGGTCGTCTTTCTGTGTGCAAGTTATCATATGTGTTTTTTTGACGTTGAAATGTTACCTATTCGAATTCAAACACAAGAGAGGGTTATTTTGAACTATAGAGCTTTGTGGAAGTTTCTTGAATCCACTTTATTCTCAAATAGACTAATAGACCATAGGCCTAATTGTATTCCATGACAATTATAAGCAAAATTTTACCAGAGTTGTGCTTCAAAATATTTTAAAAAATACATCAGAATATAAAAATTACCCGTTATATAATTACAAAATACATTTTTTTCACATTAACATTTGTACAAAATCAATGGAAACTTCGAATTTTGCATAACTTCCAAACTCCACGGAAGTGTCACGGGGTCTTTTGCGGATCAAAACGAAGGAAAAGTATCGGCGGTATCGGTAAATAATACCCAACCGATACTTTTCCGATACCGATACATCGGTTTCAAATCAAATTCAAACAAGTAACATTGTTAATCTAAATTACGTTTGAGCAAAACATTGAATGAACTGCTCTGCGGGAAACTTGAAAACACTTTCAGTACTTGCAAATATTCAGGAAGTTTAAACAGACGGAAATTCCTTAGCGTCAAGGTAAAACAGTAAAAAAATAATAATAAAAAGCACAAATTAAGCAAGGCCATTTTGCACCTTGAAGTTCATTTCATAAATATCGCCTCACTCGTTAATGGTTTTGCAAGATAACATCTATTGAAGCTTAATTACATCTGTAATGTACCGGACCAGGAACATAAACCATTTCTCCCAGCATCACAGTGGTTTTATTAATGACTTGATACCGGCGACACACAACTTGATTAAGTCTTTGAAGCTCGCAACCAGTTTTCGGGGCCTCCACACTCGCGTTCCATGACTTATCTTATGACACGTCATGCACTCCTACGATGACGTAATGCACCTCTGGACAACACCAAATATTTCATGTGACGCAATGTTTTGGGATCGGAATGACCCACCCTCTTGACCAGTCCGGTTTCCTTTCTTCTGAACAATGAATGACCTCGCACTCTTCCTCCGAATGTTGGTTCCTTTCTTTTTTGTATGGTACATATTTGTTACTGCTGTTGGCTTGTGTGATCAGCCGGTAGACTGTATGTCTATTCTCACTGAAAGAGCGAAGTTAATGTAAACACAACCACGTGAGTTCTAAGAAATAGTTTGTGATACTTCTGGTTTCATCTTGTTCATGAGACATTTCATGTCTGAACCTGAATTTTTACAATTAAATGCAATGATGTAATCCTACATTGTGAGTGAACAATGTAAAATATCATTTTCATAAAAATTCAAGTATTATACATAATCAAGAAACGAACATATTATTAGTTTATTTTAACTTTATAATTTACCTTTGTGTTCTATTTTGTCCCACACGTGACACAAAAAACAATTAATTTCTCCTTTAATTGTTACATTCCCCCCTCAACTCCACTAGAATATTCAAAGGTCAATTACCATCTCTCTTTGTCTTAAATAATTTATTTTTCATCATTGGCAATTCACAGAAATTAAAACTTATTTCTTATTAAGTGAAGAGGCAGTGTTTCGTCTGTCCCATGCGTGATACAAAATTGTTCACTTATAGCTACAAATCTGAGAGAGTATTTTAAGGATAGTTATGGGTAATCAACAGTGTTAAGTTTCAAATTTCATTTCACAGAAAATGTTGCTTAACTATCAGTAGAATAAGTACGTTAGTATAAAAATTGTAGTCCGTGTGTCCCACCCCTTATAATGGAATGCCCCTCATGAATAGAGCCCGGGAATTCTGGCATTTATTTTGGTTAAAGTAGGCAGTTAAAAAGGCATTTATAATGTGGAAAATAGGCACCAGAAAGAAAAAAATAGACACAATAAACCGAAAAAAGTGGTGAATTCCAAGTCACGTATATCTATAACTATGGTGTAAATCAAAAACCCTGAGACCTTCTGTAAACAAACGGTCTCACCGATTCGATGTATCACTCCGCGTCAGCTGATTCATGACCGCAATCATCTGCTGTTACACTCATAGTTCGCCGCACCTATTCATTTTATATAAGAGCCTCTGAATGTGAGAACCCGCTCTCAAAACATCAGACGAATATGCAGCCGCATACATTGTTTCAAATACACTCCTATCTTTATCAAACCTTAGAAATATACATTACCATGTTATATCATTTTGTCTAAAAAAATGCAAGTAAAATATATTCAATTCGCATGCAAGAAAGAAGCCAAATTTATGGGAAATGATTACTGGTGCAAAGAGTTAACCATAAAGGTGAAGCAATAAGTAAAAAAAGAAAGAGCATTGGGTTTAAAGTGAGACGTCATTTGTGGCAGCGTATCCCATACTACAAATTGGCTGTTGTTTTACCTTACGTAATGAATCCTGTAACAACGCTGGATTTTCGTGTGGATTATTTTACTTCTATGAGTTTGCAATGCTTTTTGCATGCACGTGGTTTTGTTTACAGAAGGTCTCAGGGTTTGTGATTTGAACCATAGCTGATTGCCCGGCGTTGTCCGGGTATTTATTTATCCCAATCTTCTATTAGACAGGAAAATAATGAATTCTAACTATACTGTAAAATGAACTTGGAGTTGAACGGCATTGGGAGTGTCACTATTCATTTTAGCGACCCCGAAAACTATGGATTACACACTAATATCCGTCGTTTCCATAACAGAAAATGATCTCTTCAACAAAGATTCCTAGGCCGGATTCATATCGGCAAAAAAATAATTTCCACCTTTAAGAATATAACAAATTGTTTTAATTTTTTTTCAAAATTCCTCATTTTCATTCATTACATTTTTGCACTTTTCTGCAACAACTATTTTTTTTTTCCTGGCACTTCAATCAGCTGCTGCACCTATTCCTCGAAGACTTTCATGGATTCTATAAAAGTTTCACCACCTTTCTTCAGCTCTGTAATTGTCTCTGGCAACATCATAATGTGCTAATAAATAACGTTTTTGGAAGAAAAATGAGTTATATACAAAAACAATCATTGAAAATAGGCCTTAAAATTAAAAATAGGCAGTAGGGTACAAATCATGCCAATAGGCAAAATGAAAAAGATTGTAAAACATTGTCAACAACATAAAAAAATGTATATCAAGAAAAATGTTTATCAATAATGGAGCAGGAAGAAAAGGGAATTTTGCCAGACTTGAGCTCTACTCATGAATATATCCATGGCTGAGGTGGATGCTATATGGTGGTATGTGCCTTATACCCTTTAATTAACCTTACTCATATACATTCTGCTACAATGCGCACACTTATATAATTTTGTCATTACTCCAGTGAGCTTAATACTGAAAAATACTTCTGCGTGATCGGGAACATAATGTCGAGAAGGCCCACCAGTTTATCAGTTTCAGCCTCAGAAACATGTGCTGTAAATGACACTAATTCAAGCAAGACTTTGTGCAAAACGTTCTAGTGACAAGTGTGCTGCCTTGTCAAAAGAGGCACTTTCGAGTGTTTGGAGTAGAGGTATTAAGAGCTCCAGAATAAGACTTAACGTAAGTAGTGGGTCTTCAAAGTATTAGCAGCACCGTATCGTACCCAAGGTATTGGATAGAAATGACAGGTCTTATGTCATTCTTAGCATAGTAGGAAACAGAGATAGGAATGCGGAATAAGCAATGAGGGAAACGTGAGGTTATTGACTTGGGAGACGAGGAGGCTTGGAGTGTTGGAATTGACAGGGAGTGAGATGAGTTGGCGAGAATACGAGAGAGAGTAAGGACTGCGGATTGAAAAAGAGAAGCGAAGGGGAGAACAATTATTGGACAATGGTGTGTGAGGAGATTGATGTCTGACAGGGAGGTCAGACAAGTGATATTTGAGAGGACAAGTGTGGGAATAATCTTCATCTATTTGGTAACAAATAAATTTCTTGTACGTATACAAACTGGCAATTCACAAAAGCAATATAAACAAGAAAATAAAATACAATACCATGTTACTCTAGCCTTTACGTTCATTAAAATTTGCGATTCAGTTTTTTAAATATGCATCTTTAATGCTAGTTATGAGCACATGATCATCGGTATCTACTATCAATGAATTTTTTTTGTGAAAGTTGAATGATTTCATCCATATTTAATGGAAGTATGGTGTCTACTTAACATTTCATGAAACTTGGCGATTACCATCTGAATTTTTTTAAGACTACAGCACTCAATTATTGGTCGCAGTTGCAAACTCATGACTAGAGCCCGGATGTGTATGTAATTATATATTCTATTCCTTTCTAGATACATACCTTGAACAGGAAAATGTCAACGAATTATCTAACTGACATGATTTCGCATAAGTTTTAATTTACACATTTTTACATATTTGCCATGATATTACATATTTTACATATTTATTAATTTACTTTACATAAAAGAACATATTTCGGTATTTTTTCCCTATCTTTATCCACATATTTTCGATCTCTGGAACACAGTGAAGAAAATTTGTAGCTCACATTACGTCATATTTTCTAATCAATGAGATGCATAGTGATCACGGTCACCTAAAATTGACTGTCAAGTCGAAAGACAGGCTGAAAAAGAATAATAAAAAAATACGAGAACTGTTAGTTATTGAAAGATGCTGGAGTCCCCCCCCCCAAATCTTCTGGTTGCATATCTTCGTTTCCCTTTTAGGTTTATGCAAAACGCCTAGAAACTTGTCATCGGTGGACAAGAAAGCTACTTTCCTGTACGTAGCGAGTTACACAATATGTTCCCTTGTACAAAAAGTACATAAGTAGCTATGTATATTAATCCGATTGTTCTTTCTTTAGATACTTTTTTTTTACAATTTGTTTCCAAAGTTACAAAGAGCTCTCTTACATATTTACATATTCCACAATAATTTGCGATGTGAAAACTCTCTGTGCTTTTCTGAATTTTAAAAATTTGATACAAATTTTAAATTGAACAACTTATGTCTTCAAATATATGTTGAATATGTTCAAATAAAATAAACACCTGCAGAATTCTTGAAATTGCTTGGATACTCGATTATTATTAGTAATATAACATATTCTTTGATAATACATACTTTTAGCTACATATCCTTTTGATAATACATATTTAGGAACATTTTATGAATTGTTAAATATTTATGTACATATTTTGTACTTTGATATTACATAAATTCTGGGGTTTACTCATAACATAAAGTCCCATAACTTCAATACAGCAGTTGCTTCAGTGGTATGGGCCTGGGAGCTTTAACCAAATTTTTTTCACTTTTTGGGCATCTTCTAGTTTATTGTGTCTAATTTTATTCTTCGTGTCTCTTCACACTTGTTATTATTGTTTTGCAAGTTCTAGTGTGTTACTCATTCATTTACGTTTGTTTGTTTTTGTCTTACTTTGCTATTCCGGATCAAGCGATGATAAAGTAAAAACATGTAGTAGTATTGTTTTATTACATTCTCGCTTGTTTTCCACATGAAAGTTATACCTGTTACCCCGGATTTTTAGTTTCTAAACTAAAAAGTTTGCTTTTAGGTTCCTAAAATTGGCTCTAAAAATCCTGAAATAGGTTCGAAAAACTCTAAAATAGGTTCGAAAAATTCTAAAATAGGTTCGAAAAACCCTAAAATTGGCTCTAAAAATCCTGAAATAGATTCGAAAAATTCTAAAATTGGCTCTAAAAATCCTGAAATAGGTTCGAAAAACTCTAAAATAGGTTCGAAAAATTCTAAAATAGGTTCGAAAAACCCTAAAATTGGCTCTAAAAATCCTGAAATAGATTCGAAAAATTCTAAAATTGGCTCTAAAAATCCTGAAATAGGTTCGAAAAAAACAAATAGGTCCGAAAAAACCTAAAATAGGTTCGAAAAACTCTAAAATAAGTTCGAAAAATTCTAAAATAGGTTCGAAAAACTCTAAAATAGGTTCGAAAAATCCTAAAATAGGTTCGAAAAACCCTAAAATAGGTTCGAAAAATTCTAAAAAAGGTTCGAAAAACTAAAATAGGTTCGAAAAATTCTAAAATAGGTTCGAAAAACCCTAAAATAGGTTCTAAAAATCTTGAAATAGGTTCGAAAAAACCTAAAATAGGTTCGAAAAAACCTAAAATAGGTTCGAAAAACCCTAAAATAGGTTCGAAAAATCCTGAAATAGGTTCGAAAAACTCTAAAATAAGTTCGAAAAATTCTAAAATAGGTTCGAAAAACTCTAAAATAGGTTCGAAAAATCTTGAAATAGGTTCGAAAAAACTTAAAATAGGTTCAAAAAACCCTAAAATAGGTTCAAAAAACTCTAAAATAGGTTCGAAAAACCCTAAAATAGGTTCGAAAAATTCTAAAATAAGTTCGGAAAATCCTAAAATAGGTTCGAAAAACCCTAAAATAGGTTCGAAAAATCCTGAAATAGGTTCGAGAAAACCTAAAATAGGTTCGAAAAACTCTAAAATAGGCTCGAAAAATTCTAAAATAGGTTCGAAAAATCCTAAAATAGGTTCGAAAAACCCTAAAATAGGTTCGAAAAATCCTGAAATAGATTCGAAAAACTCTAAAATAGGTTCAAAAAATTCAAAAATAGGTTCGAAAAATCCTGAAATAGGTTCGAAAAATACTAAAATAGGTTCGAAAAATCCTGAAATAGATTCGAAAAACTCTAAATTAGGTTCAAAAAATTCTAAAATATGTTCGAAAAACCCTAAAATTGGCTCTAAAAATCCTGAAATAGGTTCGAAAAACTCTAAAATAGGTTCGAAAAATTCTAAAAAAGGTCCTAAAAATCTTAAGTCAGGCTAAAAATCCTGAAGTAGGTTCAAAAAACTTAAAATTGTTCAAAATTCCTGAAAAATACTGATTAGGTATAGTCACCGGCAATGAAAATGCGACACCTATATCCTGAAATACGCACTATCTTGCATAACGTTATGTCTGTTGTCTAACCCTACGGCGAACTTACCATTGGAAATTTGCTATTACAATCCACTCTTCGACGTATAGTTAGGCAACAATCTTTTTCCACAATCAAACTCCTCAATTTTGGTTGTGAGGATCATCTTATATGCTTAAATAATCTTTCAACAAAACATAGTCAGTGGTTCAAACTCCAACGCTGAAATGTTTGTTTGCAAGGCGTGAATGCCACAAAGCACCTAAGTGACGCAAAATTGAGCAAGACCACACAGATCAAACCACTTTGGATTGTCCAGGTAACAGTGGTACCAGACATTTTGCTTTGTTTAGAGCCTTGAAAAATCACCATGTACTTGGAGGAAGGGAAATCGACAGATAGTACGTTTCAAACACGTTCGTCATTCAATTGTCTCTGTGTGACATAAAAATCCTGTAAAACCTTTAAAAATATATAAAAACCTAAAAAAGGCTTGATTTAGGCGCATAAACCTAAAATAGGTTCTGACAAGCAAAATATATATTTTTAGGCACTATAAAACTTCATCAGTTGTTGCGTTTTTTAACGAAAGGCTGACATAACTTATTATTTCTTACATACCTGTAAAGGAAAAAATAGGTTAAAAACCTAAAATCAGAGGTCTACTGATCACCAACAACTACTATTCTCCTAGTAAACAGGTTCCTGCTATCTCAAGTTTCTTTCATTCATAACTTTCTTCTTCAATACTCTTCATCGCTTTTTCCAATCAAGTCAAGCTATCATTTGCTTTCCACATAGCCCTCTGTTGCTCTTCTATTTCTTTCCCGTCTTTCTTTTACTTTCTCTGTTACCATTCTGTTCCTTCCTCCCTTTATTTGTCCTTCCACATAACCCAATGTTACCGTTGTCGGTATTCCTTCTCTCTCTAAGTATTTCCTCTCCAGTTCCTATTTTCCCTATCACTTTTAAAACAGATATCCATTAATTCTTTCAACTACTTGTTCATATCACGCCTTGCTTGATTCATTCTCCACCAAATTCACATCTCACACGCTACTAGTCTACCACCATTTCTCATCTATACTGTCCAGATGAAAGAAAATAAATTTATGGTACAAAAAACTTTCCCATGTGTACAATAAAACACTCCCAACACCCCCAAAAGCCTCTTAAACTCCAGGTCCATCTTAGCTGTCGAAGTCCTTGCCAAATATTTGAAATCTTTCGTTTTCTTTCGTTTATCACGAAATTGATTACTTTTCCATTTCAGCTTTAATTTCATACCATATATTCGTCTTTTCTTCCTCTAAAATTTGCAATATGTTCTGCCAATTCCTTTGTGTCATTAGCTGGTATAGCCCCTGCTACTAATTGTATTATTAGCAACAACAGCAACAAGATTGTAATGTGGAATGTTTTAATGTTTGTTGAAATGTGAGCTGACCACACCTTTTAAAACTCACTCTGCCTCACCTTCTCATTTAGCATGCCTTCAGTGTATGAATCGCAATATACAACTTTCGGAGAGCTAGAATGGGTAATTCGTGGTCCATAGAACCGCATGTATTGCGTGACAAGCAGTCATACAGTCTCACAATTAACTCATTTTTCTTCCTAAATATTTTTGGTACTTATGCGTGAGAGATGTAATATCGTTATGGATTCAGAGGAGTGGCTATTTCTAAAGTTCAGTTATTTATCGTTCAGGTCTATTTGCAAAATCACAGCAGGAAAAGTCTTGGGTAACGGATGTGGCGCCAATATGGACATTCTTCATAGGCTTATCGTCGGTGTTTGCCGCTTGGCCATTGAGTACATGCACCTAACTTTTGGAGTTCATTCACTTTGGAATGCTCCGCAAGACTTTTCCTAACTTCCTTGAGTCCTAAGTTTGCGAAAAAGTAAAGATGAAGACGAAGAGAAAGTATGAACACTCGCCAATTCTTGCCAATATGGACAATTCGTAAAGTCCATAGAGAACTTCCAATCTTTCCCTATATCTGTCACTACAAGTAGGCCATCAGCGATCAAATATTTCATTACTAGAACGTATACTCGGAATGCAGATGTTCAGTGTCAAGCCTTTCCGGTAGAGGCGCTGCGATAGGCGATCCGTTCGTCATTTTGCTGCTATTTCATTGGAATATCAAGTAGCATGTTAGTATATTGAAGTGTGTTTCCGCCAATGAGGAAAGTTGCAATGTATTGTCATCTCTTCTGTCGTCCTAATTGCGAACAGACCTAATTGCGAACCGTCCTAGTTGCGAACAGTCCTAATTGCGAACAGTTTGCTGCCTGAACAGGAATATACTCAAAGGACTATGTCCTAATCGCGAGCACATTTTCTGCCTTGGGACCTACAACTTTTTCTCACACTTCCCGATTCTATTTAACGATTTTCTTTTAAAGGAAATCAGTTACAGACTTGATACTGGTCAGTGTTTTGTTGGATCATAGAAAATTCGACATGATTAAAGTAGTCGCCAAAGTATATATAATTTAATAATAAAAGTGTGGCCCATTTTTTATAGGAATACATAGTGCACACATCTTAACTGAAAAGAGCTTCGTCATTTAATAATACAATTATTAACGTTACCTAAATTTAAAATTCAAATTTCAAAACATATGACACTGTTCTTAAAAATCTACGAATACCGCTAATCTCCTTATACTTGTTAATGCTCCTCGCAAGAAAAAATAAGTTTTATATCTTCAGGCCCATTTCCCTCCTAAGAATCATGCCATTAGACTTTTCTGCCTCAGACTTTAAACCTTATATAAGGATTTCCACTCTAGGATGTGGACTGCCTAGCTCACGTCGATTTTGCGATTTCATCCCTCCACTTCCTGTTAAAGCAGTTCCACATCACTTAAGGCACTAAGGGGTTCGCGAGTCATTAACACACGAATGAAAGTCAGATTACGTCTACAGACTGAAAGGGTGAAATGACCTAGGAGGCATTTACAAAGCATACGACCATGATAAGTCAATCAGGTTGGCTATTGTTGTTAGTCAAACCAGCAGCCTGCCTTTGAAAACAGGTTCTTCGGTTTAATGTGTTCGCAATTAAAACATGAAATTATTTCTCACTATTATGTGTTCGCAAATAGGACGATTTAAGCAGTGTTCGCAATTTGGACTGTTCGCAATTCGGACTGTTCGCAATTGAGACACAACCATATGTCCTAAAAAATCTTAGAAAGTAACAGAACAAGAAATGAAGGCAGAAATTGACTGAAATGGATTTGCAGATTGGGGTGACTCAAGTAATGCTATATATTTACGAAAAGAGTATTAAAACATCATGCCACTTGGTTCGTACCTAACCTTGAACAACGCCTATTTACATTTCTTTCACTTTCTCTCAATTTCTGTCTTTTTTTTGTGTCTTCCTTCCTTATTCTTTCTGTAGTTTTTATTCTACATCTCTGTCTTAATCTCTCTCCCTCCCTCTCTGCATCTCTCTAAGGAAGATCTCAGCACAAAGTGACAAGCGACAAGTGTCTCTTGGAAGCAAACCCTCAGGGAGATTTCACACCGAAGCGATAAGCGACACGCGACACTTGCAGCTTGGGAACGAACAAATCAGCATCAACGTTTCACACCGTAGCGGCATGACAGGCCGAACAAGCCTGCGTTCGATTGGTGAAATCCTCAAGCGATACATGTCGCTTTGGTGTGTATTCTACCTCAGTAATCAATGCAACCTTTCGAACCGTAGAGACATAAGTTACACGTGTTTCTTGTCGTATGCGTGTCGCCTCAGACTGGGCCGTATTCTCAATACCGTGCATCGTGTCGCTTCGACCTGTTGTTCGCCCATGCGTGATGAATGCTTGCTTGTAGCCTGAAGATTCCCGTGTCGCTTGTCATTTCTGTGTGAGCCCCCGCTATCTGTTGTCGCTTACTGCCTGTCGCTTGGGTCTGAAATCTTTCATAGAATGAAAGGGCTCGTGACGCTTGTCAATTCGGTGCGAAACCCATGTGGGAACAAGCCAATCAGCAGCAATGTTTCACAACGTCGTGGCGCACAAATCTGCTTTCGATTGGTGAAACCCTACAGCGCCACGTGTCGCCTGCAGAGGTGGTCACTCTCCGGAGGGCGACCCTCATGAGAGCAGACCTCAACCTCACGCTCACCCTCCGAAGACTTGTCAGGGTGTGTGAGGGTGAGATCGATCCGTGAGGGGTAGGGCGTGTGAGGGTGAGAGTGGAAGGCTAGTCGTGAGGGTGAGGGCGTGTGAGGGTGAGGGTGAAAGGAAAATCGTGAGGGTGAGGGCGTGTAAGGGTGAGGGCGAAAGACGAGTTGTGAGAGTGAGGGTGTGTGAGGGTGAGGGCGTGTGAGGGTGAGGGCGAAGTCGAGTTGTGATGGTGAGGGCGTGTGAGGGTGAGGGCGAAGTCGAGTCGTGAGGGTGAGGGCGTGTGAGGGTGAGGGCGAAAGGCGAGTTGTGAGAGTGAGGATGAGAGGCGAGTCGTGAGGGTGAGGGCGAAGTCAATCCGTGAGGGTGAGGGTGAGGGTATGTGAGGGTGAGGACGAAAGGCAAATCGTGAGGGTGAGGGAGAAGCCGAGCCGTGAGGGTGAGGGAGGTTGAACGAAAATTACCACCTCTGGTCGCCTGTCGCTTGTCGCTTAGGTATGAATTCTCCCTTAGACTATATCTCTATTAGCTTTTTCCCCCTCTTTCTCTCTTGTTTCATCATTGTATCTATATTACTGTTCCTCTCTCTCTCTCTCTGTCTGATGTCACTTTCTCAACCTCTGTGTCACTTTCCTTAGGTTTCCATATCTCCTACTCTCTCTCTCACTCTCACACACACGTGATACTTTTCGCAGGATGTGCGAATCACTTGATCCGGCGGTGCTGACCGCAGCATCTGCAGAATATTAAGTGCAAGGATGTCTCACAGGGAGTCCCTTGCATAGCAGCAGAACCCGGAACCATTCATGAATCAGTGGCGCGCGACGGGTGTGGGCCGGACCACCAACAGGAAGCTCCTGTGTACTTACAATAAGACATGCTTGTTATGCGCGTAATTTTGTTGTAATGTTTGACGTACATATTGACGTCACCGAACGCACTCGATCCGTGGGTGCGATTCGCACGCTTACGGTTGCAGAAATCGCATCGCGTCCTGCATCCAAGGAGACGCATTATCTCAAATTTACGAGTTTCTCTGGCTTCGCGGAAAAGGAAGACGTGAAAAACAAGACAGTTGGGCAATAGGGTTCCGGTTGCGAAAACTTGTATTAGCAAGATAAGGGCTGGGTTCTAATGGGTCAAGAAATATTTGAGCTCTCCCCTGCTGGGGATATTTAAAATCATAAAAATTGGGCTTAGAAAATTTTCAGGAATATTGATTAACTGATTTTGACTTCCTAATCTTCCTAATAATTTATAAACAGGTCATATATTTTTAATATAATTACAAAGCCAATTAGTGATAATTGTGAATTTGAGTACTGTGGTTCCTTATGTTCAGGGAAAGAAATGTTATTAATAAAATATGGCTTCCTTTTAGACCTCCAGATACTGTGAAAAATTGTGCGGTGCTACACTGTGTATTCCTAATACGCAGACCTTTTTTCTTCTGGTGGTACATAAAAGTACCCCGTACAGGCACCGTTTTAAAGGCGAGTAATTAGGGACTACGTTTGATTTTAACAAAGGACATGTTTGTGTGTGAACATGTCACAATATTTCGAATGGTTTTTACATGGTTGCCTGCAGAAAATTTTCCAAAATCGAAAAGCTGCATTCTCAAGTTACGTATAGTGACATCATGCTTACATGTGATCAAAAGAAAGACTTTTACTACTTTTCATTGCTGATACACTCCTATTTTCTGATAAGAATAAAAATCAATAACATTGCTGCACACCTACGAATTTTGTCTAAATTCCACTAATAAATCTGACGTCATCTTCCATCATAAATACCCTGATCGACCAACATGTATGTTCTTATCTTGAATATGTTCGTAGATATGGCAACATGGCACTCGGTTGCCGTGACAAATGGTGCTGCCACCTGTTATCGAAAAATTACAGCAAGATCACATTTAGTACAGCCTTAAAGGAAGATAGAAAAAGGAGATATGAAAGAAGCGGCAGATAATTATAGAAAGGTAGATAATTAAAGAAGCGAAAGTAGAGAAAAGGAAACATAAGTGAGAAATGAAGAGGAAAGAAGAATCCAGACAACACACATTCGCGCATGCAGAGAGAGAGAGAGAGAAATGGAGGAAACAGAAAGAGAGAGTGAAGAGAGGAAGACAGAAATAGAAAACGAGAGAGAGAGTGAACAAAGCACAGAGAGTAAAGATAGAGAGAGAAGATAAAGAAATAGAGATTGTGTTTGTGTTTTAAGTCCACTTTATGCACAGTAAGGCTAATCGGGACTGGACCTACAGTTTAAAGTGGGAGTGGAACCACTACACTATGTGAGGCACCGGGTATCGAACAGATAGAAATAGAGAAGGGAGAGAGAGAGAAATAAAGAATCGAAAAGAGAGAGAAAATAGAAAAGCGAGAGAGGAAAAAAAATAATTTAGAAGAAAAACAGGAAGGAAGGGAGAGAAAGAGAGAGAGAGAGAGAGAGAGAGAGAAATGGCAGAAGATCGATAGAGAGAAAGAATAAAGAGGAAACAGACAGAAAATGAGAAGGAGAACAGAAAAAAATGATCTAGAAGACAGAAAGCAAACACGAACGAATAGGTACTGAAACTGAAGAAAGGTAAAAAGCAAGATAGAATATATATAGGGAAAGGAAGATACATAGGAGTTACAAATAAAAGATAGGGAGTAAGGAGACGTAGGTCATTCTTCTATTTTCCAAGGGGGGTGAAGCGTACCCCCTTGACCCTCCCTGAGGACGCCAATGAGTTCTTATGATGAACACAATAACAAAAATTGAAAAGTAACGGAATCTTTCGTCCCAGAAAAAAGCACTGCTCATATTACATATTCTTAGACTCAGTACGAGACCGAAACTTTCTCTTCGATTGATTGATTGATTGATTTGTTGTTTTAAGTCCACTTTATGCACAGTAAGGCTAATCGGGACTGGACCTACAGTTTAAAGTGGGATCCGAACCACTTGTGCCTCCACCGGGTATCGAACCCGGGACCCCTTGATTACAAGGCTCTTGCCCTTCGAGACAGAGGCGAGAACAAGACGGATGTTTATAAATGTTGATGAGGGAAAGCACAAGACAACTCGAGTTTCTTCTTGTTGTTAATGAATTTTAAGACACATGATGCACAGTGGATCTGAACCACTGCGAAATATGCCTCCACCGGAGATCCACCCTAAAACTAATTGATTTCAAGGTGACAGGATCATCACTACGCCACTCCATTGGGGAGGCACATTTAGAAACATGAATGAGACAGGCACCTTCACACACCTGACGAGACAAGAGACTGGCAAGTCTCGTCTCGCGTCGATACTATCCTTATGTGTAAATATTCGCTGTAAGCTGAAAATCAATCATGTATTTGAAAAAACAATCGAAGTAGGGAAAAAAACATTCTGGGCAGAATTTGGGCTCCAGCATGAATAAATCGCAACGAAACGAAACGGAAGTATATTCCTTTTGATTCTTCGTTTCTGGCCTTAGCCTCATCAAGAGATGTTGGACGCAGGACTAAAGATTCTTTGCTTTTTTGGTTGCCACATTTATACTGTAGTACTTAAGTTTTTGCTGGATGCACAATTTATAGCATTCTCACTTTGTTGCTTTCGGCATTTAGAGGTTTTCTCCCTCTTGGTAGAAACATTTAGAGCTTTGTTAGATGTAGCACTTACAACATCCTCGCTTTGTTGGCTGCAGCAATTAGAAGTTTTCTCTTTATTGGTTGCAATATTTAGAGGTTTGTTTAAATACAGCATTTACAACATCCTCGTTTTGTTGGATGCAGCATTTACAAAATCCTCACTTTGTTGCTTGCAGCATCTTGAGGTTTTCTCTTGGTTGGTTGCAACATTTAGAGGTTAGTTAGATGTAGCACTTACAACATCCTCGATTTGTTGGCTGCAGCATTTAGAGGTTTTCTCTTTGTTGGTTGCAACATTTAGAGGTTTGTTGGATACAGCATTTACAGAATCCTTACTTTGTTGCTTGCAGCATTTAGAGGTTATCTCTTTGTGGCTTGCAACATTTAGAGGTTTGTTTGATCCAGCATTTACAACATCCTCGCTTTATTGCTTGCCGCGTTCAGAGGATTTCTCCTTGTTGTTTGTAACATTTAGAGGTTTCTTGGATGCAGCATTTACAGCATCCTCGATTTGTTTGTTGCAGCATTCAGAGGTTTTCTCTTTGTTAGTTGCAACATTTAGAGGTTTCTTGGATGCAGCATTTACAGCATCCTCGATTTGTTGGCTGCAGCATTTAGAGGTTTTCTCTTCGTTGGTTGCAACATTTACAGGTTTGTTGGATACAGCATTTACAGAATCCTTACTTTGTTGCTTGCAGCATTTAGACGTTCTATCTTAGTGGCTTGCAACATTTAGAGGTTTGTTTGATCCAGCATTTACAACATCCTCGCTTTATTGCTTGCCGCGTTTAGAGGTTTTCTCCTTGTTGTTTGCAACATTTAGAGGTTTGTTGGATGCAGCATTTACAGCATCCTCGATTTGTTGGCTGCAGCATTTAGAGGTTTTCTCTTTGTTGTTTGTAACATTTAGAGGTATGTTGGATGCAGCATTTACAGCATCCTCGATTTGTTGGCTGCAGCATTCAGAGGTTTTCGCTTTGTTGGTTGCAACATTTAGAGGTTTGTTGGATACAGCATTTACAGCATCCTCGATTTGTTGGCTGCAGCATTTAGAGGTTTTCTCTTTGTTGTTTGCAACATTTAGAGGTTTGTTTGATCCAGCATTTACAACATCCTCGCTTTATTGCTTGCCGCGAATATGAGGATTTCTCCTTATTGTTTGCAACATTTAGAGATTTGTTGGATGCAGCATTTACAGCATCCTCGATTTGTTGGCTGCAGCATTCAGAGGTTTTCTCTTTGTTAGTTGCAACATTTAGAGGTTTCTTGGATGCAGCATTTACAGCATCCTCGATTTGTTGGCTGCAGCATTTAGAGGTTTTCTCTTCGTTGGTTGCAACATTTACCGGTTTGTTGGATACAGCATTTACAGAATCCTTACTTTGTTGCTTGCAGCATTTAGACGTTCTATCTTAGTGGCTTGCAACATTTAGAGGTTTGTTTGATCCAGCATTTTCAACATCCTCGCTTTATTGCTTGCCGCGTTTAGAGGTTTTCTCCTTGTTGTTTGCAACATTTAGAGGTTTGTTGGATGCAGCATTTACAGCATCCTCGATTTGTTGGCTGCAGCATTCAGAGGTTTTCGCTTTGTTGGTTGCAACATTTAGAGGTTTGTTGGATACAGAATTTACAGCATCCTCGATTTGTTGGCTGCAGCATTTAGAGGTTTTCTCTTCGTTGGTTGCAACATTTAGAGGTTTGTTGGATGCAATATTTAGATTCCCCCTCTTACTATATTACTCTCATGTCTACGGTGTCATAAATATCGAGCAATAAAGAAAAAAAGAAGAGATGAGGATCAAAAAATTCAATCATAATGAAAACAGAAGCAGAAATTTACAACTTCTGAGACGTACTTGAGGTAAACGCAACTAAAACTGCGTCATTCGCCAAATCAATCGGTTATTTGGCAAGAAATTGGCAAAGCCGTTCGTGCTATCAGTGCTGAATGCATGCATAATTTGTTTCTGCAATGCAGCTGGACGACTTTCTCTTCCAGGCCACGGTATTTATCATGCACGAGGGAAAAAATCAACAGACACTCGCAGACATTACATAAAGAGGTTGCACTCCAGTTCGCAAAGTATTAGAAGCTTTATTTATCATGGTTTCCTGTCCCTTTGCAGGTGTACTTGCAAAATAACTTAATTCGTCCAACAGATGACATACGAGGGTACTTTGAAAAGTAAGGTAAACGAAGCATAGATGGCAGCACCATAATCGAAATCGATGGACGGTCTATAAGTTTGATCCTTCAAAGGAACCCTTGCAGAGTTTCAGCCCAATGCGTTGTAAGGTTATTGTTTATAAAATGATTTCTCCTGGTCTGCAAAATAGCCATTCATAGCACGAATAGCTTCATCGTTATTGGAAAATCGTTGAGCCATCTTTGAAGTTAGGGAACAAATGGAAGTCAGAGGGAGATAGATCGGGCTAATAGGGCGGATGATCCAACAATTCGAACTTAAGTTCATGGATTTTAGCCATAGAAACCATTGACGTGTGAACAGGTGCATTGTCCTGGTGTTTTTGACCATCGTTTTTAAAAACGTTTACACATTCATCTACTTTGCATGATCAAACAATAACTTCACAACGCACTGGGCTCAAACTCTGCAAAGGCTCGTTTGAGGGATCAAACTTATCGACCGTGCATCGATTTCGATTATGGTGCTGCCATCTATGCTTCGTTTACCTTACTTTTCAAACTACCCTCGTACAAAGGACTGCCCTTTTTGTCTCAACGATAGCAGAAACACTTCTAACTACAAGCACAACTTATTTTGGTTTTACATACGTTAAAGTTATTGATGTTCAAAATGACCACCATTGGCAGTAACACATTATGTGCAATCTGAAAAATAAATAAACAGCAGAGATACGGTTTCTGCTGGAAGGGAAGCGTAGGTTGTCTCAATTGCATGTCCCACGTCACTCACTGCCTCTGGCTTTGTGGCTACACAGCATTCACCACAGGTAGTAATTTAAACGTGTTAAATCAGTAGATCTGGATGGATATTCGACTCTTCTTACGTTTCTCGAAAGAAAATTTCTCACCTCTGCCATTTTGTGCACATTAATGACTACAGCTTGGCAGGCTGTGACGGGACTAAAAACAAAAGAAGGCCTATATGCTCTCACGCATGTTCAACATAGACATTGCAGCTTCAAATGCAAAATGTCCAGTCATCTTTAATAGTTTATCTGTTTTTAAAGTTCAAAAAGTGTAAACATTATTTTGGGACACTCTGTAGAGGCAGTGATCGAACTGAGACTATATACCAGGAGAGAAGGTTCGCGGGCGCTCAAGAGCATTCGTTTTTAACAATTTTCCATCAAGTTTGAAAGTGTCAAAGTGACCATAAATGAGCTTCTTTTAGAAAATTACCCAGCTTGTAGCTAAAACTTTTGAGTTGTTACGGAGAGTGGATGAATCATGACAACGAAATAGAAGTATCTGTCCTACCACAAAAATCTAAAATTGTTAGTAAGAATATTATCTTGGATGAAGCATTTAGAGGTTCCTCGCTATCTTGCACGAGGCATTTAGAAGTTCCTTGCTTTGTTGGATGCAGCACATAGAAGTTGCTCGCTATCTTGGATGAAGTATTTAGAAGTTCATTACTTTGTTGGATGCAGCATTAGATTTCTCTATTCGATTCCATTGCCCCTATAATGTAACCCACATTGCATTTTTTAGTATGTACGCAAAAGAAATTTCTTACTTTATTGCATTGTAAGTTATTAAAAGTACCGGGTGCCCAGAATTAAAGTTACCCAACTCACAGCCCGTAGCCTGTTTGAGACATCGTAGAATTCTGAAATTTGGTGAATCCACTATGCAGACCATGGGGAAGAGGATGGCGATAAAGAAAATTTAAAAAAGTTCAATTTTCCGCCACCAGGTTGAAATGTGGCTGGAAGTTGCGAGAAAATAATCTCCCGTTTATTGCAAGATAGCTAGGTAAAGGCAAATCCATAACCAATTGGAGCAGTTTACGTCATTATTACAACCCATCATGAAAGTACAGCGCCACATTTCAACCTGGTGGCGGAAAATTGAATTTTTTTTATCGCCATCCTCTTCCCCATGGTCTGCATAGTGTATTCACCAAATTTCAGAGTTCTACGATGCCTCAAACAGGCTACAGATGGCTCTGAGTTGGGTTACTTTAATTCTGGCCACCCGAGATTGTCGTACAATCTATGTGCTTTTAATCTAGCTTCTAAAGTCAAAGTATACTGTTTGATTGATTGATTTGCTTTAATTTATTTTACATTACTTTTCTGCTACCTGTGGGTACTCGCGAAGATGAGGATGAAAGGATGAAATGGATGATGGAACAATCACAAATATGTATGGATAACACGATATGAGCTCCACAGAGATACTGGTTGTGGATCCAAAAGCCAGCGCCTCGTTAGTCTGCAAAATACAGTCTAGGATGTACTTCGTGGAAGAGAGGTGGACATTTGGATACCTTCGTTTACATCCAAACTAATGTTTCAAACACTTACCGTAACATTCAACACTTGCTTAATCGGCAGGCAACGTTAACCAACATCCAACAAATCGAGGATGTTGCTAATGATGTAATAATCACAGCGAAAATGTTGTAAAGGCTGCATTCAACAATGCAAGGAACTTCTAAATGCTTCATCGAAGATAGCGAGAAACATGTAAATGCTGGATCCAACAAAGCATGGAACTTCTAAATGCTTCATTGAAGATAGCAAGGAACATTTAAAATGCTGGATACAACCATGCAAGGAACTTCTAAATTCTACATCCAATATGGGGAGGAACCACTAAATGCTGGATCCAACAAAGCAAGGAACTTCTAAATGCTTCATTGAAGATAGCGAGAAACCTCTAAATGCTGCATACAACAAAGCAAGGAACTTCTAAATGCTTCATTGAAGATAGCAAGGAACATTTAAAATGCTGGATACAACCATGCAAGGAACTTCTAAATTCTACATCCAATATGGGGAGGAACCACTAAATGCTGGATCCAACAAAGCATGGAACTTCTAAATGCTTCATTGAAGATAGCGAGAAACCTCTAAATGCTGCATACAACAAAGCAAGGAACTTCTAAATGCTTCATTGAAGATAGCAAGGAACATTTAAAATGCTGGATACAACCATGCAAGGAACTTCTAAATTCTACATCCAATATGGGGAGGAACCACTAAATGCTGGATCCAACAAAGCAAGGAACTTCTAAATGCTTCATTGAAGATAGCGAGAAACCTCTAAATGCTGGATCCAACAAAGCAAGGAACGTTTAAATGCTGCATCCAAAATAGCGAGGAACCTCCAAATACTATATCCAACAAAGAAAGGAACTTCTAAATGTTTCATCGAAGATAGCAAGGAACATCTAAATGCTGCATACAACAAGGCAAGGCTCCTCCAAATGCTTCATCCAAGATAGCGAAGCACCTCTAAATGCTGGATCCAAAAAAGCAAGAAACGTCTAAAGGATTTATTTAGATAAACGAGGAACGTCTAAATGTTCCATCCAAGAAAGCAAAGGACTTCTAAATGCCTCATCCAAGATACCGAGGAAACTCTAAATGCTGGATCCAGCAAAGCAAGGAACTTCCATATGCTGCATCAAATCTTAAAAGAGTAAACAAAAAAATTGGATTCATTCTACTTCGCTTTTCTGCCACTTTTGACTAATCGAGAAGATGAGAATGACAGATGATATGATGAAATTGATTAAGCGACACTCACAAAGACCATCCATGCAAAGGCCGCGATTCGAACATAAAATTTAGAAACTATAGTCACTGCATATGCTTTTGCTTTATTTGTATCCTCAATTTGAAATTCTAATTAATATACAACAAACTGGAATAGGAATTTTGAAACAATACTGGGTATATCTGATGTGAACATGTTCAGCAGCGTTGGCTTCCACACGTAATAGAAAAAAACACTACATATGCTGACCAAGGTGGTATATATTTTAGTAAAAAAAAGTTACGTTTCAGCCCTCTATCGGGGTTTTCTTCAGATATTAAACCAAATTAGTTTGTGACCACCATAACTGACCCAAATTCAGAGATTTTAAATTGTAAATTTAGAAGCTGCTAGATAGTTCTTAGTAGAGGAGAAGGTCTAAATATGGGCGAAAATTTAAATATGGTTTTTGAAGTTATCAGCGATACCGTGTGCTGCAGCCTGACGGAGGCTATGGGAACTGGTTATCTATCAAGGACAAAGGTTGCGGCGCCAATTCGCAAGAGAAAGTGGTGGTTAGTTTCGGCCTTTGACGCTGTTATAGAATTGCGATCTCCGAAAACGTTTTGCAGGTATGTTTTAACTCAGCGTTTTCTGAATTCTCATCTGCTTTGTATAGGTTATGATATTAGCGGTACATAAAACAAATGTGGGCTTTTATAATGCCATGATTTGTTTGTGAAATATGTACCACAAAGAGCGAAAATAAATTGAAGAAGAAAAATGGCGTGATGGTCTAAATATGGTCTATGACACGAGGTCTTATGTTGAGATCACATTTTCAACAAATATTTGGATGTTTTTCTTAATTTCGATTTTTCCAATTCCGTTTGATTTTCAAAGCAACAGATTATTCATAAATATGGATTTTATAATGTTTTAGCGATAAATGACTGTTTTTTTAAAATTTTAATTGCATTTTGTGATATTGCCATAAGTAGCCCATATTTAGACCACAATTTTGAAATACATCATTTTACCATTTTTTGGAAATTGCTTTTTATAAATAGAAATGGAGACATTCTATACTTTAGCATGCTATTACATTTAAGTATATATTTCATAGATATGCATTTTAAACGCAGGTGCTTGATATAATTAATTTTTTCCCTCCGAAAATGACAACATAAAAAGGGGGCCCATATTTAGACCTTTTCCTCTACTAATTAGCTATTGCATTTGAGCAAAATCATCCAACGCATTTGAAGATAGTGTCCGTAAAACTGATTTTCCTAATTTTGCAGATGTCCCAAATTCTGTAATTTCAAACTTCTAAATAAGCTATTCAGATATTAAGAAACAAACAACTTGAAATTTAGGGTAACCTGAGTCAAAAGTTGGACTGACAGCGGCTTTCGTAGTTATTCTCCTAACTCAGGGGTCCCAAACTTTTTCGTTTCACGGCACCCGTAGTGTTTGAAGGTCTATCTGCGGAGCCCAATTCAGAATGTAGGCCTATCTAACACACACTTGTAACGCACAGTTAGTATGGTTAGGTTGCTTGCCTGAAGTTAAAAAACTGTTAAAATGTTTTGTGTCCAAACATTGTCATACTCAAATATGTCCACGTTAATTTTTCATATGATGCAGTTAGTCTGTGAAGTGACTTAATCTTTTTGTTCAATCTTATTGTGTCTGTGTGGCTTCTAAGAAGAGAAATAAAACTTCTTATGTTCAGTTCGGCGTATTAATCATTATGCATATGCAGTATCAGGTTTGATTAATGGCTTCAAATTTTGAATATTAAATTACAAAATCTCAATTTCAACGAACCGAGAAGGAGAAGTGGACAAAATTTGGAGGATTCTTATAAATATTAAAATTACATTCAATTTTTTTAGTGGTATAATCGCAGGTAAAATCAAAAGTCTTACATGGAAGATTTTTACCTTGCTCTGAACTACTTGCTCTCCAATACATTTCAAAATGTTATTGAATGTTTCATGTCGATAATTTGACCAATGCATCAATTCTTGACACCGAGACGATATTTTCTGAAACTACCTCTTCTCTTCAGTTCCTTCTGTTCTTCTCTTCTCCTCTCCCCTCCTTCAGCTCTGCTTTTATCTCATATCGCCTTCCCTACTTTTCTTGCATCTTATCTCCATTCCACTCATCTCCACTCCTCGTATCTCCTTTCCTGTCTTAGATTTCCGACTCCACGCACTTTTCTCCTCTTCTTTTCGTTCTTCTCTTTTTCTCTCCTTTACACTACTCTCCACTCCCCTCTTCTCGTCTCCTATTCTCTCATCTCGTTTTCCTCCTGTTTTCTCTTCTTTGCTCCATTTTCCACATCTCTCCTAGAATCTTTTTCCATTCTCCTCACTACATCTCCTCTCCTCGTCTATCGTCTCTTTCTTCTCTCTTCTATTTTTCCTCTTCTCTTTTCGCTTTCTCTTTCTCCTCTCCTTTGTCACCTCTCGTTTTCTCTCACATCTTTTCCTTTCTGTAGATTCATCAGCGATGAAATACCAGAAAACCTATATTTTTTGTTTGAGAATGAATTTTGTCAATTGCGATATAATAGTGATATTTTTTAATAATTTTATACAATAATACTTGTTTTTATTTTTTCGCGTATTTTATAAATATCTATTGTGCATGTGGAAACCCTGAAATTGAGCCTAACTCTACACGCAACCCACCAACGCCTTGTGTAAATTGGGTTGCCTAGTTTAAAATGTCGTTGTCCTAAAACTTTTGAGAGACACTGTACAACATATGTTTTGACACCAGACCATCAACGAAAGAAGATGGATAGCAAGTCAAAACCGTTCATTATGGTAGGGTACTTTGAGTTAGCAAAAGGTTATAGATTAGCTGAAGCTTCAAATCCTGGTAAGGTTATTAAAGCAAGAAGTGTTATATTCCTGGAAAATGTTGCAGAATCATGTGTCGATGGCACAGATGTCAACACTGACATGTCTTCCGATGTAATTTTACCTCTGACTGTACAGATACCATTTAATGGATCACAAGTTAAAAACAATGACAGTCAAAATGTTGTAGATAGTAATGTGAGTGAATTATCAGTAGTAATAGATTCAGAAACTGCTGAATGTTCAAATGTAGATAGTAATTTATTTCAAAATGTAGAACAAGAAACTGGTAGACCTGTTAGAAATAAGCAATTACCAATTTGGACAGGGGATTATGATTTGTCCGACACATCTTTTATGAGTTTACAAGAACCTGTAAGTTTTGAAGATGCCACAACATGCATAGAAAATTGAAGTTTGGGAATTAGTAGATCGTCCAAAAGACCAGAGTATTGTTAAAAGTAAATGGGTATATAAAGTAAAAACAGATGTAAATGGAGACATAGATAGATACAAAACTATAGCACGGGGCTTTACGCAACGATATGGTATCGATTATGAAGAGACGTTTGCAACTGTTGTAAGACACTCTACTCTCAGACTTTTGTTTGCTATTGGTGTGTAATACAATATGGACATAGAGCATATTGATATAAGTACTGCGTTCCTGAATGGTGATTCAAATGAGACAATTTATATGGAACAACCACTAGGTTATCAGGTTGATAATAAAGTATGTCTACTCAAAAAGAGTTTGTATGGTCTAAAACAAGCAAGTCGAGCTTGGAATCAGAAAATACATGATATGTTAATCAAAATGAAATACAATCAATCAAAATGTGAACCTTGTGTGTATACAAAATGTATAAAGGGTAAAAAGATGATTGTAGTATTATATGTTGATGATATTTTTGTATTTAGTGAAGATGCATGTTAAACGATTGGGACCAGTAAGACATTGTAAGCCAGCCAAGCCGCCCAAGGGCCCCTCGGCGCACACTTTGGGAACCACTGTCCTAACTGATCGATATGTCACAAGAAGTGAATTGCATTCCCATCCACTATCCTCTCCCGGTTTTTATATTATTTAGTTCAACAGTAGATGTCTCTGCTATCTGCTATCATATTAATGTAGGCCTCTGCTATGAAACCCGAGTCATGTCAAGCTTTGCGATTTTACTTTTTAAATTTTCAAAGGAGAAAATTTTTCTCCGCCGGGGCGAACGTATCAATCCCTAAGATTGTATGTTTATTTTATTAAGTCTCTCTGAACGCTTCATGTTGACCAGGGCATTCACTTGTTTTTCTCAGCTGTCTCAAGCCTCTTAGGCATGTTTACAATGCATTGTGTTGTGCCATGCAAACCTCCTGAGCATTCAGGAAACAGGTAATACTTCTGGTTATGGTGTCAGCGGTTTGCATGGTAGCAATTATATTAAACACACGATTCGGCGATTCGGCATCGAGGAAGAGCTCGATGGCCAGGGAATATAGAGGTGAGACAAGCTGGGAAGTGACTGACTTTGGAGATTGAGTGGAGAGGGAGAAGGTGGTCAGCAAGGCAGTAGGTGAAGAGTAGAACAACGCTCTGGTCGGTAAATAGGAGAGAAGCTTACAGAGGACTTCGCTATTTTCATTCAGCTAAAGACTTCAGATAGACAGGTAATTATCCTACACCCAGCCATGATACAGGTTCAACGGTTCGCAAAACCCAACGAGTGACCATTGTCTTTTCAGTAGTTTAATTAATTTGTGTAATTTGTACCTTTCGCATGCCAAGCGATAACTCGTCATGCTAATGACGAGTGGTCTCATCAAGAGGATGAATGATGAGTAGTTTACATCACCCCATCAATTAACTGGTTAACCTTCTAGGTGCTCTTAAGATCCCACGAACTTTAAGGTTCATTACGTAAGGTTCGTTACGATACATAAAACCTGGGTACTATTATCGTATGCGGGAAACACCTACGAATCATATATTTCGGACTTCTTTACATTGCTAACGTAATATTTTGGAATGCGGAACATTTCTTAAGGTGAAATAATGCATTTCTAACTAAGATAATGTCTATTTCTTACATTTACGAATACTTACTATTACTTGTTGTTTCGAATCTGTAACACATTATGGCCGTGATAGCGTACGGGTGTAGGGGGCGTTCTGAGAGTGTTTTGTCGATTTATGCAGTGTTGCAACCTCGTTCACCGGAAAATATCTACTTTCGTGCCCGGATTTGAAATTATGCTAATACGTCGCAAACCATTGACGTTAGCCTCACAAACCATTGACGTTAGCCCCAAAAACCATTGACGTTAGCCCCCAAAACCATTCACGTAAGCCCCAAAAACCATTCACGTTAGCCACAAGAACCATTCACGTTAGTCCCAAAAACCATTTTCCGTAAGGTTAGGTTAGGCAAGCATAGTTAAAAAAAATAATTAAAAATACTCGACACGTCATGTTCTAGTGAAAACACGGCGAGGCTGAAACACTGGCTACGGGGTTGCATCATCTTAACACATGGAACATTGCACACTCGTTCAGAAAGCAAATGGGGGGAGCATAAACAGCGTGTCGGACAGAGATTTTCGCAGAAAACAACACGCATAAAAACAACAACAGATGGCAGTCATGAGGTAAGAGTGGGCTTTTCCCCATAAAACAAAACACTAGAATATTTCCTATATTAGGTTTCTTCCTAGGTGAGAAATTGTTCGAATTTGGAAGGAAGAGTATGAAAAGTTATCTTCACACATCAGCAACTGATACGAAATATAATTTTCTTCTAATTCCACGGCCCCCTTTGTTAAGTTATCACCTTTCGCCATGTTGTTTACATAGATTACCTAATCTACGTGTATAAAATAGTCTACGTGTAGAATGTAGACTTTCGTTGTTTACTCGTAGACGCACATCACTGGCTGCAGGTGACTTTCACAGCGTTGCCGCTTCGCTACAAGGCCTGCGAGAATCTTGGAAGTGCGTTCCGTTGGTCCTATCCAAAGCATTGTGGCAATGTAAAATAACGAATAAACAATTTGTCATATTATGAACGAAAGACATTTTCTTTGTACACTGTAGTTTTTGTTACATTTTCTGGTTTTTATCTATCTCTATGTGAACGTCATTTTCTCCGTATCATTTTATGTCGCTCATTTAAACAGAGTAAGTGCAAGGATGAGTACGATTTGATGAAGACGGTGAAAGATCTTACCAAATATTCGAACCCTTCTGGTTTCGCAGTCTCCTCTGTATACACAATATCGTGCCTGCGATGTACAGCAACTTCATAACAAATAAAAACTGTGAAGGAAAATTGCACGTAAGGGTTGTTATGGATGTACGCATGCGAGTTCAGACAATAATGCATGGCAGGAACACAAGAGTGATAAAAGAAAATTTGCATTAGTGTGCATCTCAACAATGCTTCCCTGTGAGCAACAATTCGCTCAGTAACCAAAACTGTCGGCTCACTTTCCGCGTCAAAGGTTCTTAGAAGCAGAGTTGGCGTGGAAACAAATGGGACTTGCTCATAGCGACAAGTCGGAAAAAACGCGAGCAGGTTGACAGGAAAAACAATTCTGTTTGTTGTTTTCAATTCGTACAATGTGAAAAAATAAGATATGGGAATTTGGTTTTTATTCCATGCTCATCGCCATTGGGTTGACCATTAACGAGATTTTAACACTATTATTAAACAATAATTGGGGCTGTTCCACAGGTGATACCAACAATAGGATATGGCTGAAATATTTCCACACAAACAAGCTTCAAACACAAGAAATTTCATATTTTTTCGACTGGTTTACAAGAAGCTACACACAATTGAATTCGAGTTACATAATAAAAAACTCGAAAAAAATTACATTTTTACGAACATTTTTGTCTGAGTAGAGAACACAAACATTTCAAATCACTTTGTCTTGCTTTTGTCCAATAGCAGACACTTCTTTCTGGCTTTACAATGAGGTACATTCGACTTTCTTTACTCCCATGGAGTACAATTTTACAAGCATGTAAACAGAGGGGTCAATATTTTTGTCACAGTAGTCTTGCATGCTACATAAATTGGTGCATGAAAATAAGGGCATTGTTAAAACTTCAAGATAGTATTTTATAACCCACTAATTTGGACAGAATATTTAAATGCATATTCAGAAAGAGAAGCAGGATGTGATATTATCCGAAATAATCGCAAGACGCGATTGGGTGCTACAACTTGGAGGGGGGGGCAGCTTACTTTTACTTGGCAGACAAGGTTTAGCATATTAAGCATTAAGAGGCCATAGTGAGGGGGCAAAAAGTAGGGAGGGGGCACGGCTTAAGTAGGCTTACCAGTTTGTCTATGGAAAATCAAACAGGCACACTTCATTTGATATTTTCCTTCAGCATTTATTATTCAATGTTTTAAATCTATCAGCTATGTATGTGTGTGTGAGGACAGTACAGTCTTCCGAAATTTCCGCTGAAACCATTGTCGCAGGTCATCGTATGGAACACACTGTAGACGCCATGTTAGAGCGGCAACACGTTCAGCAATGGTCAAAATTATGCCTGGTAACCACCCTGCAAAAGAAGAAAAATGGAAGTCCTACGTTGGCTGAAACACGAAAATAGTTACTTATTTTCTTGACACCCTGTATAATCTGCGTGTGTCCGCTCACGTATACATCTACCATAATAAATAATGGGCAATGCGTAGAATGCTAAATGCTGAATTATTTTTGGTTCACAACCAACCATACTAAAATTTAGAAGTACAGAACCAGGGACTGCAGTTGAAACCTACTTTCAGTTTCAGTTTCAGTTCGGCTCGGAATGAAACATTGCGGTTCACTTTCAGTTCTCGAACTGAAAGTGGAATGGAACCGGAGTACATATGTCCGAACCAGAACTGGAATGATCTGATGTTTTACGTCCAGTTCGGCACGGAATGAAACCATTCGGTTCATTTTCAGTTCTCGAACTGAACTGGAATGGAACCGGAATATATATGTCCGAACCGTAACTGAAATGATCTGGGGTTTTAGTTTCAGTTCGGCCCAGAATGAAACCTTTCGGTTCACTTTCAGTTCTCGAACTGAAACTGGAATGAAACCGGAGCATATCTATCCGAACCGTAACTAGAATGATCTGAGGTTGGACTTCTAGTTCGGCCCGGAATGAAACCCTTCTGTTCATTTTTAGTTCTCGAACTAAAATTGGAACGAAACCGGAGTATATCTACCCGAACTGTAAATGGATGGTCTGAACTTTCACTTCCAGTTTGGCCCGGAATGAAAGTTTTCAGTTTTCAACATACTTGTTCACACATAAACACATGTGCAGATGTAACAAACAAGTTCTTATGGGTTGGCAACCATGGCAGGTTCCAGCTTTGTTGTTCTTTGTTTTTTACAATAGAGGATAAGGAAACTCTTGTTCTTTTTTAATTTCTGAAAGTAGCGTATGACATCACAGTACAGTAACCAAATTGTAGTTAAACAAATACATTTATGAAAGTAACGTATGTCATCACAGTACAGCAACCAAACTGTAGTTAATAAAACAGATACAATTCTATGTGAGCTGTGGCTAGCTTCATAAGTGTGTCCATTTTCGCGCAAAACTACATCAATAAGATTAATAAACATTAGATTTTCCTATGGTGGCCGCGGTGGCTCAGTCGGTAACGCGTCTGACTACCATGCTCAAGGTCCCGGGTTCGATCCCCGGCCGGTTCAAATCCGGGAACTTTTCTAACGGTGAAAGCGGCCCCGGCGCCTACCCAGCGTCGAATAACATGGGTACCTGGGGGAAACCCTGGGGGGTAAAGGCGGTCAGGGGCGTGATGCTGATCACATCACCCCCACTCACGACCGGATCAAGAAAGTGTGGGGCGTTACCCCCACACCCCCTATACGCCTTCATGGCGTGGTGCTATGCACAGGGGAACACTTTACCTTTTTTTTTTTTTTTAGATTTTCCTATGGCAGCAAATTTTCCAATTCATGGAAAATGGCATTTACTCTTTTGTATTACTCTTTTGTATGTAATTACATAATTTTGTTTGGTTTTCTGAATTCCTGAAAATAGAAAATTAAAATAAAATAGTGTATGAACTGTTAATTTATGAAAAACGCAATAAGCATCTATCCTCGATGGATATTTTCGCACCTACAATAACCATGGATTAAAGAAAAATCACTTAAAAATATGCTTCACAAACTTTGGTTGATTGTAAATGATACATGTCATAATTTTGTAGTACGAGTTCCTCCTCCTCGTATGTAACCTCGTATTTGCACTTTAACAGCTATTATTTAAATTTTGAATAAAAAAGGAAATTAGGTCATACATAAATCTTACAATGTTAATCTTTTAAATGTCTTTCCAAACGAGAATTATGAAAAACGACAGCAAACATGTGAGCATTAAAAACAATGACTATTGACCTTCCTCCTCGACGAACTCGTAAACACTACTGGAGCTAATAGAGGAACTGAAAGAATTTTCATCTTGGTTTAAGGTTGGCAAGTGCTGATCAGAACGCTTTTGGAATAAAGCATTCGTCCGCAAGACCATGAGATCATCAAGTGCTGGAGAGGAAAGGTTGTACCTCAAATCTGACATTACAAACTTCACACTTGAGAACAACCGCTCCACGCTTAGCTGGGTGGCAGGTGCAGCCAAAACCACCGGTGTCGGGAAAAATGCGTCCGGGAAAAGTGCGCTCTCGCAATAGAAGTGGGAAAATGCGCCCTCTCAAGAGTAACCACAATGAAAAGTGGGGAAAATGCGCATTGCACTTGCCTTCCCCAGTTACCCATTGAAAGAAAATGTATTGTGGTTTAAGCCGACAGTGTGTCGATCAAACTTCTTTCGTGACCGCAGAACCAATGACCACCACTCTTGGACAATGCCGATATGAGAATTGTTTCTTGAATTGCGCTGCAGCTGTGGTGAAAAACACGATTCCAATGTGGATTTGATTAATATCTTTTTTTTTTTTTTTTTGAAATGGGCGGTTTTATTCAGTAGCATCATTGTGATTGTTTAGCTACAATCTCATTAAACTTTATTTTACATGATATACGAATAAGGAATACATAATAGAATTTGGTCTCCCGCAACTGTCGCAGGGAGGGGAAATCTGTAAGGTTCCCTAACGACACAAAGACGAACACAAACATAAAACATAGAAGAAGTGTTGTCAGATGGCAGCTAACAGTTCCTGAAGAATCTGCAGCCTGACATCTGAATCAACAGTGCGGCGAATAGCTTGCAGTCCATCCACCAGCACTCGCAGGGGCTGAAGTAATGCTGGATTCAGCAACGTGTGTATTAGTCGGCGAAGAGTTTCCAAGTCGTCAGCGTGCTGTGGTTGTGGGCTCGGAGAAATGTCCATGGATTGGTTGGGAGAAGGGGCAGCCTCTTCTGATTGGTTGTCAAGCTTCCTGGGTTGAGGGGCGCTCTGCTGTTCTCGACGAGGTGGTAGAATGGCGCCTTGCGACGAAGTCGTGGCTGGTTGAATGGAAACCTGCTTCGGGGGTAACTTCTTCTCCTGGGGCGACTTCTTGGGGTTCGAACCTCGGGAAGCTTCCAGTAAGCGTTGGTACACCGGACAACCTTTAAAGCTGGCCGTGTGTGCTCCTGAACAGTTCGCGCACTTCGGAGGAATATCCGGAGAGCGCTTATGACAATTTGCTATCAAATGTGTTTTAGCACATTTGACACATCGTGGGCTATACGAACAAAACCGCTGACCGTGGCCGTAGCGTTGGCAGCGGTGACATTGGAGAATTTTGTGTGGACGGAGTTTCTCTACAATGACTGGAAAGCCTTTGTAGCAGCCGAGTTGAAAAATTTCTGAAGAGGGTCTAGACGTCTCAGAGTAGAGTTCAGCTCGTCGTAATGTAACGACGACTAACGGACATCTGTTGCCCGTACGAGTGCGGGCGGGAGTCGAACCATCTTCCTTGGAAGGAGTGGGTAGTCGTAGTAGACGTCGAACATGCTCCACATGGAATCCTATGTCAACCAGACTGGAAGAAATTTGGTCCTCTGTATACTCCAGAGGAATATGACGAATTACTACCTTAAGGTAGTTTTTAGCTGCAGATCCTGCTGCCACAACTGGTGTAACTTCTGGTCGGTGTAGATATTTCCACACCTTCTCAAAGTCGGAAGCTGTTGCACATATGACCTTTAACTGGTCATAGAGCACGACAAACTTAGGGCAAGTGTCTGTAATACGCCGAATAGAATCTGCCATAGGCCCACAGCGGCCCGTTTTGATGAAAATTGGACGAACATATTTGTCTGTACAAAAGGGGAGAGCGTCGCGTAGATATGGCAATATATACTGCCGCGGCGCTGACGAACTGTTGTTACTGGAGGGATCACTCCTTGACGTGCTCTCCCTGCGACGTTTCGCCTTCGTTCCAGGCGCCGAAGTAGCGGACATCCTGTCCGGTCATGGCTGGGCAGGGGGATCGATTAATATCTTGTATGAACAGGGTTATTTATAGTACCTGGATTTAAACAGTTTGATGGCATGGCAGTCGGGTAGGAGGCCACGTGATTGGTTGGGAACGGGAATGCAATGCGATGTAAGGCACTGTTGGAAAATACATACTTTCTGTTCCCTTCCTACAGGTGGAGACGCAATAGAAACTGGACCGGACGGACGTAGTGACTAGTGAGTCACCTACTGACTATTTGAATCAACAATGCTATTTTTTTATGTTGTAACAATATTACATTTATTTTGTTATAATTGAAATCTGGGCTATAAAATATAAAAAATGACACCAAACACGACCAAGATATACGAATTACAAACATATTGCCACTCAGAAGTAATAACTACGTATCCATATTATTATGTAGCGTATTGGAAGCAATGAGTTCGTGTTTGGTGTCATTTTTCACACTTATTTCATACAATGTTTAGGTATATAAAATATTGAGAATTCAGGGGGTACACAGAAATATTCAATTATGTCAAGGGGGACTCTCAGGCAAAAAAAAAAAATGAGAAACACTGCCTTAATGGCATTTCGGATCTTATCTATTTCCAAATATTCGGATCTGGCAGCCCCCAAAATACCAAATTGTTCACTACGAAGTTTTATTCCGAAACAAAACTTAAACTGAAAGGCCACGGAGGGTTATGGTGCACCAGAATGTAGCGAAACATTTCAGTTCAGGTTCGAGTGCGAACTATAAGTCGAACTGGAGCATGTTTCAGTTCGAGTTCAAATTCGGTTCGCAGTCCCTGTACAGAACAACTCTGTCCTTGTGGATGATTTTACCAGTCACTCCAGGCTGGAAGAGTAACTTTAATGAAGGCCACGAGCGTTTTATCTCACCCCTTTTCCTGTTTCTGTTAACCTCACGTTCGAATATACGACGTTAATCAAACCAACCGTCATTTGACAGGGAATTGTCATTATTAGCATTCTTAATTAGTACTTTCAAAATGTGATAACTATTCTCCATGGGAAACACTATCTTTAAACCTGACAATGACATGATTTATTAATACTGAGATACGTTTGACAAGTTCGATAATGAACGTTATGTATTCAAATCCGAAATAAAACGAAGATCGAAAATTCCAACTTCATTGACACACGAAAGTAAACATCTGCTTCTGACGTCAATTTTCAGATTCTGAGGAGGCTGATAATTCCCAGACGAATAAAAGTTCAGCTCTTTCCTCTCGCCCACATTTTCGACTTAAAAAGCAAGGCAAATAAAACAAAAATCTCTTAGGTTCATTATCAACCAATTGCCGAAAGCACAATTTTCTTTGTCTGGCAACGCCACGTGGGCAGATGGAGTGCTATCAGTCAGGTCTTGGCGCCATGAAATCAAAGCATATGGTCAGGCAGTCAGCCTACAAGCAATCGTCCTACGTTCGTCGTTTGTCGATTGAAAGGACAAAAGATTCTTGCTTAACGAAACGGTGGTCGCTAGGTGGCAGCAGAATAGCAATACGAAAACAACGAGGTTTCTTGTAGATATAAGAATTGTATCAATTAAGTCTTTACCGCAAATTAGAACAAAATCATGTTTTTTTTTTCTTAAAATAGAGTAGAGAGAAACTAGTTTTTATGGAATAATAATCAATAATTTAGCGTGCAGTTCTCAGGGAAGAAATTTTAAAACTTGTCTTATAGAAAGAGTGCTTATAAGGTCCAGGACAGGATGAGAATTATGAATGATTTAGATCTAATAAGGAAAGATGTGTGGACGAAAGTTCATTTATTATTAAGCTCCTTGTATTGGAAGGTCAACTTTGAGTCGGCTTAAGATCAACTCATAAATTAACGTGAAAGCAACTGGTGAACAACCTGATATATAGAAAGGCGATCTCTTTAACATCTAAAATTAAGGGATCACCCCCTCTCTGAAACGTCCGGAACTAACACTAAATCGTCAATGAATAAATGACAATCTCATCTTAAATTAAGAAGTTTTTATCAACAATTTGCCAATTAACATATTAATAAATTAAAATCACTTCCCTGAAAATCTAAAATTTAGTGATCACTCCTTTGTCCCAATAAACTTACAATGAACTGAAGGCAGTTAAATAGTTTATGCACTCTCAAGTGAGAAAGTCATTAGTCCACTACTACATAGATAAGGGAAACATCAAAATTGGATTCAAGTGAAAAATAAGGAAGTGGTACATTTAAAATATTTTCATAAATCTGTGATTACTCTATGCAACAAATTTTGATCAACTTTTTGTTTGTCTTATTCTTTTGGTGTTCTTTATTTCATTTTATGGTATACATGATGTTAATATTGCTGTAATATAAATGTAAAATAAAAATACATATATGTAATAAAAATAATAAAAATACTTTAAAAGCAACAATTGACAGAGATTCTTTCACATATGGTTGATTTTCTCTTTTTTATATTTTATTGTAGCATATGTTGTACTACATGTACGTCTATATCCATACAAATATGTGTAACTATATGTATATGGATGAGCTTATGGATATGTGTCCATTAATATGTGTATGAATTTATTTCGTTACTGTTTCTATCCTGTTAGTCTGGACAAACCTAATCTACATATGTGTTCATGAGAAATGTGATTTTAGACTATATTCTCTAATGATAATATTGGTTGTGGAAAATTTTATATATATTCATTGATTCATTCATTGTTTTCTGCCTAATTGGCATGTTTTTCACTGCAATCTCCAGCTTTTCCTATTCTCTGCCTTACGCTTCGTAATAGCATATGACCCAGTTAATTTAATATCATCCATAAGCTGATATCTCTTTCTTCCACGGACTTTTCCTCCCTTAAACTATTCCCTCCAAGGCATCTCTTAGCAGGCAGATCCTTCTTAGACAGTGTCCTAACCAGTTTCTTTTCCTCTTCTTGATAGTCTCCAGTATAGATCTTTTTCCACCAACTCTTTTCAGTACGGCTTCGTTTCTTACCTTGTCCGTCCATTTTACACGCTCCATTTTTCGCCATGTCCACATTTCAATAGCTTCGAGTCGTTTCTCTTAATTTCTTCTCAACGTCCAGGTTTCTGCACCATACAGTGCTACACTCCACACAAAACATTTCACTAATCTCTTCCTTAGACCTATGTCCATGGGTCCACAAAAAACATTTTTTCTTCTATTGAAAACTTCTTTTGCTATTGCGATTCTCATTTTCACTTCTTGTTTGCAGCTCATGTCACTGCTTATAGTGCATCCGAGTACTTGAAGCTATCCACTTGCTGGATTCTTTCACTGTTTGCTCTCACATTAATATTCCTTGGTTTCCGTCCTATAACCATTGCCTTTGTCTTCTTTACATTAATCTTCATCCTATACTGCTCACAGCTGCTCTTTAACTCTTCTAACATACTATTTATGGTTATTTCATCCTCAGCAAATAATGCCATGTCATCAGCAAATCTTATGCAGTTTATTCTTCTTCCTCCAAATTTGACACCTCCTGTGCCTTTAAAACAATTTTTCACTATATCTTCTAAGTAGATATTAAACAAAGTAGGCGATAGGCAGCATCCTTGTCGTACTCCTCTTCCAATTTCACAGCCTTCTGTCATTTCGTTTCATGTTCTCACTTTAACTCGTTGATTCATGTATAAGTTGCTTAGAAGTCTTCTCTCTTTCCAATCTACACCAATTTTCTTCAGAATTACTGAAAGTTTAACCCAATTCACTCTATCAAAGGCTTTCTCCAGGTCTACAAATACTACAAACACCTCCTTTCCTGTTTCTAAATATCTTTCCTGTATATTATACGAGCACGTCATTACTCTACATTATATAAATTTACTTATCTTATAGTTATTTCTGTGTAAAATGTATGAATGCCTTTAATATAACTTTTATTCATATTTACATTTTTTATGTTACATTAATGCCTCTGTAATTGGAGATATTCTTTCTCTCTAGATGAAAAATAAATAAACACCAACATTTTCCACGTGAGGAAATTTTTTTTAAAATAGTGAACTGTGAGGTAACGCTGTGATTAAATTGTGAGCATCCTATGCCCATGTGATTCGCAAGAATATCGTGGCACTGAACAACGTAATGAACTATTGGAAACATAACCACCTAGAAATAAAGAAACACCTATTATAAATACCGAAGAGGATTATTACAAGAAATCCCTCTGTAGGAAAATCGTTACATTCACTCAACTCGACACTACAACACATTCCTAGGTTTATGATATTATCGCTCTACTTTATAGAAACCCTTGCTCAGAGGCGTCTCGTGAACGCATGACGTGCATGCTGCGCATGCGTCAATTGTGGGGAAAAGGACAGCTTGCTCTGCGACGACATTAATGAGCATTTCTACATTCTAATTTCTTCATATAGGAGAAGTATTTATTTTCCACGAGAGCGCTCAACTAAGCTTATATTATATTTCTTCGATCTGAAGTGAAATAAAGTAATAATTCTTTTCCCACAATTGACGCATGCGTCACTTCAGATCCAAGAAATGTAATATAAGCTTAGTTCAGCGCTCTCGTGGAAAATAAATACTTCTCCTATATAAAGAAATTAGAATGTAGAAATGCTCATTAATGTCGTCGCAGAGCAAGCTGCCCTTTTCCCCACAATTGACGCATGCGCAGCATGCACCGCATGCATTCACGAGACACCTCTGCCCTTGCTAATACACGGGAGAGTGAATTGAAAATCTTAATTTGTTTTTGTTTCTCATCTATACTGTATGTAGGGTTGCACAAGTTTGCTGCATTTTAGCACATCTACATACATTTTCAAGTTTGAGTTAGTGTCTGTATACCTTAGGAAGAATAAGTCTTTGGGGTCCACGTGCTGTCACTTATGAGCCACTGCGAAGCAAGGGCGCCGCAGGATTTTTATTATTATAATTATCATTATTATTATTACTGCTTTATTAATGTTTTTATTATGTTGATATTATTATTATTACATTACTATTACTACTACTACTTGGAGGCACACAGTGGTTTGGATCTCACTTTAAACTGTAGGTCCAGTACAAATTAACCTTACTGTGCATAAAGTGGACTTAAAACACCAAATCGATCAATCATACTACTACTACTACTACTTATGCTTCTTTTAAATTACATACATTAGTAATTTCCATATTCTGTATATCTATATACAATTTGCATATCTGTATAATTAACATTATTTCATTTAGGACAAAAAGCTGTTTCTTTTATGGTTAGATAATAAGTGTAAAATAGACTTTAAACTTAAATGAATGTAACCCTACTTCAAATTTTAAAAAAAGTAATGTGCTCCCCTGTGCTTAGCACCACGCCAGGAAGGCGTATAGGGGGGGTGTGGGGGTAACGCCACACACTTTCTTGATCCGGTCGTGAGTAGGGGTAATGTGATCAGCATCACGCCCCTGACCGCCTTTACCCCCCAGGGTTTCCCTCAGGTACCCATGTCATTCGACGCTGGGTGGGCGCCTCCAACCTTAGAAAAGTTCCCGGATTTGAACCCGGGACCTTTAGCATGGTAACCGACTGAGCCACCGCGGCCACTTCAAATAATAATAATAATTGTTGCTGTAACTTCTAACTTTTTGTTATAAAACATCTCTACAATTTTACCATTCGAAGAATTACATTAACACTTTCCAGAAATCTCATGGGGGGGGGGGGCATGCGCCTTTCCTCTCATCTCCCTGCAAACTGAGGCCATTGTCGAACTCTCTCCTCCATTAGTAAACTTGTGGTGTGTTGTGTGATATTGAAGTTTCATTTGCCGATACATTTCTGTAAGTTTTAGGCTGACAGAGTGCAAGAAACCACTCCTCTTCATTGGTGCAAGTGTGTAGAGGAGGCGCCATATTTAAAATGACAAAAATGGCGTTTTGAAGATCACTTGATCAGTGTTGCAACCTAGAGGTCATTTTGTAAATAACAGTTGATACCTGATGTAAATTTGAACTGTATACAGTCTTTCCTACAATTTTTATTGAATTTTTAGGTTTTAATTGGACTCTCCTAGTATTAAATCATACCCACGCACTCATTTACCTAATGTTTTTTGTTACAAATGAAGGAAATTTCTTAGATAGTCTACATGAAATTTTAAAAGAATCGCTAGGCTGCTCAGCTTCAAATGACAATATATTACGTAACCTTAACCTTAATTGTTACTGCACAATGAGCATAATATGATATACATAAATAATAATTTAGAGTAAAAAGTTATAGGTTATAGTTATATCTAGGTCTCGGAAGTTGAGGAAAAATCCTTTTTTTTCCTAGTGTCCGAAGACGAGGCCCAACATAATATATGTTCATTTTGGGTCATTGTAGACCAGAATAAGGTGGGTTTTATTTGTCATCTTTCGGCGTTTTTTTGGCTTATTGGTCCTTTTTTAGCCTTTTTAGGTCTTAACGGCTTTTTCTTTTGCAACTTCATAGTTGTGAATAGTTCTTAAGCAATTGTTTTGGATTGTTTCAAGTTTGTTCAGATGAGTTAAGTTACCGCCATAAATAAGACTAGCATCATACTCGAATCCACGACGAACAAAGGAAAGGTAGAAATGTCTACTAAGATTTCTATTGAGATATTTACGAATTTTTCGAAATATGTAAACATGGTGATAGATTTTACTAACATAGTGAGCAGAATTGCTCTTTCGCTTATGAGAAGGCAAAGTTTCATCATGAACCAATGTCCAAATGCAGGGTGAGTCAAAATTCTCTGACCACCCCTTATAAAATGAAAGGGAGTGTAGATTGCAGCAATTGGTCATGTTAGTTATATGTTAGGCCTAGGGGGAAATCGCCCACCATTGCTGTGTCCCAGCATACTTGGTTCCACACATGAATACAGCAGTCGAAAAGCATACACAATAGCAATATCACAAATGGAGTTGTACTTTGCAAGCACGCAAGTTTAAATAAAGGAATTAGGGCCTCTCAGATGGCGTAGTGGTATCGTCGTCGCCTTGTAAGCAAAGAGTTCGATATCCGGTGGAGGCACATTACAGAGTGGTTCGAATCCCTCTTTAAACTGTAGGTCCAGTCCAAATTAGCCTATCTGTAATTAAAGTGCACTTAAAACAACATTGTTAACATCATTGAGTGGTGCTGTTAACCAGCCGACCGCAACGAAATTTGGGAACAATTAGGTAGAGATATGGACAGATAAATTTCAACAGAATCATAGCAATTTCCTTTCCGTGAAACTTACACTTTCATATAAATTTACATGAAACCAATTAATAACATTACTTTTAAAGACACAACATTATTTACAAAGTGCAGACACACATATATATCTATAAATAAGTTTATGTTGATAAATAAGTTAACATAATGCCATAGTGCCATCTAGTAGTATCCGTGGTAACTATCTTTAACCTGCCATACCCCGCTACGATTCTGCTATTTTAAAAATCCCTTTAAGTAAAACCTATTATGCAACATAACTATTGAAAAATCGACATTTATAGAAAACTACTTTAGTTTCAGACTTGTGATTAGCAGGCTAAGATCATTCAGAAAACATTAACATAACAATTTCTTGTTGCGTAGTGTTATGCAGTGGCGTAGCAAGGGGTGGGCGAAGTGGGCGCCCGCCCGGGTCTAGAGTAAACGTTATAATTTGAATGAATATATTTTTACCCGTTTAATACTTTCTTGAATAAAAACCACTTTCTCTTGTATTTTCGGCTTTCTCTTGACCTTGCAGTCCCGATTTTAATAAGTTGACAATAGAGCGCTAAAACTGCCAGGAAGCAAGTGTGAGGCAGTTAAATGCTTCCGTTGTTTCCTTCCTTCCTACAGCAGGCCCGTACCCAGGATTTGTTTAGGAGGGGGAGGGGGGCAAAATGCTGTTGGAGTATTAGATGTGACCACCAGTGTTATGGTAGTAATGCAGCTAGTGCTAAGTGTACACACAACGGCAAAAGTAATATGTCCATTACTATTTTCGTTCAGTCTATTTCTCACAGTGTGATGATAATGGGTTGAAAAAAAAAGCCACTAAGCAGATGCCAACATCAGCTTCGCATCAACAGAATTTCATCCTAGATCCTGGAATAATCGCTCCTCTGCAAGGTGTTATGGGTGTTGCCTAACTATACGGCGATAAGTGGATTTTTATAACAATTTTTCAATGACAAATTCTACCACCGTTGTACACACACACAACACCTTGCAGGGAAGCGGATATTTCAGGATCTAGGTAACCCATTTTTCTTGCTGGTGACTGTACATTGCTGAATGTTGCTTGGCTGTATCAGCTGATATAAAATCAGTGCTCATTGTTTCTAATTGTTGTTCATTTCCCTGTTGTTATTTGCTGGAAGATTTCCGCGACATCGTGGCTGGTAACCTGATGATTTTAACTTCCTCTTTCTGTAACTGTATACCTTATATATTCTATGAATTCGTGTAAATCCAGTTATATCGACGTTGCACACTATCGCTGGGAACAGGGACGAGCAGTGGCGGTGATCGGTTCCAAAACTACGGGGCCAAGATGCAAAGCCGGACTGGCCCACCGGGCAAGAACCCGGTACGGTTACCATGGTGCCCTGTCTCCAAACAGCCTAATTTATGCTACATGTTATTACAGTGGTATTATCTTCAACTAACACACGTGTAAATTTTGGAAGATTCTTTGACTGAAATTGTGCTCGAAATATATCAAGCTTGTATTTTTTGACCACAGATGGCAGCACAATATCATACTTTTTTGTTGGTTAGAAGCACCACAGAAAACTAGAAAGTTAATAATTATGCTACATGCTTTTATACAAAGTTTTTGAGTTCTAAAATACATGAGAAACATATTCCGCACAATCGATTAAATAATAAAAAAATTATAGTTTGTATCTAACCACTCTGAACTAGTAACTTCTCCAAGAAGCCATAAAAAAGTCCTCAAGTCAAAGCGTTGATGGCTAATTGTTTACTTTGTGTATTTATCTTCATTGTAACTTATAGCTTAATACAGTCTCACTTTGCCGATCGGTAACCTTGTTGTGCGGGTACCTACCAATGAAATTCCACCGCCCTATTGATGCTCTCAGTCCGGCTCTGGTAAGGTGCCAAAACTGGGGGGGGGGGGCAAATACAGTTTTCTTTCCCTCGGAGATAAGATTTAACATAGTGCGGAGGCAAAAAGTAGGGGGGGGGGGCAATCGCCCCACCTAATCGCCAAATGCAAAAGGAAAAATTGAAAGAGAGAATGATCAATATTTTTAGCAGGGGAGTAGCCACTGGGTGACCGAGGGTGGGCTCTAGCCCACCTAAAAATAGTCTCAGCCCACCCAAATAGAATGAACACATGCTATATATTATTTAGATAACGCAAAGTAACAAGCTAGTAAATAATAATAGCATAAAGCACACAAAGGGGCCTTAACAATTGACTAACATCACTCAGTTTTACTTCAAAAGTGAAGAACGTTTCTAGATTCTCCATTAGGTTGGTTTCCTTTCATTAACGTGTGAAAAATGATTACGTGCCCCAAAACAATCAAATTAAACTTTTAACACATGTAAAAACAATGAGTAAGATATTTCATCCACCCTTGAGACCACACCAAGAAAAATTTCTGGCGACGCTTAGTACCTGAGTACACAAGAACCCACTTGAACAAAATTATCTTGTTTCAGATAATTTTTACATGTGCAAGTTCATGCTTTAATTATTTACTATTCATGACGCTAGATGGCTCTACTATAGTGCAAAATAAAAGTGATATGAATTTCATGTTTTTCTGTTTGATTTCATTTGTCGAGGCTGCTAAAGCATTACATTAAACTCATGTTTAAATGTGATTTGAAACAGAAGTAATTTGTTTTAAAATTCCTCAAATACTGATTTGACTTTTATGAAATTCCGAAGAAGACATGTGATAACTGGCAATAAATAAGGCATTATTATTATTTTTATTGAAAAAAGATATCTCCCTACCGTAATGGAGGTGGCCCCCCTATCAGATAGTACAATCGATTTTAATACGTCATAATATTCTCCTCGGTACTGGATTGTACCGGTTTTACTTTCGTTTCGGTTCTCGAGTAATCTTAAATTGAATTTGGTGGGGCCGACTTGACGCAGCCCCCCCCCCCACTGTTTTGTACCATCACAAAAATAATGCCATTAGAATATTTGACGTTTGTACCGTTTTGTACCACATTGTACCATAATGGTTTTCGAGAAAATCAAATCCAAATACTCGTAGATAGTATTTTGTTCGTACCATTCAAATTTTCTTTTGTACTATTCCGTTTTTCCAGTAATTACTACTCAAAAATGGAGGGTTTAAAGATACTAAGTGCACCTTCACTCTCAAGTTGTCCCCCCCACCATGAAGGGGAAAAAATTAACCAAGTCGTTGGGTAGAATTTCGTTTGTACCGGTTTGTACCGTCCACATTTTCCTTTTTACCGTTTTCCAGTAATTGCTGTTCAAAGATGGCAGACAGGAAATCACGGAATCTGACTTAATTCATGTTTTCTCCGTTCCGGTAACGGTACAAATCGCTTAGTCCCATTGCCACATAGCACATCGTTTGTACTTGTTTGTACCGTTATTTGTATATATAACGTTTTTGAGTAATTGCTGTTCATAGATGGCGGAGAGCGAATCAAGGAATCGAAGTTAATCGATGACTAATCCGTTGCAGTATAAACCGTTCAATCCCTCTGCTTCAGAAGCACGTTGTTTGTACCTGTTTGTACATACCTTTGAAATTTTGGTTTGTATCGTTACCATTTTCCAGTAATTCGTGTTCAAAAAAGAAGGGCAAAAAATCACGGAAAATGTGGACGGTACAAACCGATACAAACGAATTTCTACCCAACAACTTGCTTAATTTTTTTCCTCTTCATGGTGGGGGGGTAACTTTACAGTTAGGGAGCACTTACTATCTTTAAACCCTCCATTTTTGAGTAGTAATTACTGCAGAAACGAAATCGTACAAACGAAAATTTGAACGGTACAAACAGAATACTATATATTTCATATGTTATTTGATATTGACTTTCGGTTCCGGCTGGCTCTGAACAGGGGTGCCCACAGGGGGTTATTATGGCGCAGGTTACGCCATCGAGATTTGGGGGGGGGGGGTTCTCTTCAAATAATATAAAATTCAACACTTATTTCTTTTCCAAAATAGGGTAACTTCGGTGATTAACGCCACCAATTGGTCATTTTGTTCTAGAACTCATACATTTTTATTGTTAGGAACATGAAACTTACATGTATAGGAGAATGAACGTTCCTCTATTGTGTAATAATAAAATATTGATTGCACTTTTATAATGAAAGCAATAAAATACTAAATTCTGTGTTAATGCAAAATGGCGTTATTTCCAGACCTGTCGGGTAATAACGCCATGTTCTTAATTACAAGTAAAACATTCACATTATCTTAATTACAAGTAAAACATTCATATTTTCTTTACTAATCTGTACTAGGAAAAATAATTACTGTAGTAAGTTATTAGAAAAAGCATGTCGTTTTTTGTCTTTTCGCGATACCCAGTCCCTCAAAGTTCTGCGAGGAATTTGGAACAAACGTGCAGCTTATACTATCTTCATTCCTTGTTTGACGGCTGCCATAGCTTGCCTAAAGTCATCTACTGACCATTTGGCCTGTATATTTCTACATTTTCTCGCCATCTGAAAGAGGAAATTAACCGAGAATAAATATCTGTACGCCTCGAAAGTAACTGAGCAAGGATAAACCTATTTTCGAAATCAACATTTCCTTAAATTTGAGTTTAAATTGAGTGGCGTTATTCCCCGACACGATGATGGCGTTATTTCCCGAAACAACAGATTGCAGTTTAACCAACTGTTCTAAACTTACGACACCGACCATGAAAACCGTACACACATAATTCTCTTACGTAATAAACGTATTGTGTACGCACAGCATTGTTAACATTTAAAATCTAATCCTACAATAGAAAAACACTCACCATTGTCGGCGAGATGAAAATGTGGACCCTTTTTCCTCGAAACGCAACTCAAACGTCTACACTGTTCAAAGTGTTTCTCTTAAATGAAGGCTCGACAATGGCAACCGTTCTTATCAGCAATGCTACCAGGCACCATTGTTTATCGCAAAACGGTGAGTCACCCCTTAACTTTACATGCGTCCATGCTTTCAGAGTTGAAACTTTGAAATGGCGTTGTTTCCCGCCTGGCGTTATTCACCGAAGTTACCCTATATGTAAAGATTTTACACCTTAAATGCACCATATTTAATCCATGAGATGAAGAAAATAAAGTGTTTAAGTGTATTATCGAAAGTGGGAGCCGGGGGGGGGGGAATATCCAACATTTACATATTAGGCTTTAATTGACATGTGGGTTCTGGGGGGGATTCTGAATTAAATTTTGGGGGGACAGAATCTTACTCTAGGTCTTAGATTATGACGGGTATTTTAGTTAGAGGGGTATTGAGCATTAAATTGAGGGGATATCCAATTCTTGTATATTGCTATTGTCTTAGACTTGCGGAAATTCTGGTGTGGAGACAGAATTATTTTTTTGCAGGAGGCAATATCCACTCCGTAACGAACCTTAAAGTTCGTGGGATCTAACAAGTACCTAGAATGTTAACCAATTAATCAATGGGTGATGTATGCTACTCATCATTCATCCTCTGATGAGACCACTCGTCATTGGCATGACGAGTTAACGCTTGGCAATGCGAAAGGTACAAAATCACACTAAGGAACTAAACTACAGAAAAGACAATGGTCACTCGTTGGGTTTTGTGAACCGTTGAACCTGAATCATGGCTGGGTGTTAGGATAATTACCTGTCTATCTGAAGTATTAAGCTGAATAAAATATGCGAAGTCCTCTGTTAGCTTCTCCAATTCGTTGACCAAAGCGTCGTTCCACCTCTGACCTACTGCTCTGCTAAACACCTCTTCTCTCAACTCCAATCCCCAAAAGTCAGTCCCCTCTCAGCTTGTCTCACCTCTATATCACTAGGCCATCGAGCTCTTCCTCTATGCCGAATCGTGTTATTAATTGCCACTATGCAAACCGCTGACTCCATAAACAGAAGGAACTACCTGTTTTCCTGAATGCTCAGGAGGTTTGCATAGCGCAACACTGTGCATTATAAACATGCCTCAGAGGCTTGAGACAACTGAGAAAAACAAGTGAATGCCCTGGTCAACGTGAAGCGTTCAGAGAGACTTAATAAAATAAACATATAATCTTAGGGATTGTTACGACTCTTCAATATCAACAGTTAAATTTAAAGGGGGAGATAGAAAGCTCTTGATAAAGTGTCAAATCTTAAATTGTCAAGGGATTTCTGTAGTGGAGAGAGAGTTTGAACATTAAATTTTGGAGACTGTATTTAGCGATTTGATATCCACATGTTTTCGACCCTGAACGTGCCAAAGGAGAAGCTGGAAAAGACTAAGAAAGTATTGACATCCTTTTAAACTAATATTATTGAAAGCCTGGAAAGAAATGGATGTAAATTTTTTCTTGCTCGCTTCGCTCGCAGTATTCTGTTGCTAGGATCCGTGTTTGGCGCTTTAATGAGATAATTGTGGAGTAGTTATACTATAGCATTACAAGACAAGCGATATTCTTGATTATGATGAACGATTTTAGGGGTGGTCTTGAGTGATGGCCCCCTGTTTAGGGAGAAGGGGCAGATCGAGTATAGTGTTCGGTAAAGCTAAGGAAAAAGCTACTTTCGGTAGACACGCTGTCGTAATTAAATACTTTGTCCTGATTACGATATTGTTTGAGGACGCGAATGATATGATTTTGGGGGGGAATGGGCACCCCTGGCTCTGAACGTTCAAATTTGTTGGTACGTAAGAAAACAGTTTTTAGTACTATTTTATCCAATTTGGAATGTTTTTAAGTAACTGTGCTTAAATTTGAATATACCAAGAAATGATAAATCCTGAGTGATTCTCTGGTGAATATTAACCTAAACCATGTAAATTGAAACACGGATATCAACACAAAGTGATTTGTTTACGTGACGAACGGTGACGGTGACTGTGATTGACTCCAACTCGGAATGGGAATCGGAACTGGAATCGTTGGAGTGATTCGGAATGCTTTACTGTCCTGTAATATTCTGAATTTATACAAGTGTTTTTGACAAACCACAGTGTGTGTGGGTGTGTTTATCATCTTGAAACTAATTTCTCAATAACCACAAATTATTTATCAAAGTTACATACTATTAGTATGACGGGTAATTGTGGAGTGTAATTGCAAAATATCTGGTAAACAGCAATATTTATACTGTATGGTATGTAAGGTCAAATTCCATGTTAATGGATGTTTGAACTTTGGAAAAACGGAATATGAAATATACCGGGTGAGTTTTCTAGCCTGACCCAACGAAATATCTCGAAAAGTACGCATCTGATGAAAAAAAAGTTCTGAATGAAATTTGTTCGTCTCGAAGGGGCTCATCCAATGATGGCAAACTCCACCCCCCCCCAACACCTCCTGGGGGTGGGGCGAGGGGCAACTTTAAAATCTCAAATGGGAATCCCATTTTTTTATTGCAGATTCGGATTCTCCAGACAAACATACGTAGGTTTTGTCTGAAACGTTTTTTTGGATTTGTGATAGATGGCGCTGTAATCGCAAAAATGAAATATTGCGGAAATGGTGAGGCAAAATGACGAGGCATGTTGAATTTTTATAATAAACTGCATTTAGCATAACCCAGGAACAACGACGTGGACGTAGCAGTATTTTGTTCCCATCGGGGTGCTTTTGTAAGGTGAGTCCCCTCGCCTCTCACCATCGGGGTGCTTGTTTTTAATAATCATTTTACCATAAGTGCTCGAAAATGTCACCACCCACTTCGATACACTGATTTATCCGCATTTGGAATGATTGGACACAACTTTCTTTCGACATGCATTGGTGATTCGTTCAATCATGTTCTCACGCGTTGCTCTAGGGTGGTTAATTATCTCGTTTTTCTAGTGTTTTAATATGGTGTCAGTAAGATGGCGCCCTAGGTGTTGCACACATTGTCGGAGTCTCAGAGTAAATCCGCCCATGACGCGTCGTAGCATCTCCAACGGAATGTTGTGGATCTCTTGCCGCATTCGATCCTTCAAATTATCCCTGGTTCTTGGAGGGTTGTCCTTGAATGCTTTGGATGTTAGGTAACCACAAAAGAAAAAGTCAGGAGCAGCCAAATCGGATGAACGGGCAGGCCACGGAATATCGCCGAATGTGCTGATGAGGCGAGGAAATGCGAGTCTAAGCACATCCATAGACACTCTGGCAGTATGGCTAGTTGCAGCATCTTGCTGGAAGAGTGCTTCTTCATCTTGGTCATAGTCATCGAGGACAGACAGGAAAAAGGTTACCAATATGTCAGCATAACGTCATGGGCGGATTTACTCTGAGACTCCGACAATGTGTGCAAAACCAAGGACGCCATCTTACTGACACCATATCAAAAAAAATTAACATTTTTCAGGTACACTAGCAATTTCAACTCACGTACAGTACATTCATGTTCAAAAATTAATATTTGCTTTCTCTATATTTTGCGAATTTTTTAAATCTTCCCTTTTGATTGCCTCACCCTATATAATGTTAAATTAATCACATACTCTAAGAGCGATTATAAAGTTAAAATTTAATGTTGGTTGGAAATAAGTGTTGTTATGACTAGAGTGTCGGGCAGGGGTTCCCAAACCTTCTCGTTTCACGGCGCTCTTAGTGTTTCAAGATTGATTTTCTGCAACGCCCAAGTCAGAATGTAGGCCTGTCTAACACTTGCAACGCTCAGTTAGTGTGGTGAGGTTGCTTGCATTACGTTTTAAAAAATAAACACATATTACGTCCTCCCCGATGGCGCAGAGGTAGCGTCGTCGGCTTGTAATCAAGGCGTCCCGGGTTCGATACCCGGTGGAGGCACATAGTGGTTCGGATCCCACTTTAAACTGTAAGTCCAGTTCCGATTAGCTTTACTGTGCATAAAGTGGACTTAAAACACCAAACAAACCAAAAATAAACACGTTACAAATTCAGAAACATTTTATATGTAAAAGGTAATAAATAAGCATATTTGGAGCAATCACATCATTTCAGTGAAGATATTGAAACATTTCGCGTCGCCCCTCTAAGTCACACTTTGGGAACCAGTGGTGTAGAGTATAGTATATGCATCTTTCGGCATCCTAACGTTGCCATTGTCATGAGATGCATGTTCATTTGTTCACATCACACGTGTATATCATAATTGTGTCCCTTTCAACTTCCACCCCGAACTTCGATACCAGCTGGAGGCACATAGTGGTTCGGATCCCACTTTAAACTGTAGGTCCAGTCCCCCCTGTGCATAAAGTGGACTTAAAACACCAACTCAATCAATCAATCCCACCCCGAGCTTTCTGCGCGCGTACACCTCTGCGAGAAGACATGTTATTATTTTTTGTTGCCATGAACTGAATTTGTCATAAAATCCGAGATCCATGTATCTGGTTTCACGTCTTCCTTCCCAGTGAATAGAATGTTCAGAACTCTCTCTGTGTGTGTGTGTGTGTGTTGCTGCCCAACGGCTACTCGCTTTCTTGAATGGAAAGTCCGCGAGCACATTGATGCTCCTTCAAGTGGGTTGGGTCTCCACTGAGTGACCTCACTTTCCTGTATTTTATTGAGGATCAACTGCGTTGAGCTAACCCTTCCTAGTAGCCGAAGGCAGTCCACGCTCTACCAACAGATGAATGAATGTAAGAGAATCTGAATTAATGAGTTTGGGGCGAGGCACCAGATGTACGACGGTGTGGGTGACTCACCTCCACTGATGCTATGGGATGTTCTTCTGCCTTTAGAGACACCTGTCGGAGATTTATGTAAATTACACCCGAGATGGCGATCCCTTAAGAAGATGGAGTCGAAAAATGCCTGCAAAATTTGAAGCTTGCAGAATCAAAGAAAGTCATTACGGTAATACTTCCCCATTAGCGATTTCGCGAGTTCGACTCGGCGACACGCCCATATTCACTTATCGCGTGAAGAATAGGTTCGTTCTGATGACCAGGAAAGCGAGTCGCTTGTTGTTGAACAACATTCGCACCTCTCCTCACTGGAACACAGGTGTTTCGGTTGAAGGAGTGGGATGGACGAAAGCTTAGAAAGTAGGTTTCACGAAACTAGTTATTTTCAGGTGAAAATTTCCTTCGACGTTTGAGACACGAATATGTCTCTGGGGCCCGCATTAGACGAAAGCATTTTCCTTAACATTTATGCCATGACCGCAATGTTACCATGTAAAGTGAAAAATCTTATGAAATTTCAGATGCCATGTCATAGAATCGGTCCCAATTTTCGTAGCATAACCAATCAGAAGCGACCTCTAGGTCACGAGTGCAGATATAAGGTAAAGTGCCCGAAATCCTTCCCCTGCCCTAAATTCGTCCCCCTCTTTAACTTCCATGGAAAGTGATGCCATCTTGCGAGAGCAGCAGGAAAATCTTCAGAACCATTCGGTTTCCTACTGGCAGTGACGTAGTTGCTTTGTTCTCTTCATTCACGCTACAATTTTTCAAAAATAGTTTGTCTGAAAGCTAGCTACAGTGTGAAATCAACTTGAAACAGTTATATTGACGCCTCGCGGTAAGTTTTTCATCATTTAGTCATTGATAATATACAGCGTGTCCACAATGAGACTCCAACATTTTGAAAGTCTATAACTTTTTCATTTTAAATTGTACAGCTGTGATTCCGGAAGAAGCAGAAGCAGAAACTCAAAAAGTTTATGTGTTAACGTTTTAGTGCGCGCAATATCCGTAGTGGCGCTGCAGCAATCGATTGTTTGAAAATTGAGATTCCAAACGAGCGTGCACAGGTTGTGTGGTGGTGTGCACAAACGAAATCACTTATTCAAGTGCAACGAAACTTTCGTCGTGTGTACAATAAGGATCCTCCGACATTCACGACTATAAAGAAGTGGTGTGATCAGTTTTTGGCGACCGGCAATGTTTTGAAAGGACACTGTGGTGGTAAACCCAGAATCCAGGAAGAGGTTGTAGAAAATGTGCGGAGGTCATTCGAAAGGAGTCCACAGACGTCAGTAAGACAAGCAGCGAGAGAACTTGGTATGAAACGGTCGACAGTTCACACAGTTCTTCATTGCTTGTCTTACTGACATCTGTGGACTCCTTTCGAATGAACCTGTGCACGCTCGTTTAGAATCTCCATTTTCAAACAATCGAGTGCTGCAGCGCCACTACGGCTATTGCGCGCACTAAAACGTTACCACATAAACTTTTTGAGTTTCTGCTTCTGCTTCTTCCGGAATCACAGCTGTACAATCTGAAATGAAAAAGTTATAGACTTTCAAAATGTTGGAGTCTCATTGTGGACACGCTGTATATTAGTACTTGAATATTGCGTTCCAGTTGTCACGGCCATGCAGCTGTAGTCGTTTGTTCAGGAGCAGTCGCCATTGTTGTTATAACTGAAGTCTTAAATCCGTTTCCTTTGAGATTCTCAAATCCGTACCGGGGACCAATTTAGAACCACCATTATGTATCTTTCTTGTGATATATTTTATTCTTTTCCTGACCACTTAGACTAGTTTTGATTGATGTATGATCACTTGTCGACCTCTTTATAATTATGTTATAACACTTATGCCTTATCCTTGAAAATAAAATTAATGCTAATTAATGAAAAGTATATATTAAACTTCAAGTTCTATGAAGAAGGTGGCGCCAGCGGGGGGTCCGAGGGGGCACGTGATTTCCTCCTCACTCAACAGACAAGCTACAACCTTTGGATGTAACATTTATGTTTCCTCTGAAAACTCTTTACGCAAAGGGTTATAGAGCAATGATTTTGCCTCTAACCCAAACAGAATTGTAAGGAAACTACAAGTATCCAGTTTGTTCTGTGAAGCGAATCTTCGTACTGCTATTCTTGAAACTGGCGTCAATGGATTTAGGAAAACTGGGATTCATTCGTTTGTTCCCGATGTATTTCAAGAGCATGACTTCATAGCCAGACAACTTGAAGGTGCCTGATAATGGAGGGAATGATGACAACCACAATGCTCCAGCTCCACCTCTAGTGGTCAGTCCAAGAGACATCCAGGAAGTTACAGTAATCCAGCCTTCCACATCTTGGTAACAGAAGTCCATAAGATGTCTCTAAAAGCCTCTATGGAAAATAAACAAATGGTGGAAAAGCGTCAGAAGAAACAGTCAAAGGCTAAGAAACGTCTCATCATTGAAGATAAAGATCAGCTTGGAACATCATTGACAAAACCTCCCAAAAAGAAAACAAAGAAATATGACTCAAGTTCAAGCGACTCTGAGGATGAAACACAAGTTCCACTGGTGTCCATCGATGACGAGGATAGTTAAAGCGATGAAGATGCGTCATGTTCTATTTGTGGAAAGCGCTTTTCCCAAGACAAGCGAGGAGAGAAATGGGCAAAGTATTCGAAATCCTTCCAGTGGTGTCACAAGATATGTTCATCTTCAACAAAAGTCAAAATGTAACTTAAGTATAAAAATGTATAAATATCTTTTCGTCTCAATAAATTTATTAGAAGAGATTTGAACACTGTTTTAATCAAATTTCCCGTAAAAATAAATGAGTAGATAATAACTGGAAAGGGGGGACGGAATTAGGACACCTTTTTTGAAAAATCAAAATTTGCGTTCTTTTGATTTTTTTGATTTTTTTTTTGTAAAGAAAGCTTTATTTAGTAGAATCAGACCAGCAGCACTAGTAGGTATGTAGTTGAGTTGCTTCAATCAGTTGTTGAATTATTTGTAACTTTAAACAAATTTTCAGAATTGAAGATTTGGCTTAGAGGGACGGTAGCGACCGCGTGAGATGTAAACCATGTGTCACTTCACATTTTTAAACGAGGGTGAATCAAATATAAACGGGAATTTCTTTCGAACGGCCAGGGAAATCGTGGTACAGCCCTGTGGCCTTGCGGTGTTAATGGTGGGGGTGTGTAGAGTCTGTTCCCTCCCTGGAGTCTTTGCCAACTCTCCACATCAGTTAGTAGCACGATGGGTGAGCAAGAGGTACACCCGTCCGTTGCGCAACGTGTCATTATCAAATTTCTTAGAAAAGAAGGGGTAAAACCAGCTGAAATTTTGACGACACTTTGGGAAGTCCACCCTTTCAAAGACCCGTGTTTATTTAATGGCACAACATTTTTTTGGAAGGTCGACAAACTGTGGAAATGAAAGACACCAACGGCGGCTAAGGACAAGCATCACTCAAGAAAACATTCAGTCTGTTCAGGGTCTTATTGAAGGTGACCGTCGCTTGACAGTGAGTAAAATTACTTGTGCAATGGGCCTAAGCTATGGTAGTGCTTACGCGACCATTCATGGCAACTTGGGCTACCGAAAAATCTCTTAGAGATGGATTCCACGCGTCCTCACCGAGGAGCAAAAAAATTAGCAACTAAAAATCTCCCAAAGGTTCCTGAACATCCACCATATAGTCCAGACTTATCCCCCTGCGACTACCATTTGATTGAGCCACTGAAAGAAGCACTGCGAGGTAAGCGTTTCGAGGATGATGCAGAAGTGGAGGAGTTCGTGGGATATGCTAATGAGATTACCAAACTCCCTATCCGCTGACAAAATTGCATTTCAGTTGCAGGGAGCTATGTAGAAAACTAATGTATTTGTTTTGTATTTTGTTTCAATGATTTATGAAAAATAAATACCCGTTTATATTTGATTCAGCCTCGTACATCGCAATCGCAAAAGTTAACCAGGATGTTCCATGAAATGCTTTCTTGTAAAATACTGTCTGCTATAAGATTTTTGGAAACATTTACATAGCATTTATGCTAGGAGAAATGTTTAAGGAAATGATTCCATATAAAGCGTGCCTTATATTCAGTGGCGTCGCCTGAAAATTATTTCTGGGGCTGAACGAACATTTTCAGGTGGACCCTACTTGGGTGGTCATGATATGCAGTCCCGCTTATCTTATCTGTGCATAAAATGGACTCAAAATGTTATTTAAGGTAAATTTAAAATTATAAAAAATAGTATTTTAAAGGTTCAGTTCGTCTGAAGTCTTGTAACAAACATAATGTATCTACATTTTTATTTGTGCAATCCGTGAACTTAACTAAAACGTTATTTGGGATTAGGAAAAGGCCAGGTCTCAAATCATTGGCGACCGGGAAAAGGACTCGAATGAAGTGTATCTTCGGATTTTGAGGAACGAATGTATTTAGTTCTCAACTTGTAAATTTGATTGCCCTTGTACAATTTTGAAACTTGTGTATATTATGGCTGATAAAACAGGGAAAGATGTAAGACGACATAATCGTAAGAAGGAAACTGTTCATTACTTCAACAATAATTCAACATCTCAAGTGCAAGATGGGGAAGTAAGTAAGCAGACTGGTGCATCTGTGAATATTATCTGTTGTAATGATCCTGATAGTGATCTAAGATCTATACAGTGTGTAAGTTGTTTTCCTTGGTATCATGTTAATTGCTTAAGGTTAACTGCAACACACTGGCGTATTTATTCTACCACCAGTGAACAATTTTATTGTTCTAACTGTAATCCAGAATATGATCCTTTCAAATTACCATCTTATTTGGAAACTGTTACTCCAAATGTTTCTGAACTTCTGGACACCATTAAAGGTATTAAGCTTTCTATGGAGGATAAATTAGATCAAAAGTTTAAGGAATCCAGTGAGCAGCTAAACAGGAAACTTCCGGAATCCCGTCAAGAGATGAAGGAATGCAATGAATAGCTCAATCAAAAACTTCAAGAATCCAATGAACGTATAGTGGGTACTTAAAACAATCAAATGAACAACTAAGAACAAAATTGGGACAATTGAATTCTGATGTGAATACAAAACTAGAAGTTGTCCATCTGGAGCTGGACACAAAGTTTCTACTGTTAATGAATACATAAAGAATGTCAATAGTAGGTTAGACAACATTGTCTCAGAAGTGACAATAAAAGTTGATTCTGTTACCGTTGCATCTGTTAGGTCTAACGAACAGATAGAGAACAAATTGAAAGAAGAATTGAAGACCGTTGATGACAAGTTAATTGTATCAGAGGATTACAGGAAAAACACAAGAGCAACGTTTAGATACTTTTGAAACTAGTAATTTAAATGATAATTCCTCGCAGCTTGTCAACATTAAAGATAGGTTGTCGACCATGGAAACTACGGTACAAAATCTGCAACGACATCTAATACGAATAATGTCAGAAGTTACAGTGAAATGAAACGAAATAGTGTAAATGCAATTCGCCAACCTAACCGAAGAATGGATTCCGGATTGAGTTCGTCTGATACCGATCCTGAAGCTTCGTCAGAAACAACATATGTCAAACGATTTATAAAAAGTTCATGTTCACGTAAACATGTTACTTGGAAACGTAAAGATAATAATGGTTCACAAGTTGCTCAAAGTTTTATTCATGATGTAGGCAGGCGTACTTCCAACCTAAGTACAGGTCTTGTTACGAATCCGTTTAATTTTCGATCTGTTACGTCGACAAACTCAATATGTCACAATATTCATCGAACATCATTTAATAATTGTAATGTTCAGAGTAATCCTTTATCTTGTACTTGGTGTACAAGTGATGAGCTTGCTGATTCGATCAATGTTCCGCTTTGCCGTGAACCTAACCAGGATCATCGTAGTTATGTACACGATATTAAGAAAGAAGTAGGAGAACATTCTAGACATGTTGATCAACATAACACATGTAATAGTACACATAGCACTTGTCCTCAAGCAAAATCTGTGGTAAATTACACTTTCAATCTAAATGCAAGTTGTGATGTTGGAAATCAAGCTAATACGCCTACACCTTTTGTATCTGATAGTGTTAGAACTAGGTGTTTAAAAGTTAATGAGTTAGATCATCTTATTAAGTTTTCCTGCAAAATAGAAGTTCAATCTGCTAGAGAATATATAGAACAATTGACTAGCCCTTTGGATTTGATAGGCATTCCTAAACATTTAAGATTACAAAGTGTGCAAAGGTGCTTTACAAATCGTGCAAGATATTAGTTTAGAGCACATAAACGGCAATTTTCTTCATACGACGATTTCGTTCAAAGGTTTATGAACCAATTCCCGTCAATAGAGATTATTCAGTCAAGCCTTCCTATATTTATTTATTACAATTGTTGATCATTGATTGTATGTAATTTGGTTGCAAGAAAATTTCCAGTGGAAAGGAACTGTAAATCCTTCTTACATTTACTTTTCGAGAATGAATGTAGGTAACCGAGTTACTTCTAAGAATAAGTACCTGTAGTTCTAACTCAATTACCTACTTTTGTGCTAAGTTCCTGGAACTTTGTTATTTTTAAGAAGCAAATTTCCGAACACTGTAACATGACAGTTTCCTGACTATTGAACATAATCCTTTATGTACACAAAAAAACAATCAAGATTCTTTATGTGGAAACTGATGACTATGAAAATAGGAACCTAATCAAGTGTCATCTGGTTCGATTCTCGGTGAGGGAGACCTAAGTTATATGTCCAGTCCTGATTACCCTATCAGCGCAAAAATTAGATCCATAAATACCTGGTGGCTTTTATACAGGGTGTTTCATAAATACTTGAGGGGTTACAAATGTTTATTGCAAGTAAAGTTATGTTAATGAAACCAGTCCAAAACGAACGAGGAACTCAGGTTTTTTTTTAATACCTACAAATGTTGAATGTATGCACCACGGGTGACACGGCACGCACCAACACGATAGGAACGCAAAACGTTTGTGCGTGGATGTTTCGTTAAGCTGAGAGTTCATATCCCTGCCGCTAGGCGACACTCAAATCTCCCACGTCACTCACAGTGTTTTGTGCAATGTTTTTGTCCCCAAGATCACCGGACCTTACACCGTGTGGCTTCTTTTTGTGGGGTTTCATCAAAGACAGGGTATTCGTCCCACGGATGCTATCGACAGCAGGGTTGTTAAAGGTCTAGGAATTTTAAATAAATTCAATTCCGGTCCAGGAGAGAAAATCAGCTAGCGTAAATGGGTTCTGGACCGTAAATAACCTTCTTATCTGTAAAGTATTTCAATTCGGTCCAGGAACCTTTTTCTCCATCAATTTAAATACGGTTCAGGAACCTTTATTCCAGGATCAATTTAAATACGGTCCAGGAACCTTTATTCCAGGATCAATTTAAATACGGTCCAGGAACCTTTATTCCAGGATCAATTTAAATACGGTCCAGGAACCTTTATTCCAGGATCAATTTAAATACGGTCCAGGAACCTTTATTCCAGGATCAATTTAAATACGCTCCAGGAACCTTTATTCCAGGATCAATTTAAATACGGTCCAGGAACCTTTATTCCAGGATCAATTTAAATACGGTCCAGGAACCTTTATTCCAGGATCAATTTAAATACGGTCCAGGAACCTTTATTCCAGGATCAATTTAAATACGGTCCAGGAACCTTTATTCCAGGATCAATTTAAATACGCTCCAGGAACCTTTATTCCAGGATCAATTTAAATACGGTCCAGGAACCTTTATTCAAGGATCAATTTAAATACGGTCCAGGAACCTTTATTCCAGGATCAATTTAAATACGGTCCAGGAACCTTTATTCCAGGATCAATTTAAATACGGCCAGGAACCTTTTTTCCAGGATCAATTTAAATACGGTCCAGGAACCTTTATTCCAGGATCAATTTAAATACGGTCCAGGAACCTTTATTCCAGGATCAATTTAAATACGGTCCAGGAACCTTTATTCCAGGATCAATTTAAATACGGTCCAGGAACCTTTATTCCAGGATCAATTTAAATACGGTCCAGGAACCTTTTTTCCAGGATCAATTTAAATACGGTCCAGGAACCTTTATTCCAGCATCAATTTAAATACGGTCCAGGAACCTTTATTCCAGGATCAATTTAAATACGGTCCAGGAACCTTTATTCCAGGATCAATTTAAATACGGTCCAGGAACCTTTATTCCAGGATCAATTTAAATACGGTCCAGGGACCTTTATTCCAGGATCAATTTAAATACGGTCCAGGGACCTTTATTACAGGATCAATTTAAATACGGTCCAGGGACCTTTATTCCAGGATCAATTTAAATACGGTCCAGGGACCTTTATTCCAGGATCAATTTAAATACGGTCCAGGGACCTTTATTCCAGGATCAATTTAAATACGGTCCAGGAACCTTTATTCCAGGATCAATTTAAATACGGTCCAGGAACCTTTATTCCCGGATCAATTTAAATACGGTCCAGGAACCTTTATTCCAGGATCAATTTAAATACGGTCCAGGAACCTTTATTCCAGGATCAATTTAAATACGCTCCAGGAACCTTTATTCCAGGATCAATTTAAATACGGTCCAGGAACCTTTATTCCAGGATCAATTTAAATACGGTCCAGGAACCTTTATTCCAGGATCAATTTAAATACGGTCCAGGAACCTTTATTCCAGGATCAATTTAAATACGGTCCAGGAACCTTTATTCCAGGATCAATTTAAATACGCTCCAGGAACCTTTATTCCAGGATCAATTTAAATACGGTCCAGGAACCTTTATTCCAGGATCAATTTAAATACGGTCCAGGAACCTTTATTCCAGGATCAATTTAAATACGGTCCAGGAACCTTTATTCCAGGATCAATTTAAATACGGTCCAGGAACCTTTATTCCAGGATCAATTTAAATACGCTCCAGGAACCTTTATTCCAGGATCAATTTAAATACGGTCCAGGAACCTTTATTCAAGGATCAATTTAAATACGGTCCAGGAACCTTTATTCCAGGATCAATTTAAATACGGTCCAGGAACCTTTATTCCAGGATCAATTTAAATACGGCCAGGAACCTTTTTTCCAGGATCAATTTAAATACGGTCCAGGAACCTTTATTCCAGGATCAATTTAAATACGGTCCAGGAACCTTTATTCCAGGATCAATTTAAATACGGTCCAGGAACCTTTATTCCAGGATCAATTTAAATACGGTCCAGGAACCTTTATTCCAGGATCAATTTAAATACGCTCCAGGAACCTTTATTCCAGGATCAATTTAAATACGCTCCAGGAACCTTTATTCCAGGATCAATTTAAATACGCTCCAGGAACCTTTATTCCAGGATCAATTTAAATACGGTCCAGGAACCTTTATTCCAGGATCAATTTAAATACGGTCCAGGAACCTTTATTCCAGGATCAATTTAAATACGGTCCAGCAACCTTTATTCCAGGATCAATTTAAATACGCTCCAGGAACCTTTATTCCAGGATCAATTTAAATACGGTCCAGGAACCTTTATTCCAGGATCAATTTAAATACGGTCCAGGAACCTTTATTCCAGGATCAATTTAAATACGGTCCAGGAACCTTTATTCCAGGATCAATTTAAATACGGTCCAGGAACCTTTATTCCAGGATCAATTTAAATACGGTCCAGGAACCTTTATTCCAGGATCAATTTAAATACGGTCCAGGAACCTTTATTCCAGGATCAATTTAAATACGGTCCAGGAACCTTTATTCCAGGATCAATTTAAATACGGTCCAGGAACCTTTATTCCAGGATCAATTTAAATACGCTCCAGGAACCTTTATTCCAGGATCAATTTAAATACGGTCCAGGAACCTTTATTCAAGGATCAATTTAAATACGGTCCAGGAACCTTTATTCCAGGATCAATTTAAATACGGTCCAGGAACCTTTATTCCAGGATCAATTTAAATACGGCCAGGAACCTTTTTTCCAGGATCAATTTAAATACGGTCCAGGAACCTTTATTCCAGGATCAATTTAAATACGGTCCAGGAACCTTTATTCCAGGATCAATTTAAATACGGTCCAGGAACCTTTATTCCAGGATCAATTTAAATACGCTCCAGGAACCTTTATTCCAGGATCAATTTAAATACGCTCCAGGAACCTTTATTCCAGGATCAATTTAAATACGCTCCAGGAACCTTTATTCCAGGATCAATTTAAATACGGTCCAGGAACCTTTATTCCAGGATCAATTTAAATACGGTCCAGGAACCTTTATTCCAGGATCAATTTAAATACGGTCCAGGAACCTTTATTCCAGGATCAATTTAAATACGGTCCAGGAACCTTTATTCCAGGATCAATTTAAATACGGTCCAGGAACCTTTATTCCAGGATCAATTTAAATACGGTCCAGGAACCTTTATTCCAGGATCAATTTAAATACGGTCCAGGAACCTTTATTCCAGGATCAATTTAAATACGGTCCAGGAACCTTTATTCCAGGATCAATTTAAATACGGTCCAGGAACCTTTATTCCAGGATCAATTTAAATACGGTCCAGGAACCTTTATTCCAGGATCAATTTAAATACGGTCCAGGAACCTTTATTCCAGGATCAATTTAAATACGGTCCAGGAACCTTTATTCCAGGATCAATTTAAATACGGTCCAGGAACCTTTATTCCAGGATCAATTTAAATACGGTCCAGGAACCTTTATTCCAGGATCAATTTAAATACGGTCCAGGAACCTTTATTCCAGGATCAATTTAAATACGGTCCAGGAACCTTTATTCCAGGATCAATTTAAATACGGTCCAGGAACCTTTATTCCAGGATCAATTTAAATACGGTCCAGGAACCTTTATTCCAGGATCAATTTAAATACGGTCCAGGAACCTTTATTCCAGGATCAATTTAAATACGCTCCAGGAACCTTTATTCCAGGATCAATTTAAATACGGTCCAGGAACCTTTATTCCAGGATCAATTTAAATACGGTCCAGGGACCTTTATTCCAGGATCAATTTAAATACGGTCCAGGAACCTTTATTCCAGGATCAATTTAAATACGGTCCAGGAACCTTTTTTCCAGGATCAATTTAAATACGGTCCAGGAACCTTTATTCCAGGATCAATTTAAATACGCTCCAGGAACCTTTATTCCAGGATCAATTTAAATACGGTCCAGGAACCTTTATTCAAGGATCAATTTAAATACGGTCCAGGAACCTTTATTCCAGGATCAATTTAAATACGGTCCAGGAACCTTTATTCCAGGATCAATTTAAATACGGTCCAGGAACCTTTATTCCAGGATCAATTTAAATACGCTCCAGGAACCTTTATTCCAGGATCAATTTAAATACGGTCCAGGAACCTTTATTCCAGGATCAATTTAAATACGGTCCAGGAACCTTTATTCCAGGATCAATTTAAATACGGTCCAGGAACCTTTATTCCAGGATCAATTTAAATACGGTCCAGGAACCTTTATTCCAGGATCAATTTAAATACGCTCCAGGAACCTTTATTCCAGGATCAATTTAAATACGGTCCAGGAACCTTTATTCAAGGATCAATTTAAATACGGTCCAGGAACCTTTATTCCAGGATCAATTTAAATACGGTCCAGGAACCTTTATTCCAGGATCAATTTAAATACGGCCAGGAACCTTTTTTCCAGGATCAATTTAAATACGGTCCAGGAACCTTTATTCCAGGATCAATTTAAATACGGTCCAGGAACCTTTATTCCAGGATCAATTTAAATACGGTCCAGGAACCTTTATTCCAGGATCAATTTAAATACGGTCCAGGAACCTTTATTCCAGGATCAATTTAAATACGGTCCAGGAACCTTTTTTCCAGGATCAATTTAAATACGGTCCAGGAACCTTTATTCCAGCATCAATTTAAATACGGTCCAGGAACCTTTATTCCAGGATCAATTTAAATACGGTCCAGGAACCTTTATTCCAGGATCAATTTAAATACGGTCCAGGAACCTTTATTCCAGGATCAATTTAAATACGGTCCAGGGACCTTTATTCCAGGATCAATTTAAATACGGTCCAGGGACCTTTATTACAGGATCAATTTAAATACGGTCCAGGGACCTTTATTCCAGGATCAATTTAAATACGGTCCAGGGACCTTTATTCCAGGATCAATTTAAATACGGTCCAGGGACCTTTATTCCAGGATCAATTTAAATACGGTCCAGGGACCTTTATTCCAGGATCAATTTAAATACGGTCCAGGGACCTTTATTCCAGGATCAATTTAAATACGCTCCAGGAACCTTTATTCCAGGATCAATTTAAATACGGTCCAGGAACCTTTATTCCAGGATCAATTTAAATACGGTCCAGGAACCTTTATTCCAGGATCAATTTAAATACGGTCCAGGAACCTTTATTCCAGGATCAATTTAAATACGGTCCAGGAACCTTTATTCCAGGATCAATTTAAATACGGTCCAGGAACCTTTATTCCAGGATCAATTTAAATACGGTCCAGGAACCTTTATTCCAGGATCAATTTAAATACGGTCCAGGAACCTTTATTCCAGGATCAATTTAAATACGGTCCAGGAACCTTTATTCCAGGATCAATTTAAATACGGTCCAGGAAACTTTATTCCAGGATCAATTTAAATACGGTCCAGGAACCTTTATTCCAGGATCAATTTAAATACGGTCCAGGAACCTTTATTCCAGGATCAATTTAAATACGGTCCAGGAACCTTTATTCCAGGATCAATTTAAATACGTCCAGGAACCTTTATTCCAGGATCAATTTAAATACGGTCCAGGAACCTTTATTCCAGGATCAATTTAAATACGGTCCAGGAACCTTTATTCCAGGATCAATTTAAATACGGTCCAGGAACCTTTATTCCAGGATCAATTTAAATACGGTCCAGGAACCTTTATTCCAGGATCAATTTAAATACGGTCCAGGAACCTTTATTCCAGGATCAATTTAAATACGGTCCAGGAACCTTTATTCCAGGATCAATTTAAATACGGTCCAGGAACCTTTATTCCAGGATCAATTTAAATACGGTCCAGGAACCTTTATTCCAGGATCAATTTAAATACGGTCCAGGAACCTTTATTCCAGGATCAATTTAAATACGGTCCAGGAACCTTTATTCCAGGATCAATTTAAATACGGTCCAGGAACCTTTTTTCCAGGATCAATTTAAATACGCTCCAGGAACCTTTATTCCAGGATCAATTTAAATACGCTCCAGGAACCTTTATTCCAGGATCAATTTAAATACGGTCCAGGAACCTTTATTCCAGGATCAATTTAAATACGGTCCAGGAACCTTTATTCCAGGATCAATTTAAATACGGTCCAGGAACCTTTATTCCAGGATCAATTTAAATACGGTCCAGGAACCTTTATTCCAGGATCAATTTAAATACGGTCCAGGAAACTTTATTCCAGGATCAATTTAAATACGGTCCAGGAACCTTTATTCCAGGATCAATTTAAATACGTTCCAGGAACTTTTATTCCAGGATCAATTTAAATACGCTCCAGGAACCTTTATTCCAGGATCAATTTAAATACGGTCCAGGAACCTTTATTCCAGGATCAATTTAAATACGGTCCAGGAACCTTTATTCCAGGATCAATTTAAATACGGTCCAGGAACCTTTATTCCAGGATCAATTTAAATACGCTCCAGGAACCTTTATTCCAGGATCAATTTAAATACGGTCCAGGAACCTTTATTCCAGGATCAATTTAAATACGGTCCCGGAACCTTTATTCCAGGATCAATTTAAATACGGTCCAGGGACCTTTATTCCAGGATCAATTTAAATACGGTCCAGGGACCTTTATTCCAGGATCAATTTAAATACGGTCCAGGGACCTTTATTCCAGGATCAATTTAAATACGGTCCAGGGACCTTTATTCCAGGATCAATTTAAATACGGTCCAGGGACCTTTATTCCAGGATCAATTTAAATACGGTCCAGGGACCTTTATTCCAGGATCAATTTAAATACGGTCCAGGGACCTTTATTCCAGGATCAATTTAAATACGGTCCAGGGACCTTTATTCCAGGATCAATTTAAATACGGTCCAGGGACCTTTATTCCAGGATCAATTTAAATACGCTCCAGGAACCTTTATTCCAGGATCAATTTAAATACGGTCCAGGAACCTTTATTCCAGGATCAATTTAAATACGGTCCAGGAACCTTTATTCCAGGATCAATTTAAATACGGTCCAGGAACCTTTATTCCAGGATCAATTTAAATACGGTCCAGGAACCTTTATTCCAGGATCAATTTAAATACGGTCCAGGAACCTTTATTCCAGGATCAATTTAAATACGGTCCAGGAACCTTTATTCCAGGATCAATTTAAATACGGTCCAGGAACCTTTATTCCAGGATCAATTTAAATACGGTCCAGGAACCTTTATTCCAGGATCAATTTAAATACGGTCCAGGAACCTTTATTCCAGGATCAATTTAAATACGGTCCAGGAACCTTTATTCCAGGATCAATTTAAATACGGTCCAGGAACCTTTATTCCAGGATCAATTTAAATACGGTCCAGGAACCTTTATTCCAGGATCAATTTAAATACGGTCCAGGAACCTTTATTCCAGGATCAATTTAAATACGGTCCAGGAACCTTTATTCCAGGATCAATTTAAATACGGTCCAGGAACCTTTATTCCAGGATCAATTTAAATACGGTCCAGGAACCTTTATTCCAGGATCAATTTAAATACGGTCCAGGAACCTTTATTCCAGGATCAATTTAAATACGGTCCAGGAACCTTTATTCCAGGATCAATTTAAATACGGTCCAGGAACCTTTATTCCAGGATCAATTTAAATACGGTCCAGGAACCTTTATTCCAGGATCAATTTAAATACGGTCCAGGAACCTTTATTCCAGGATCAATTTAAATACGGTCCAGGAACCTTTATTCCAGGATCAATTTAAATACGGTCCAGGAACCTTTATTCCAGGATCAATTTAAATACGGTCCAGGAACCTTTATTCCAGGATCAATTTAAATACGGTCCAGGAACCTTTATTCCAGGATCAATTTAAATACGGTCCAGGAACCTTTATTCCAGGATCAATTTAAATACGGTCCAGGAAACTTTATTCCAGGATCAATTTAAATACGGTCCAGGAACCTTTATTCCAGGATCAATTTAAATACGGTCCAGGAACCTTTATTCCAGGATCAATTTAAATACGGTCCAGGAACCTTTATTCCAGGATCAATTTAAATACGGTCCAGGAACCTTTATTCCAGGATCAATTTGAATACGGTCCAGGAACCTTTATTCCAGGATCAATTTGAATACGGTCCAGGAACCTTTATTCCAGGATCAATTTGAATACGGTCCAGGAACCTTTATTCCAGGATCAATTTGAATACGGTCCAGGAACCTTTATTCCAGGATCAATTTAAATACGGTCCAGGAACCTTTATTCCAGGATCAATTAAAATACGGTCCAGGAACCTTTATTGCAGGATCAATTAAAATACGGTCCAGGAACCTTTATTGCAGGATCAATTTAAATACGGTCCAGGAACCTTTATTCCGGGATCAATTTAAATACGGTCCAGGAACCTTTATTCCGGGATCAATTTAAATACGGTCCAGGAACCTTTATTCCGGGATCAATTTAAATACGGTCCAGGAACCTTTATTCCGGGATCAATTTAAATACGGTCCAGGAACCTTTTTTCCGGGATCAATTTAAATACGGTCCAGGAACCTTTATTCCGGGATCAATTTAAATACGGTCCAGGAACCTTTATTCCGGGATCAATTTAAATACGGTCCAGGAACCTTTATTCCGGGATCAATTTAAATACGGTCCAGGAACCTTTATTCCGGGATCAATTTAAATACGGTCCAGGAACCTTTATTCCGGGATCAATTTAAATACGGTCCAGGAACCTTTATTCCGGGATCAATTTAAATACGGTCCAGGAACCTTTTTTCCGGGATCAATTTAAATACGGTCCAGGAACCTTTATTCCGGGATCAATTTAAATACGGTCCAGGAACCTTTATTCCGGGATCAATTTAAATACGGTCCAGGAACCTTTATTCCGGGATCAATTTAAATACGGTCCAGGAACCTTTATTCCAGGATCAATTTAAATACGGTCCAGGAACCTTTATTCCAGGATCAATTTAAATACGGTCCAGGAACCTTTTTTCCAGGATCAATTTAAATACGGTCCAGGAACCTTTTTTCCAGGATCAATTTAAATACGGTCCAGGAACCTTTATTCCAGGATCAATTTAAATACGCTCCAGGAACCTTTATTCCAGGATCAATTTAAATACGGTCCAGGAACCTTTATTCCAGGATCAATTTAAATACGGTCCAGGAACCTTTATTCCAGGATCAATTTAAATACGGTCCAGGAACCTTTATTCCAGGATCAATTTAAATACGGTCCAGGAACCTTTATTCCAGGATCAATTTAAATACGGTCCAGGAACCTTTATTCCAGGATCAATTTAAATACGGTCCAGGAACCTTTATTCCAGGATCAATTTAAATACGTTCCAGGAACCTTTATTCCAGGATCAATTTAAATACGTTCCAGGAACCTTTATTCCAGGATCAATTTAAATACGCTCCAGGAACATTTATTCCAGGATCAATTTAAATACGCTCCAGGAACCTTTATTCCAGGATCAATTTAAATACGCTCCAGGAACCTTTATTCCAGGATCAATTTAAATACGGTCCAGGAACCTTTATTCCAGGATCAATTTAAATACGCTCCAGGAACCTTTATTCCAGGATCAATTTAAATACGCTCCAGGAACCTTTATTCCAGGATCAATTTAAATACGGTCCCGGAACCTTTATTCCAGGATCAATTTAAATACGGTCCAGGGACCTTTATTCCAGGATCAATTTAAATACGGTCCAGGGACCTTTATTCCAGGATCAATTTAAATACGGTCCAGGGACCTTTATTACAGGATCAATTTAAATACGGTCCAGGGACCTTTATTCCAGGATCAATTTAAATACGGTCCAGGAACCTTTATTCCAGGATCAATTTAAATACGGTCCAGGGACCTTTATTCCAGGATCAATTTAAATAAGGTCCAGGGACCTTTATTCCAGGATCAATTTAAATACGGTCCAGCGACCTTTATTCCAGGATCAATTTAAATACGCTCCAGGAACCTTTATTCCAGGATCAATTTAAATACGGTCCAGGAACCTTTATTCCAGGATCAATTTAAATACGGTCCAGGAACCTTTATTCCAGGATCAATTTAAATACGGTCCAGGAACCTTTATTCCAGGATCAATTTAAATACGGTCCAGGAACCTTTATTCCAGGATCAATTTAAATACGGTCCAGGAACCTTTATTCCAGGATCAATTTAAATACGGTCCAGGAACCTTTATTCCAGGATCAATTTAAATACGGTCCAGGAACCTTTATTCCAGGATCAATTTAAATACGGTCCAGGAACCTTTATTCCAGGATCAATTTAAATACGGTCCAGGAACCTTTATTCCAGGATCAATTTAAATACGGTCCAGGAACCTTTATTCCAGGATCAATTTAAATACGGTCCAGGAACCTTTATTCCAGGATCAATTTAAATACGGTCCAGGAACCTTTATTCCAGGATCAATTTAAATACGGTCCAGGAACCTTTATTCCAGGATCAATTTAAATACGGTCCAGGAACCTTTATTCCAGGATCAATTTAAATACGGTCCAGGAAACTTTATTCCAGGATCAATTTAAATACGGTCCAGGAACCTTTATTCCAGGATCAATTTAAATACGGTCCAGGAACCTTTATTCCAGGATCAATTTAAATACGGTCCAGGAACCTTTATTCCAGGATCAATTTAAATACGGTCCAGGAACCTTTATTCCAGGATCAATTTAAATACGGTCCAGGAACCTTTATTCCAGGATCAATTTAAATACGGTCCAGGAACCTTTATTCCAGGATCAATTTAAATACGGTCAAGGAACCTTTATTCCATGATCAATTTAAATACGGTCCAGGAACCTTTATTCCAGGATCAATTTAAATACGGTCCAGGAACCTTTATTCCAGGATCAATTTAAATACGGTCCAGGAACCTTTATTCCAGGATCAATTTAAATACGGTCCAGGAACCTTTATTCCAGGATCAATTTAAATACGGTCCAGGAACCTTTATTCCAGGATCAATTTAAATACGGTCCAGGAACCTTTATTCCAGGATCAATTTAAATACGGTCCAGGAACCTTTATTCCAGGATCAATTTAAATACGGTCCAGGAACCTTTATTCCAGGATCAATTTAAATACGGTCCAGGAACCTTTATTCCAGGATCAATTTAAATACGGTCCAGGAACCTTTATTCCAGGATCAATTTAAATACGGTCCAGGAACCTTTATTCCAGGATCAATTTAAATACGGTCCAGGAACCTTTATTCCAGGATCAATTTAAATACGGTCCAGGAACCTTTATTCCAGGATCAATTTAAATACGGTCCAGGAACCTTTATTCCAGGATCAATTTAAATACGGTCCAGGAACCTTTATTCCAGGATCAATTTAAATACGGTCCAGGAACCTTTATTCCAGGATCAATTTAAATACGGTCCAGGAACCTTTATTCCAGGATCAATTTAAATACGGTCCAGGAACCTTTATTCCAGGATCAATTTAAATACGGTCCAGGAACCTTTATTCCAGGATCAATTTAAATACGGTCCAGGAACCTTTATTCCAGGATCAATTTAAATACGGTCCAGGAACCTTTATTCCAGGATCAATTTAAATACGGTCCAGGAACCTTTATTCCAGGATCAATTTAAATACGGTCCAGGAACCTTTATTCCAGGATCAATTTAAATACGGTCCAGGAACCTTTATTCCAGGATCAATTTAAATACGGTCCAGGAACCTTTATTCCAGGATCAATTTAAATACGGTCCAGGAACCTTTATTCCAGGATCAATTTAAATACGGTCCAGGAACCTTTATTCCAGGATCAATTTAAATACGGTCCAGGAACCTTTATTCCAGGATCAATTTAAATACGGTCCAGGAACCTTTATTCCAGGATCAATTTAAATACGGTCCAGGAACCTTTATTCCGGGATCAATTTAAATACGGTCCAGGAACCTTTATTCCGGGATCAATTTAAATACGGTCCAGGAACCTTTTTTCCGGGATCAATTTAAATACGGTCCAGGAACCTTTTTTCCGGGATCAATTTAAATACGGTCCAGGAACCTTTATTCCGGGATCAATTTAAATACGGTCCAGGAACCTTTATTCCGGGATCAATTTAAATACGGTCCAGGAACCTTTATTCCGGGATCAATTTAAATACGGTCCAGGAACCTTTATTCCGGGATCAATTTAAATACGGTCCAGGAACCTTTATTCCGGGATCAATTTAAATACGGTCCAGGAACCTTTATTCCGGGATCAATTTAAATACGGTCCAGGAACCTTTATTCCAGGATCAATTTAAATACGGTCCAGGAACCTTTATTCCAGGATCAATTTAAATACGGTCCAGGAACCTTTATTCCAGGATCAATTTAAATACGGTCCAGGAACCTTTATTCCAGGATCAATTTAAATACGGTCCAGGAACCTTTATTCCAGGATCAATTTAAATACGGTCCAGGAACCTTTATTCCAGGATCAATTTAAATACGGTCCAGGAACCTTTATTCCAGGATCAATTTAAATACGGTCCAGGAACCTTTATTCCAGGATCAATTTAAATACGGTCCAGGAACCTTTATTCCAGGATCAATTTAAATACGCTCCAGGAAGCTTTATTCCAGGATCAATTTAAATACGGTCCAGGAATTTTTATTCCAGGATCAATTTAAATACGGTCCAGGAACCTTTATTCCAGGATCAATTTAAATACGGTCCAGGAACCTTTATTCCAGGATCAATTTAAATACGGTCCAGGAACCTTTATTCCAGGATCAATTTAAATACGGTCCAGGAACCTTTATTCCAGGATCAATTTAAATACGGTCCAGGAACCTTTATTCCAGGATCAATTTAAATACGGTCCAGGAACCTTTATTCCAGGATCAATTTAAATACGGTCCAGGAACCTTTATTCCAGGATCAATTTAAATACGGTCCAGGAACCTTTATACCAGGATCAATTTAAATACGGTCCAGGGACCTTTATTCCAGGATCAATTTAAATACGCTCCAGGGACCTTTATTCCAGGATCAATTTAAATACGCTCCAGGGACCTTTATTCCAGGATCAATTTAAATACGGTCCAGGGACCTTTATTCCAGGATCAATTTAAATACGGTCCAGGGACCTTTATTCCAGGATCAATTTAAATACGGTCCAGGGACCTTTATTCCAGGATCAATTTAAATATGCTCCAGGAACCTTTATTCCAGGATCAATTTAAATACGGTCCAGGAACCTTTATTCCAGGATCAATTTAAATACGGTCCAGGAACCTTTATTCCAGGATCAATTTAAATACGGTCCAGGAACCTTTATTCCAGGATCAATTTAAATACGGTCCAGGAACCTTTATTCCAGGATCAATTTAAATACGCTCCAGGAACCTTTATTCCAGGATCAATTTAAATACGCTCCAGGAAACTTTATTCCAGGATCAATTTAAATACGGTCCAGGAACCTTTATTCCAGGATCAATTTAAATACGGTCCAGGAACCTTTATTCCAGGATCAATTTAAATACGGTCCAGGAACCTTTATTCCAGGATCAATTTAAATACGGTCCAGGAACCTTTATTCCAGGATCAATTTAAATACGGTCCAGGAACCTTTATTCCAGGATCAATTTAAATACGGTCCAGGAACCTTTATTCCAGGATCAATTTAAATACGGTCCAGGAACCTTTATTCCAGGATCAATTTAAATACGGTCCAGGAACCTGTATTCCAGGATCAATTTAAATACGGTCCAGGAACCTTTATTCCAGGATCAATTTAAATACGGTCCAGGAACCTTTATTCCAGGATCAATTTAAATACGGTCCAGGAACCTTTATTCCAGGATCAATTTAAATACGGTCCAGGAACCTTTATTCCAGGATCAATTTAAATACGGTCCAGGAACCTTTATTCCAGGATCAATTTAAATACGGTCCAGGAACCTTTATTCCAGGATCAATTTAAATACGGTCCAGGAACCTTTATTCCAGGATCAATTTAAATACGCTCCAGGAACCTTTATTCCAGGATCAATTTAAATACGGTCCAGGAACCTTTATTCCAGGATCAATTTAAATACGGTCCAGGAACCTTTATTCCAGGATCAATTTAAATACGGTCCAGGAACCTTTATTCCAGGATCAATTTAAATACGGTCCAGGAACCTTTATTGCAGGATCAATTTAAATACGGTCCAGGAACCTTTATTCCAGGATCAATTTAAATACGGTCCAGGAACCTTTATTCCAGGATCAATTTAAATACGGTCCAGGAACCTTTATTCCAGGATCAATTTAAATACGGTCCAGGAACCTTTATTCCAGGATCAATTTAAATACGGTCCAGGAACCTTTATTCCAGGATCAATTTAAATACGGTCCAGGAACCTTTATTCCAGGATCAATTTAAATACGGTCCAGGAACCTTTATTCCAGGATCAATTTAAATACGGTCCAGGAACCTTTATTCCAGGATCAATTTAAATACGGTCCAGGAACCTTTATTCCAGGATCAATTTAAATACGGTCCAGGAACCTTTATTCCAGGATCAATTTAAATACGGTCCAGGAACCTTTATTCCAGGATCAATTTAAATACGGTCCAGGAACCTTTATTCCAGGATCAATTTAAATACGGTCCAGGAACCTTTATTCCAGGATCAATTTAAATACGGTCCAGGAACCTTTATTCCAGGATCAATTTAAATACGGTCCAGGAACCTTTATTCCAGGATCAATTTAAATACGGTCCAGGAACCTTTATTCCAGGATCAATTTAAATACGGTCCAGGAACCTTTATTCCAGGATCAATTTAAATACGGTCCAGGAACCTTTATTCCAGGATCAATTTAAATACGGTCCAGGAACCTTTATTCCAGGATCAATTTAAATACGGTCCAGGAACCTTTATTCCAGGATCAATTTAAATTAGGTCCAGGAACCTTTATTCCAGGATCAATTTAAATACGGTCCAGGAACCTTTTTTCCAGGATCAATTTAAATACGGTCCAGGAACCTTTATTCCAGGATCAATTTAAATACGGTCCAGGAACCTTTATTCCAGGATCAATTTAAATACGCTCCAGGAACCTTTATTCCAGGATCAATTTAAATACGGTCCAGGAACCTTTATTCCAGGATCAATTTAAATACGGTCCAGGAACCTTTATTCCAGGATCAATTTAAATACGCTCCAGGAACCTTTATTCCAGGATCAATTTAAATACGGTCCAGGAACCTTTATTCCAGGATCAATTTAAATATGGTATAAGCAGTACGGTCCTGGCTATCTAGTTGAGCATGAGCAAATCAAAATGCGGTTTTTTGGATAAGAGGGAGCGGGGGTTCTGAAGTAAACGATTCAAATGGTGTTAATTGATTGATCGATTCGATTAACTTTACTTCGCTTTTCCGACACTTTTCATTTTGAAAATGAAAAGACGAGACGACGATCACGAACGCAAAACATAAATCTCACAAAGGATTATATTGGTTGAGAGTATAGGCGCCAGACCCTCCTTAGCCTGCAACAACAGTTTTACATTAGGTACGGTACTTTAATTGTTGCCTTAAACACGTGCTCGTGTTGCTAACGGCTGATCATGACCTGGATGTAATTAAGAAATTATTCAATTAAATCGAACTTACAGTCCAAATCAGTGTTGTGGGAGGATAGTCTGGAGCCAGTAGGATTTTTCTCAGGAGGGAAAGGTCATAGAAACTTTATTATTATTATTATTATTATTATTATTATTATTTTATTACTGCTTTTATTGTTCCTATTATTTTTGTTGTTATTATTATTACCAGTACTACCACTACTTATGTTTTTTTTAAAATTACATGCATTTGTATTTTCTATATTCTGTATATCTAGATACAATTTGCATAACTGTATACTGACAAAAAGCTGTTTTTTATAGTTAGATAATCAGTGTAAAATACACTGTAAGTTTAACTGTAACCCAACTTCAATTAATAATAATAATAATAGTTGCTGTAACTTACGACACAGAAAACAACATTTTTTTGTTGTAAAATATCTCTACAATAATCTCAAGGAGGGGGGCAAGTGCACACCCTGGCCCCTCCCTGCGGGCGCCCTTGGTTGTGTCCACAATATTTTGCACCAAAACTGGATCCGCTGCGGTTCAGTTCTTAGGTTCCAGAGTAAACTCTTTAATAAAATGGGTAACTGTGGGAAACCCTGTTAAGGTTAAGGCGGCCGGAGCATGGTGCTGATCACATCACTTCAACCTGTTCTTTATCCGCGCATCTCCAACATCCCTTTAATATGTCCAAAAATGTTTGTCAATTTTTCAATTTATGGTAATTTTGGCTCTTAATGTACAGTCACCGCCAAAAAAATGGAACACCTAAATCCCTGCAAGGTGTTGTGTGTTGCGTAACTCTAAGTGGATTTTAATAGCAAATTTTCCCCTAAATACGAACTCCCCACCCTTCCGGTGAAAAAATCTTGATAAACCCTTTACTTCAGCCATGTCCGAGATCATGAACGTGTCCAGCTCCTATCTCATTCCCAACCCGCATTAATCTTCTTGGTTTGCAGTCTGAAGTGGAATGCTTTTGTTCATCCCATGAGATTTCTGGAAAGAGTTAATGTACTAGGGACGTTCAATATATAAGTTTCCCTGTGCTATAAAATATTGTATAAAGCAATGCCGTTAAAGAGAAGCACATGAATGACAAGCGTCATCCTTCGTCTACAAAGAACAACAATTGATTCGTTATCAGACGTGAAAGCGCATGCGCTCAAGGGCGAAAAGTAAATGCTTGTTCGGAAAACTCGGGCTCGCGTCATAAGGAGTTCAGAAGCGTGGATGCTAAGGGCGTTCTGCTTATGGACTTTTTGGAACGAGGAAGAACAATTAATGCTGACCGTTATTGTCAAATATAGGATAAACTGAAAAACGCAATTCGACATCAGCGACCAGGTCTCCTGTCAGCTGGTGTCATTCTTCTTGACGATAACGCTCGCCCCTACTCAGCAGTGCAAACACAACACAAAATGGAAGAATTTGGGTGGGAACGGCTGCCCCACCCTCCATACAGCCCCGATTTAGCACCGAGTGATTTCCATCTTTTTCCGGTGTTAAAGTCTGAATTGCAAGGTTACCGTTTCGAAACAGATGAAGAAGTGAAGCGTAATGTGAGAATAGTGCTCAATAGCCAGAGCCCTGATTTTCTTGCAAAGGGTATGGACAAATTGGTGCAACGGTGGGACAAATGCCTGAATCTCTATGGGGATTATGTGGAGAAGTGAGGAAGGATCCTCCTACACATCTATGTATAGTTTTCTAATGTATCTTAAAAATAAAATATTTTACAGCATACGGAAACTTATATATTGAACAACCCACGTAATTCGAATTGTGAAATTGTAGAGATATTTTATAACAAAAAATATTGTTTCTTGTGACTTACAAGCCGTAAGTTACAGTACCAATTATTATTATTATTATTATTATTGAAATAGGGTTACATTTAAGCTTCAGTCTAATATCTAACTATAAAAAACAGCTTTTTGTCCTCCATGAATTAATATGGTAAGTGCGTACATAGTTATGGAAATATGTACATATAGGGCACACATTTTCAGTCAACGCATAAAAGCTGTTTATTTATCTTTTTATTTATTTTCAATTTTTCAGTTCTTGAGGAACTTTAAAAATGTACGATGGCTAAGTTCTGTATCACCATGTAGCGACAATATGCGCGCAAAACAATAGTAGGCTTTAACCATCTGTCCCACATGGGTGGGACAGATGGCGCAGTGGGAATACGATCTGAATACAACAATTTAGCGCCTCACATCTTCTTCCGTGGTTACATTTTTTCACTGTCCCACACGCAGAGCACTTATCAGGATAAACTGAACGAGTTTCATGGAACCTGCTTACGTATTTGATGCATTGTATCCTGTTTGCTGTGGACATTAACTCTTGGTACAGTTGTAGGCAGTGATGAGCGTCTACGCGTAAACAACGATAGTCTACATTCTACACGTAGACTATTTTATACACGTACATTACGTAATCTATGTAAACAACATGGCGAAAGATGATAACTTAACAAAGGGCACCGTGGAATTAAAATAAAATTATACTGCGTATCAGTTGCTGATGTCTGAAGAGAACTTTTCATACTCTTTCTTTCAAATTCGAACAATTTCTCACCTAGGAAGAAACCTAATATAGGAAATATTCTAGTGTTTTATGGGAAAAAGACCACTCTTGCCTCACGACTGCCATCTGTTGTTGTTTTTTGCATACTATTTATCTTCTTCCATACTTGATGATAGAAGAGAAGAGAAATTTTGTTGTAAATAGGATTCTTTTAATTTCGTTGAGAACCAATATAGTTGAAAATGTCACTTTCCTTTCATGAAAGCCTTGAAAATTAATATTAATGCACTTTAGGTTGTCTACGTAGTCTATGTAAACTACAACCCAATGTAATCTACGCGTAGATTACGTGTAGACAACGCATGTAGACGTAAACTTATAGTCTACGGCACATCACTGGTTGTAGGCACTCTTTTTATTTTCATGTCGGTAATAGAATAAAATAAAATTTATTTCCAGTATGAGCCTTTACAGCTGTACATACCATGCAAGGATGAAAAAATTTAGTGCACTTTCCCTACACCCGTCCTCCTCTCAGTCTACTTCCACATTCACACTGACTGGGAGTTCACAAACACTATTTTCATTTCAACTCTTTCTCTACACTTGCACTGTTACCTGAGTGATTCCTAAATTTTCTCACATTTATTTATTTAGATTCGTTGCGGTCACAGAAACATAAGCGAAGATGAGTTCGTTACCGGGAGGAGGCACAAGTGGTTCGGATCCCACTTTTAAACTGTAGGTCCAGTTCCGATTAGCCTTCCTGTGCATAACGTGGACCGAAAACCAAAACTCAGAAAGCGAAGGTGAACATGAGCCGGTAGCTTTATATCCGGCATTTCCACAAGTTCTTGGAAAGAAGTCGCCTCCACAGGCAGACTCTGGTTTGTGGAATTCTCGACTCGCTTCCCGCACTTCATCTTCTCGTTAATCACACGCTGTGCAGCTTTCTGATGTATCCCTCCGTCTAGGGATGGCCAAACGGATCCGGATCCGAAAGTTCCAGATCCGAAATCCCGGATCCGAGAGTTTCGTATCTCAATCCCATTATAATAGTACCACACCTTAAAAGGTATTATGATCTTCGATTACAAAGAAATTTTTCATTAGTTAGTCCTACAAGATCTTTTTTCAAGTGTTGTTCCTAAAATACTTTGCTACGCATCGGCTAACACACTCGTGCACAAAAATAATCTTACTTGTTTAACATAAAATGTCATAGGGGATTTTGTAAATGCCATTCAAACGAATATGTATTCATTCGAATGTATTGGAAATGGAAACACACATAAATGTGAGTTATAACACCATTAAGCCTTGTTTCCATGATATTAAAAACTAAATATGCTGAGCAAGGCAGTAATTTATTTTATTATAAAACATAAACTAAACGTTTAGTTTAGTTTATGTTTTATAATAAAATAAATTACTGCCTTGGTCAGCATATTTAGTTTTAAATAAATGTGAGACATTCCATTCCAGGATGAAACCTTTAACACATTTAACAAGATAGAAATGTTATACAAAAATTATAATATTGTTCTACAGTTACAGTTTTAAAAATTAAAATAAAACATTATAATATATGCAGTGTTACATAATTACAAAGTGTAAGACTAACAATAAGTATATTAGTTACAAATCGCGCACGCGCGCGCACGCACACACACACACACACACACACACACACACACACTATATGTATATATATATATATATATATATATATATATGTATGTATGTATGTATGTATGTATGTATGTATGTATATTAGCAGGTAACAATATCTTATAAACACATTCTTACTTTCCAAAGAAGCGCTCATGTGGGATGGCCAAACGGATCCGGATCCGGATCCGAAAAATCCGGATTCGTTTGGATCCGGATATTTGGATCTGGCCATCCCTACCTCCGTCCAAGATGCTCGTTTCGTTGATATCTGGTGCGTTCTTGGCATATTTCTGCAAAAAAGTACAAAGAGTAAAGGCTGAGGTAATGAAACGAGTACAGCATTTGGTTTATGAGTGATGGAACAATGGTATCAAACTTCATAGTAGATTACTGATATTGTAAACTTTCATGTAAATATACAAAACGCCGCCAGCTGTCCCACTCAACATTGCACCATCATACCCCACAACGTCGAGATAAATGTTTTTACAAAACCTCGCCAGATGGCAACACTGACCTGAATGTACAAAACCAGTATGGAAGTGCAATAGGCAAGCTTCCCGAAAATGCGTTTGAAAATTTCTTAATTGCTTCTTCTGTGAGATCTATGATGCTTACAAAATAGTGGTAATAAGTTTATTTCACTTACCAGCTATGTCCTCACAACGTAAAAGCCTTGTAATAACTCTGCTATCTGATTTATCGGGAACACAACGCTCACTCGTTCGTCGTGTTGTCTCCAAAACTGTTGAAAAGTGGCGCCAACGGCTTGCTCCTTCTCTGCTAGTCGCGGGATGCGTCATCTGTCCGCCCTTTAGTCTATACAGAATATGAAAATTTTAAATGTATGTATTATTTTTAAAAATATATAGTAAGTAGTTGTAGTAGTAGTAGAAATAATAATAATAATAGCAGTAATAATAATAATAATAATAATAAAAGTGTCTATGACTGTGCCCCCCCTGAGAAAAATCATACGGGTGCCCTTGTTTTTGTCCAAAAATATGTGATCGCGCAGTGCAACTAAGATGGAAACACTGCGAGCTCTGTAAGGAGAGAAGAGAAAAGTAGTTGCCAGAGGAACAGCCCATCTCACCTGGACCAGATCCTCTCTCTCTCTCTCTCTCTCTCTCTCTCTCTCTCTCTTTCGTCTTCAATTGGTTTGGTCGAGCAGACAAGCGGCAGATTGTTCCAGATTCCTTTAAGTATGGCATCATCATTGTTTATTCCTTCGAGCTTCTTTTTTTTCGTGTCTTTCTTTCTCGTTCTTGAAGTGTTGACGTTACGCGTTTTCCTGCATAGATTTGCAAACGAACTGGTTTGTTTTGTTTTAGTTTATTTGCGCGAAACGATTAAATAAGAGTTACTCTTGTTTCATAATCTCATAATCATGCATTATCAATTGGAACAGGGCAAAATACGAGTTGACACTACTATCGGATTAAACATTATGGATACTGGAGTTTGGCCTCTCGTTAAAAGTTAACCAGCAGACCTGAGTGAAAACAAGTTTCCTCAAAACTTAGCTCATTCAGTTCTGCGTAAAGTTGTGGTAACTAGAATTCGATTTTTTTTTTGCCGGCAAAGAGAGTGCCAGTGTTTTGGTGTATCCCACAGACAGCTCTATCTTTGAAGTTCTATAAATAAATAAAAACGTGTGGTCTGATCGTGATGAAGTTTAAATACAGTACAAGTAGAAAGGTTTAAAACACAATTCTTAATTTTCTAATTTTTAAAATTACCCAATTGTTTATGAAACAACTTTTTCTTAGGTTTGGCTAGTCCTACTAATACGATTTTCGTCTTGTTTTCAAGCTCTTTGCTGCTGTTTTTAAAACCCATCATCATTGTCAATTCACATTGCGAAACCGATTATATACAGATTCTTATTCAACGGAGTAAATACAGTAAAACCTCGTTAATCCTGACTAATGGGGGATAAGTTGATCGGTTTAACGAAAGTTCGGATTAACTGAAATAACCTAAATGAACAGTAGAAAGTGCATTAAAACTCCATTGTTAGTAACAAAACACGTTTATTATGGTGTATTTAAAGAGCATAGGCCTAAATACACTATACAGTACAGTACAAAGTCTGCGGGAAACAGAATTTCATCAGTGGTTGACTGCCTTTTCTTTGGGAAGTTCTCTTGTTGACTTCTAGCCACATTTAAAACCTTGCATTCTGCATTTTCTCGTCTTTTTTTTGGGGGGGGGGCCTTTTGCCTGTCCGGATTAAGCGAAGTCCGGATTAACGAGGCTTTACTGTATGTATGTGAGAGTTGCGGTGGTGTACTTGGTGTCGACCTCTATGGCGAAGTGGTCATCACAGCATGCTACGACACAAGGGGTCCCGGGTTCGAATCATGGTTAAGACATGGATGTTTGTGTTCGTATGTCATGAATGCAAGAGAGATTTGAGGTTAATTGATATGTGAGCTTGATATGTGGGAAAGGCTGCAGATTAGGGGTCTTTCTTAAAAAAAAAAAAAAGAAGAAAGTCGGTGTGGCGCCTGACTGCCACGCGGGAGACCTGGGCTCGATTCTTGGGATGGGTGATCTAAGGTTGGACTTTTCCGGTCTTCTCCCAGCATAAAGCAACCCTGGGACTCACCAAGCCTCAAATCAACTTTGGGGCAACCTTGTGAGGTAAAGGCGGTGTCACTATCAGCGTGGTGCTGATCTCATCACCTCCAAAATGGCCAAGATCGAGAATATGTGGGACCCTACCTCATAGGCGCCGACTCCATGGGACTTGGGATGGCTCGAGCCCCCCAATGTTAACGATGGGGGGCAGAGCACCCCAAATAATTTTGCTTAAGAGAATCTAATGTATTATTTTGCTTCTGTTGTAAAGTTTACTCTGAATTGTGCCACATGAACTTAACTTTAAATACACATTTGAAATGTTCTAGAATCTAGACCATCAACTTTGGGGGACTGAGACCGCGAAACCATCAACTTTGGGGGGGCTATGACCAGAGACAGCAAAACACATGACTTATTACTGTAATTATGAGTATTGTTATTTTTTTTTTCTAAAAGGAATTTCAAAAGACGATGTGCATGAACTAGGAGAGTGGGTGGGACGTTCGGACTACAAATGGCTCTCAGATGACATTCAGAACGAAATTATTCATATATTAGGGAGATCTGTTTTGCGCTTCGTGGTAGCAGATATTAAAAGTCTGGAATATTTTGCTATTATAGTTGACGAAACTTGTGACATATCCATCCGTGGACAATTAATATTCTGCATTCGAACTGTGAATAAAAAAATATATATTTTTTAAGGAATTCATGGGCTTTTACGAGATTCCGAACACTGAGGCCAAAACTTAAAAAAGGGAAAGAGTGCTATATGCACGGGGAACTTCCCCTTTAACTTGCACATGCATGTTAGAGGTGGGGACACCACTCGCAGTGACAGCGGTTTAATAAATATCGCGGTAGTGATAAAACGTGCGTTGTAAAATTGGCTTTAAAACAAAATTTATGACGGGAAGGAAAATTAGTAAATCTTTTCTCGATCTTTGCAGTTACGTCAACTTTGCGTCACCCCCAGGCTCGGAGTTACAGTATAAGGGGCGATTGACCTTGGCTGCCATACCAGAGAGCCTTTCCGCTATACAAAAACTCTAATGTCAATAAATACGTTACAAACTGATATGGGATAGCTGAAAATAGTAGTGAGTAGTTTCTAAAGGTGTCACTAGATGGCAGCACTATCTAGTGTGAAGATATTCAGTTAGCAGTTGCTAGATAACGAACGTGTACATATGCAGCTCAGCTTAAAAATGGCGACATAGTAACTGTTCCTTGCGTTAGTCGCTGTAATAATGCTAATTATTGTTGAAATACTGCTAATTGATGTTAGGAAACTGTAACTTGCTAGTAGAATGTGGTCCGTACTTTTAGAACAATGCTAATAGATCGGTTAGAACAATGCTATTTAATCGGTTCATCAATGATCCTTCGTTGGGACTCAGTCCACACCAGATTTTGTTTGCCAAGGGGCCAGCAAAGAGAAGAAGAAGCAAGATGGAGAAAACGGTTTACGATCAACGTAGATCAACCAAAGCAGCCGGGCCGACAAGGGAAGGCGAAACCACTCACCCCGAAAGAGAGAGAACTCTTCAACCTTCAAAAAGAGGAAAGAAGACTACAAAAGACACGGGAGAAGGAGAGAGATGAAAAACTACAACCAAGCCCACTACCACCCAGTGAGAAGAACAACACCATTAACTCGCAGGAAGAACCACCTAAACCAGATGTTTCACTGGAGAACAAGAAGAGAGAATATCCCTGTAGACGAGGAAGACATGCACAACGATCCTTACGTTTACCCATAAAAGCCAATACGAGCTCAGACAACTCAGACAGTCAAACCTATTGTCCTCTCCAATACCTTTCACCCACTTTCTGACATTGGCACTGACAATAAAGGCACCCAAGACACAAAGACGAAGAAGCCGCCAACGGTATACATCTACAATGCAGATAGAAGCCACAAACTGACCTCCACAGTGACGAATATGGTAGAAGACCAAGACTTCAAAATCCGACTGCTCCATGACGGCATGAAGCTTCAACTAAGCACCAGAAAAGCTTAGGACAAGTTGATCAAGTACTGCAAGGAACGGTCGCTCCACTATGCTACTGAGAAGCCAAGAAGAGACCGGCCATTCAAGGTCGTCCTGTGGAAGCTACCAATAGACATATCGACAGAAGAAATCCGGACAGAACTTACACAAAATTTCAAGGTACAGCAAGTCAGCCAAATGAAGAAAAGAGAGCCAAATACGCATGCCAAGATATAAATGCCACTATACTTGATCTACAATCAATATCTAATGCACTAGAAGATAAAAGTAGAACCATACAGGTCACCAGGGATTCTACAATGCTACAAATGCCAGAGAATCGGGCACTCCCAGGGAAGATGCAGAGCACAGTCGAGATGCGTCAAGTGTGCAGCTCTGAATGCCATAAACAAGACAGACAACTTCCCTCAAAATGCTGCAACTGTGGGGAGAACCATCCAGCCAACTACAGAGGATGCAGAATATTCCAGTCAGTCAAACAGACGAAACAACCAAGACAAAACTCCACTTCCAGAACAGAAGAGAAGATAGAGCAACAACCAGACACATTTAATCCAAAGCCAGAGACAACAATGACATACAGCCAGATAATTCACAATCCAGACAAAGACAAAGAAGAAAGAATTGAAATCATCCAATGGCTAATGAAGACACAAGACTAACGACAAACATAAAAAATGCCAAAGACAAACTGCAAAAAACAGAAGACAGTATCGACAAGGTACGGATAAGGAATAATCTAAACGACATGACACTCTAGACAATAGAAAAAATAACAGAATTGTCACATCAAGACGGCCCTTCTTAGGACCAAAGTTCAAGGCGGCCCTTCTAGTACCACCACCACCGATCGAACTTCAAGCGTCAGTTGCAGAAGTAACAAGAGATATAACCACCGCCATAACGCCATTACCAAAACCAGCAGAACAAATGGAAGTCATGGAAACGACACTTCACTACGAGAAAAACAAGAAAATTTCACTCCCTCACTTACCTCATCAATCACAGACCGAACTTCGAGCAACAGTCGCAGGGGTAACCAGATCCAATCACTGCAGCACGCCACTACCAAACCAAACAGTGGTGTGAGGTGACCATTTAGATAGCCGAAGTACTGAATACATAATTTTGAAGTAAACAATAGTAAAACAAGGGGCAGGCTAGTTTCTAGCTTTCAACTCACCCTTGACACTTCGGTAGATCACCTCTGCAAGATCAACGGAATTGAAATACCATCCAAACACCGCATTTAGCTCAGGCTATCGGCTAACCAGTCACATTTGGTATACATACGTGTTACACTGAAAATGTCTAGTGAATTAATTTACTAGTCTTTTGAACCAAGTTCGGTAGTTCTGGTGTTCACCGTCCATTTTTAATTATCTCATTCTTTTCTGAGAAAGAACTGGCAGAAAACGGCTTGGACAAATGCTCTTTTATAGTATTAGATAGTATATTACTAGATACTACCTGGTACCTTCACACACTTTCTTATACATTCGGCAAAGCAAACCCGTAAACTGAGGAAAACCGAAAACAATACGAGTTGAAACACTCCGATACTCTCTCTGGCTCTGTATAAAGTAAAATAACTCCCTGTCCGAAGCTAGCTTCGTTTGCAGCAGAAATACACGCACACGGCCCGTGACCTTGAGCTGCGCGCGCAACTGTCTGCCACTACTGAACTGATGCGAGAGGGAGATCGCTTCTGCTCAACCTCAGTACAGGCCTGCAGGGACTGGTATTTGTTCTATGTGTATCGAAGAAATAGAACGGTTTTATCTAGATATTATGGAATAATCGTGTGTTGTATATTGTAAGGTTATATAAAGCCCCTACCTTGACTAGTCTTACCCAACAGGTTGCTAGGTGCCGGGGCTTGCCCCGAGTTGATATTTTCCTGGAGATGAGGCCTGTTGGAAAAGGTTCTATAAAGCGAAGAATACTGTTACTGTTATAATTATGTTAGTGTTAAAATGTATTTACGCTTTATGGTCATTGCTTGTTACACGAGAGGGATAGTCCCGGGTTCGATACCCGGTGGTTCGGATCCCACTTTACACTGTAGGTCCAGTCCCGATTAGCTTTTCTGTGCACAAAGTAGACTTGAAACAAAAACTCAAACGAATCGAATCGAAATGGTAGATCCACTCCCATTTAACCATTTGTACAATACAACCATAAGCGCCGACACCATGGGGCTTGGGGGGGGCTCGAGCCCCCCCAATGTTAATGATGTGGGGGCAGAGCCCCCCCAAATAATTTTGCTTAAGAGGATCTAATGTATTATTTTGCTTCTCTTGTAAAGTTTACTCTGAATTGTGCCACATGAACTTAACTTTAAATACACATTTGAAATGTTCTAGACAATCAAATTTGGGGGGACTGAGACCGCTAAACCATCAACTGTGGGGGGGGGGGGCTATGAACGGAGACAGGAAAACACATGACTTATTACTATATACTATGTATATAATTATGAGTATTGTTAACATTTTTACTAAAAAGAGTTTCAAATTAACGAGTTGATATGACAATTATACCAGTATGTTGTTTAGTGAATTCTGAACAATTTGAGGTCGTAAACACGACTTTCAGGCAATATTGATATGTACGAAATCTCTTCCTCTAGTCCAAAGAATAAGGGGAAAATAATTCTAAAGTCTTTGAGTTTATTTAACACTGGCTTGCAGTAAAGTACGCAAGGAAAGCTTATGAAAAGTCTGTAGACTATTGCGAAAGCGGGAACGGCCATGATGAAAGGCATTATTGCTAAAGCACGGCGTGCTATGTGTTTATTTATTATTGCAAAATTAAATTTAAAAAGTAAAATATTGTAGCAACAACAAAAAGGTAAAACTATTTGCCTGCGATTTGTGTTAGCATTTATGTAAATAATTAAATAAAACTGTTAAATATTGTAAATATTCGGTACTTTTATGGGTACGTCAACACTAAGGTTCCTTGCACCCGTCACATGTCCTTTCTTTACAAGTCTGTTGCGGACATTAAAACACACCCACTCCCTCTCCGGGACTCGAACCCGAGACCTCCGTATCAAAGCGAGTTGAGCCGACCACCCAACACGCTCGGCTACCGAGGCCGGCATAAAACTGTTATGTTGGCGTCTTAATGTAAATACATAGCCTACTTTTCAATAAAAATGTTAATTGTTATCTAAGAAACAAATGAGCAGACACACGTTTTTCATGTTAAATTTCATTTGCATGAGGAATATAATAGCTGCTTAAAAACTGCTATACGAAGACGTAATTTTTATTTTTAAAAAAGGGAGGGAGTGAGTCATTCATTCATTCCAGTGATCAGAGCCCCCCCAATAATTTTGAAAAGTCGGCGCCCCTGAATACAACTAATTTTAATACAATCACTAACCCCACACCCCCTATACGTCTTCATAGTGTATAGCACAGGGGAGCACTTTACCTTTTTACCTTTAATACAATCACTAGAGATTTCTTGTCTTCTGTTCAGTTATCAAATATGTTGCCATTCAGGTGTGGGCCAGCTTGTATGATGTTATGGTACTATTCAATGTTATGTTATTGGAGTATGTTATACATTAATGCTATATTATGATGTTCAAATGTACCTGTGAAGATAAGCCTATATGATACGTGAGGACGGATGATTGTGCTAATCACGTCACCTCCGCTATGACCAAGATCGCGAAATTATGAGGCCCTGTGTGTATCCTTATGTGCATTCATGGCAGAGTGTTCTGATGACGTAGAGGAAACTCTGCCGCCTTATGATCATGAGGTCCCAGGTTCGATCCCTGCTGAAATTGGTTTGAATCCTTCTTTAAACTGTTGGAACAGTCTGAATTAGCCTATCTGATCATATAGTGGGTTTGAAACATATAAGAAAAATAAATGTTCACTCTTAAATAACAAAAAAAAAAAAAGATTTGCCGCAAAAGTGGTGTAACATCATAATTGATGTAGCACACATGGGCGTGCGCAGACACTCTGATTTGTGGGGGGGACAAAGATCTTGATCAAAGTTAAATCGGAGAAAGATAAACCTCATTTGACTGTCTCATTGTATTCATGGTTGTGGAACGGGAACATATACAGTGTTTGTCCGGACCCGCCGAAAATCACTGTATTAGAAGAATTCAAACTTCAGTGGCACCAATATGCTTTGCTCCTTCCCTTATCTTCCATCTCCTTGGTTCAGAGAGAATTTTACATATAAATATGGTTTCGTACAGAAGATTCAAAACAACTACGTATAGATGAAAGTCACCAAAACCGACATACCATTTTGTAGGTATGGGAAGGAATTTTCCGATGTGGAATACATCAATGTGTACATCAATTCCATGCCCAAGTATAAGCTGTATAACGATGTCTATTACAACAACATTTTGTTCCGCAAAATAGTTGTTTCACTTCAGGTACAATTATGCCATCTGAGGGAATGGGTTCCTAAACCGACATACCTGTTTAAATATTGAATTAAATTAGAAAGCAACATAAACAAATAAATGTAAATGTTTGCTATTAGAGAATAAAGCAATTTCCTTAATCATCATGAATCAAATGCAATTTCTTCAGACTATTTAGCCCTCAATGGCACGTCATTTACAGAAAACAGACGTATAGGTCATGTTCTGCACCTGCACAGTGAACATGAGCCAAGATTGCATATTATGCACGTTATCCATTCTTCACCACTGTCATCTTCAGCATAAAGTCCTTCACCAAAATACATTCAGCATCTTGGATATCTTCATCTTGCGCAACGGTTTAGGGACCCAATCATTGACGTATGTCGGTTTAGGGAACGACGCCATCAATAACAATAACCTCAAAAATTTACAAACACCATATCTTCACAACTGAAAGAAATACATGTTCAGAATTGTTATTATATCTACAATGACCTGATAAAACTGTAAAACTTTACTCATCCTTCCAGTATGAATAATATAGTGTTATGCACAGATAAACAAAAGTATTAAAATCACCCAAAAATCTCTTCCTACAAAAGGAAAACCGCCAGCAGCGCTTGTTTCGCTGGTCGCACATTATCTTGGAAGCCTAAAGAATAGATTTACCCTGTTACCGCAAAGTCTCAGGTCTTCTCGGCTTTGAAATAGTGGTGTGTCGGTTTAGGAGCCCTGTGTCAGTTTTGGTGACTTTCCTCTAACTTATTCATTTCGAAACAGTGCAGCAATTAAGAGGGCGTGGAGGGGCATGTAAAGGGTTTGACCACTCGTCCGGGAGACCGAAGTCCCCAGTCCGAGGTGCCAAACAACTCTACCGCTGGTCCGTTGGTTCAGGGTTCCGCGGCCGCCCGATTGGACGGTCGTCGGTCCTTGGTTCGCGTCTCCGGTTAAGGAAACACGAATCCTACCACCAGCTAACGGTTTAATTCCAGGTTCGTGTCACCGGGTCGGTTATTTACACCTCCGGCGGTAAGCCACGTCGTGCATAAAGTGGTGCTGTTATTCATTTATAGCAATAATAATAATAATAATTGTTGTAATAATAGAAAACTATAACCCTTCTGGTCAATGGAGACAAGCTATACAGCTTCAAACTCAGGACTAAAACCAAAAATATCGACCATACGAGGATATACATCTATACATATATATAAATGAATCAAGAACACCTGTAGGATAACGAATATATACGTGTATTCGGCAAATATAAACACAACAATGATAATATAACACATTACTTGTACATATCCCCTCGCTCTCATTCCATCATGCACACACACACACACGCTGCAGGGGTGAACACAATATACCATTACATGATAAAATATCTAACCGCCTCTTTGGTTTATTTCCCGTGTACCTTCGAATTTGAGATTTCTATTAGCCCCTTAGGCTTGCTTTCAATGTAAATACGCGCGGCCAGCACTCTGTCACATATAAGACGCGATTAGCTAGGCGTCATAGTTACAAAAGTAAATAATAATTGACATTACACATTGTTGAGGCACTACAATGCAAAAAAATAAGCACACACTAAATGAGTGACAAGAGGAAATTAACTTGATTACAAGTACACGAGTGCTGATAATACAAACGACTGTAATATAAACTAGGATATATTAAAAATGATTAAGTCGGCTATACTAATTAGTACCTAGCTTTTCTGATACCTATATCTATCAAAGAGCACGGTCGAAAAGATAAAAACACAAACATATAATTACTCATATAAATACTCGGCGCGAGAATAGGAAAACAATAACAAATAGTAGGTCTTTTACATTTATAGAATTTCGAAGGGTGAGCGAAATAGGTTCTTAATTTTTGAAGATTTATAGTACTTTTGATTTGATTGGCCAAAATAAATAGTAATTGCAGGCAACATTGTTCGATTTCATCTCGCTTTGTTATATGACGAACCAGTGGCGACGTAGGTGGACAAATGTTCACTCCCACACATAAAGAAATAACTGGAGGATACTATACCAACTCAATGGCGGCGTGGTCCTCGCTGATGTCAACTGTCCTCGTTGCGGCGTCCCGACGATACTCGTGGCTATGACAGTCTGTCCTCCTGGCGGGCGAAAACTGTCTCTTCGACTTAGACGTAACATTCTTTTTTCTTCCCTTTTTCCATCGCGGCGACGAAGATGGGCGGAAAAAGCACCTCGCTTCCATCTGTCTGCTCGGGGCGTTGCATCCGATCATGGCTTCAATGGCCGTTCGGTGATACGCAGGGCGTCGGGTCGTCTAAGGGCGGACGTCGTTTTATCTCTCTCTTTTTCTCTATCTCTTCTCCTTTTCTCGGCGTAACATCCGTCTCACCGTTGTGGTACTTTCGTCTCTCATCTGGGTTGGCAATGCGAGTTGTCGCTGCGGCGTGGCTTTCATCTCAGACGCCGTTATGCAAGCGTCGTGGTGCGGTTCTCTTGACTTAAGGCGTCGTATAGTCAAGCAAGGGTCGTGACTTCTTCTCTTGGCTTCATGGCAGCAGTAATCGGAAACCCGAAGGTCCCGTCCCTCTCGTAGTATTCAACCGCCCATATTTATTCAATGTCCCTCCTTACAAAAAAGGGAAAAACACAACTGGAGCACGTGAAATACGTAATTAACACGGCCTCAATTCCTGGCACTATCACTGCGATCACACACTCACGACAATTAACACGACGCGGTCGAAAAGTTAAAACAAAGCAAAGTTCCGTAACTCGCGCAAAGCGACGCGGAGATGGTGTTCGATCTGAATATGGCGCTAAACGGTGTCGGTCCTCTGGAGTCCAGGGATATTTAAGGAAAACTTGAAACTTCAAAAATCAACCGCCTCGCAGTTCGTTAGCTTAGAAAAAATGCTGGACTGTGGTCCTTCTTCCGGGCTCCATGTCCACTTAGGAGGTTTGGGGGTGAAGAAAAAAAAAACAGAGAAGTCCTCACACGTGTTGCGAAAGAACTCCCCCTCGGTCGGCAACATGGACGTTGTTCCATTCGTTGAACAAGTAAAAGTCACCCTTAGTGTCAAAAATTCCACAAGTCGGTATTGTTTCCCTACCCTCGCCGTCTAGAACCGAAAATCCAAGAAAAGCCAAAAAGCACAACTGGCTACAGAAAGTTGTTAAGTGTATTTACGAAATTCTAAAATACACTCACATAAACTACAAAAAAGACTGGTGACAAAAGTAATCGTCACAACAGTGCAGCAATTAAGAGGGCGTGGAGGGGCAGCTGCCCCCTCCCCTCACCTTTTTGTCACTTTTTACCCCTGCACTATATGCCCTCTTAATGCTGAGCCATGTCTAGAAAGAAAAAAGTAAGCAGTCCTTGTCCTCCCCCCACACCTTTACCCACTTCTGTCACCCAATCGCCAATACTGATTTCCAAAGTATGGGCAATGTATTCTGCGAACACATAGAAGCAACTCAACTACGTAAATAATAAAGTATGTGGCATTGCAAATAACAACAAATTTGCTAGAGAACGAAGTTGGATAGTTCAATTTCATAGGAATTATTACACTTCCATAGTTCCATGGAACTTTCGTCGGCTGGAAAATACTTAATTTTGTAAAGTGCATAATACTTTTTAATAACAGTGATAAGTTACACTAAATTTCTAAGTGAGAGTATTAGGGGGCAACTGCCCTCTCGTGTCCCTCCCCCCGTTCGCGCACGCATATGATAGCACATTACCTAATCGAGTGTTAGACACCTTCATACTTGATGTGGTTTGACAGCAAACGGTGTAACTAAACACCAAAGATGGTGCTAAACCAGTGGCGGAACCACAGGGGGCAGGGGGCAATTATTATTATTATTATTGGCACGTTTACCCTATGGTACTTGCCCCCGCCCCAGATAAAAATTCGTGATTGCGCCTCTATGCTAAAAAACAGCAATTCCGTGTTAACAGCAAAATGAGTATCCTGTTGTTACCACTTTTGTGGCAACTCAATTACATATTTTTTTAGAGTTTACAGAAAGAGGGCTTTTTTCACCATTAACACACACACATGCGCCTTCCCGGCTTGGTGGTCGACTTTCTACCTCGCCATCGAAGTTTCCGGGTTTAAATCTCGTGAAAGTGTCCCAACATCACTCATCCCCGTCATCGCGCTTGGTCAGTTGCAGAAAAGCGACTCTGAATAACAAAAAAATACATATACTACCACACATACACTCATATAGAAAGATCTATACCCCAAGAATCAAAATCCTTGCACCTTCCATGGGAATAAACCAGAAACTTCTTTTTTTAAGTCAAACTTTACGACTATTAAAGATTTCACACCCTTCCCAAGGTGTGAACCTAGCACTGTAAACATCGTACCACTTCACCCTGGACATTTTCACCTCCATAAGTATTTTCTCTCCAATCCCCCCTTGTACTAAACCTCACCCAGGTTTCCTAATTGTAACGACAGGTCTGCGTAGCCAACCTTGAAAACACGTGCGAGCAACCGGTCCTTGCAACCAGCTGCAAGAGTCCAAAGCAAAGATTCAAACTTTTCCGTCTCGATCTTCGTTTAATATACGTCACGATAACATGGCCGCCGGACATGTTTTCGCGAGAAGCCACCAGGGGGAGAAAAAAAGAGCAAATGAGACGATAAAGAGGTCGTATGTTATTTTTATGATTACGTCATCGCTTTATAAGATCAATTGTAGCGACTTGTTCCGTATCTACTTGTCTGGCGAATTGGAACAAATGATTTGTCGCGCAATTGTCTGTGTATTTCGCGGTCTTTTACAATCGCTTGCCTTCTTCCGGAATTTGTAGCGGCTACAGAACAGGCATGTTGGGCCTGGTTTCATCGAGAAACACTAATATGTTTTAAAGTTAATGTTTTCTGTGATCTGCACAAAGGTAGCACTTTCCAAATGTATATATAAAGGTACCTGAGCCCAATATGGCCGAGTACCCAATATGGCCTATTTGCTGTTTCCAAGTAATTACGTGGTTAATTCAACAGCTGACGTTAGTATGTCATTTAGACTGTCCAAATGACGTGGTTGAACCTGTAGGCTGTACCTATAGTGCTATAACTAGAGGACAAAGAAACGATATAGCTGGTTCTCGTGATTGTGTGCTACATGATCTAATGTTGGATGTGGAAGTTATTACTTACTACATCTTCCAAGCGAGTGGAATATGAGTACATGAGTACATATTATGATAGCTCATAATTTGTACTTTGCAACAATGTACTTAGTTTAGACTTTAAGCTCAAGTCCTGTTTAAAACGAAGGAAAAAGAACACTATGTAAGGTAGACTCAATTTGGCCTATGTAGGAATATATAGTGAAGGACATACGTGAATGTGACATTGGTTACTCTTACGTTCACGTAGAGTGTGTGGAACTCACCAAGGATGATAAAGGACCTTTCATTTCCTCAGACTATTTTGTGTAATACATGGCTTTTGGTAGTAACAAAATTGTGACATGTCACACACTTGTTTTTGGACTTTTAAACAATATTATTTCTTGTGTGTCAGTATGAAAATAAAACGTAGCTATGTATCAAAATACTTACTACCTATAAAAACAATATTGTGGTACTTCTTTACAATTTCTGTTGCATATTTTGAGGTAAAAGAACAAAATATATGATTGGGCCATATTAGGTACATATGCACCCAATATGGCCTAAATGCAACTTTTTAATAAAATCTTCCCTGCACCCATGTTATTGCTTGGATTTGGCTGCAATTTTCAGTAAACGTCCAGAAATGTTTCCTTTTTTGAATCTTGTGATTAGTTTTAGCTTTCTAACTTTGTACACCATTAAAAACAATCTGAAACCTTAGGTAGGCCATATTGGGTTCAGGTACGTTATAATGCAGCAACATGAGCTGATGAGTAAAGCATGCGAGATGTAAATGACAATAAATTTGGCAGAGAACGAAGCGCGATGGTTACATACGATAATGCACGCCTCCCCTGTAGTTCCTTGGAACATTCATAGGATTCAAAATACTTCATTTTCTTTAAGAGTATAACATCGGCGATAAGATTCCTCTGCACTAAATAACAAGGGAAAGTATAATAATATAAGGACAATGACGTATGAAAGGGGAGGAAGGATGGCCGTATAACAGAGGCGCAACCACAATTTTTTGTCTGGGGGGCAAGTACCAGTAGGATAAACGTGCCAATAATTACAATAGGATCATTAATTATTATTATTATTATTATTATTGGCATTTTTTCCTTGTATTATTTCAACACGTTCAATTTCACATTAGCTAATAATGGAAAACAAGCACATAAACTGTATTTTGAATGACAAAATTACGAATATAATTCCTTTGTACATATGACATGTGTAACTTTCATGTAGAACATATGTTTTACACATTGCTATGCAACATGGAGCGACGTAAAATTCGAAAATACATATGTAACATGTTAACACAAAATTGTGTACGTATTCAATGTTTCTTTAATGTATTATTTATCCACCTTATAACAAACCAACAGCAAAAATGATATAAATTGTCTCTCACATATGTGTGCTCCTTTTCCTCAAAACAATTGTTCATACATTTAAAACAAAACTGTTTAGCAGCAACAGTCTGAAGAACACATTTAGTCCTACTTCTCTCTCTAGCAATTTACAATGCATTATAGAAAGGAATTAAATTGCGAGCAAGAAAATTTTCAGGTCCAATTTTTTTGCAAACTTAAAACAATATTGATTTAATAGTTATGGCTCTGAACTTAATGAGACTGTAAAGGAAGGAGATAATGCGAGCAAAGCGAGCAAGAAAATTTTACGAAACGTATTTTTATTTGCATAAAATGTGAAATCTGTGCCCCCCTGCAGGTGCTCTTGGCCGTCTGGAAGAAAAATGCAAGAAATATATGAAAACTAATTCAAAGTTTGCCATTCCTAGAATTGACTTCTGTCCAGGGTTGGGGGGCAATCTCCCCTGCTCCCCCGTGGTTGCGCCACTGGCAGCAAATTATTTCACTGGGCGCTATAGCATTCTCTCTTTTACAACTTTTTTCAAGTACATCGTTCATCGCCCCCTAGACACGGCTCGGAACTCATGCGAGCGAAGCGATCAAGAAAATTTTATAAAGTGTATTTTTATTTGCATAAAATTTGAAATCGAGGGGGCAATGTTCCGTCTGTGTCCCCCTGAACGTGGCCTTGACCGTCAATGTTTGCTCCCCCCTGGAATTGATTTCCTTCAAAGGTTGGGGGAATCCCCCATGCCCCCCTGTGGTTGCGCCATTGACGTATAATTTGATTTCAGTCACAGTGTTGCAGGGACGCAATAAATTCAAAGTCGTGTTTTTTTGTTTTTTTTTGAGGGAGCAACACTGTTGCAACCCCCTTAAAAATACCGGCTTGCCCCTCCGTGAAAAGAAATCTACGGGCATCCATGATTGCTGCAAGACTCATTCTAGCTTCCCTAAACGAATTCGTTATGACGTAAGAGTCGTACATAAAAATTCGATCTTTAAAATTGTACGGATAGACTGACTTGTTAACACCTTAACACTTCACAAACACATGCATCTAGATACTGAAGCAAGACGCGTCCAGTGCCAAGGTTTTAGCGTACAGCTGTGCATCTAAACGGCGGCACATGCGCTCTCATTGCCCAGGCACACTATCCGCCGCTCCACGGCCAACTCGACCGTGAAAGGCACTGTAGTTTCAAGATATGTATCCAAAGTAGAAATTAAACTTTCGTGGTTTTAGCCATCCAGAGACACGTTTGCACACTTGTCTAAAGATTGCTCCATTCTCAAGACCGTCTGTTTATTGAAATGAACTACAGATGGCACACTATTTAGTAAAATAACATAATGTTTCAGTTGGATACCATATTACAATGAATTATTATTGTAGACTGTTCATTACGGCAATGATTTTCATTTTATAACTAGATATCGACTTGCAAGCATTTGCAAAGAAACTGAAATGTGTAGTAAATACATGGTTCTGTTAGTTTAGAAACATATTACATACTTATGTAATTTGATCATGCATGGCGTATACTTCTGTGTTGTATTTATTATGTACGCTTTCTACAGGGTGATTCACATAAAACAAACATTTCTTTCTCGTTCATTTCAACAAGAGTACATTCTAATGCTCTGTGTTAGTTTCAGATGACGCGGGACATCTGGAGATACGCAGCGTCACCATATTGCCTCAACCCCCTTGATGGTGTTTGTTGAGAGATTGAATGACACAGAGCTGCGACAAGCTTATTTTCAACAGGATGGCGCTACGTGTCATACATCAAATGGGTTCTTGGCGCTGATCCAGAGTTTCTTGGAGGACCGAATCATTTCCTTATTCTTATGGCCAACAAGATTGCCTGATCTGACACCCCATTCTTTCTGTGGCATTGTGTTAAGGAAAAAGTGTAAGCAAGATGCCTTGGGTCACAGAATAAATTGAAGGAGAAAATTACAAACAAAATCACCGGTATTGACAATAGCATACTCCAACGAATGGCCAGGAACATGGAACGACGTGACGGGAAGACAATAATTAACTCTTTTATATATTAATATTCATGCTTATTGTTGTTTTAATTCAATATTAATGATAGCTGTGCCTTCAGGAGGATGGGTCATTTTCACCATATGATATAAAGGTTATTAAACTTCAATATCTATGCTATGTTCCAGCTGTAATAACTATGTTGCAAGTTATTCTTGTATACATGCAAATCGCGCTACGACGCCAGGGGTCCCGGTTTCGAATCCCGGCCCGGGCATGGATGTTTGTGAGAGTTCATTCATCAATTTCATCATATCATCACTCATCCTCATCTTCGCAATTAGCCAAAAGTTGCATAAAAGCGAAGTGAAATAAATCACAACAATTTAAGTTAAATCAAGTTGTGCGCATGCACCGAGAATGAAATGCGTCAGTTTTATGTGAATCACACTGTACATCGTAGTCTTTAGTTGGTTCAATTTGGAAATTGTTATTTTTACTTCTAAAAGTTTTACATTTTTATTTTGCTTTTACAGACGGACGGACGGACCATATCAAATAATTGTTGTACATTACATAATTACTAGCTGCTTACTCGGCGTTGCCCGGGTATTTATTTATCCCAATCTTCTATTAGACAGGAAAATAATGAATTCTAACTATAGTGTAAAATGAACTTGGAGTTGAACGGCATTGGGAGTGTCACTATTCATCTTAGCGACCCCGAAAACTATGGATCCACACTAATATCGTCGTTTTTCGATTATTTTTACGTCACCCCTTTCCACCCCACCCCTAGGGATGCTAGGGGTGTCTTACCCCCACAGTATTTCTTTCCACATCGTAAGTCATATGTGTACCAAGTTTGGTTGAAATTGCTCCAGGAGTTCGAGAGTTATGCCGGAACAAACATACATACATATATACACACAAACATTCATTTATATATACTTGGTCTCTAAATTTGGGACGACACTTGTCGATATGAGAGAATGAGTCAGAAGTTTGTAAAATTGAGACGAGACTCAGATTGGGAGTCTCATCTCATTCGAGATTTCAGTGAATTAAATCTTATACAATTCAAAATTACTTTACTGTTCGACTTAATCAGATGTATGGCAACTGTGTGATTTTTATAGGCAGGCAGGCTATATCTGTTACTTGATGTGGAGAAAATGATGTTTTTAGTTTGTTCTATCAAGTATTTCGGAACTAGAAACAAGAGCGGGACGAGAAAATGACCTTTCCTTCTACAACCATATACAGAGCAGTCCCTGACATTCGATACGAGACTCGGCGGCAAGCGGCCTTCCGGTGAACGGGTCAGCGACAATCGCACGCTACAGTCTGTTTTTCCCCTTTCCCTGCATTCGCTCTCTTTCACTTTCTGTTGACGTTGCAGACTGACGCCAGTATAATCCTCCCTCGGAAGTTGTGTTGTGTCGTGTCCGTGTGTTGAAGATTGTGGCTTAATATGGCACCACAAAAGTTTACATTAAAACAAAGGATTTATCTTGTCGAGTGTTACTTCGGAAAGAGGAATTGTGGAGAAGTGCGACGACGTTCTGCAACGAAATTTCCTGGTGTTTCCGTTCCACATAGGACTACTATATTTAACCTTGTAAAAAAGTTTAGAGTAACAGGGTCAGTTCGGAATACAACTTACTTTACTTACTTAGTCGCGTCCTCTTCTACCTGCCGGTGTCGAGGGGTTACAGAGAGTTCTCCAGACGTTTCTGTCCATCGCCTTTTCCTGTGCCTCTTTCCATCTTATGCTTCGTTTCTCCAAAATCTCTTTGACACTCTTTGACACTCATACAAGTGGAAAGAAAAATGGGGAAATCTAAAAAATAAAGTATACAAAGACAATCCGCACACCATCCGTGAGTTAAAAGAGAGTATTGTACCAGAAATCGGGAGAATTACAGTAGACGAACTTGCACGTGTAAATGCCAATTTCCTTCGGAGATGCCAGGAATGTGTTGCAGCAGAGAGACATCATTTTCAACACCTTCTGTAATCAAGGTTAGTACACAATATGAAAACTGTAATTTTAATAGCCGACTCTACCGACTGTCGCGGACCCGTTCACCGGGAAAGACAAGTTCTGATGCCGCTTGCCGCCGAGTCTCGTAGCGAATGCTTTGTAGAAACAAGACCGAGAAGTCTATTTTACGCTGTGTAATGGGCCTCCACCCGAAATCGAACCAGGGGATGATGATTGCAGTGCGACAAGTTTAGCCACAACACCATAAACGAGGCTCAAGTATTGTGTCGAGTCGGATTCATCTCTATCACAGACCGAGGAAGAAACAAAAATAACTTGTGTAGTGATTTTTCAGCTAACGGAATTTTAAATTTGTAGTACTAGTAGAATAGGATTGTAGCCCCGTTTTCCCTTTCGCTCTGTTCCTAAATCTTCCTTTGTTCCTATTTTTCCTCTCGCCCCCTCCCCCCTGCTTATCTCCGGTCTCCGTTTATATTCCTTTAGTCTCAGACACACACCTCTTGCTCTACGTATGACCTATTTCATTTCAACTCTTTTTCTCTTGTCTGCTTAATTCATTTTTCTCTCTGCCGCGTTCTATCTTTTTTTTATTTACCTTCTTTCTTATATTCTATCTGTCTGACTGTGTCTATCACTTCTTTCTCCCTATCTCATTTCCAATTGGTCAATTCCTTTTCCCTCAATCTCTCTCTATCGCAGCTTTCTTTATATTTTCGCTCTGTCGTTCTGTATTGCTTCTTTAAATTCCATTCTCTCTGTCTATCACTTCTTTATCCTCTTTCTCTCTCTTTCCACTTTCTCTCCCCCGTCGCTTCTTTGTTTATCTGCTCTCTTCATCATTTCGCTTCTTTAATGTTCTCTGTCTACCTTTATTGTCTTCTTTCGCTCCCTCTCTACCATTTTCCCCATTTCTTTGCCTCTCTCCCTATCACTTCTTTGTTTATCTTGTATTTCCCTCTCTCCCTGTCTGTTGTTCTCTATTCCTTCCTTCATTTCCCTTACTGTTTTCTTTATCTTTGTTCATTTAACTACTCCAGCATTCATTGTAATAGCAAAACATCCGCTACGGTCAATGCGCACTAATATCGGAAATGAGTGCGAAGCCGCACTCTACGGCCTAATGCCTCCTCGTCTTCTTCCAATGCGCAAACACAAGACCTCATTGAGTGCAAACAGGCTAGTTGTAATGGAAGGCACGTAGCGGTTCATTGATGGGAGACCAGGCAACATAAAGCTGATTCATCGCCATATCTTAACCTTGCTCTCAGTGTATCCAACTCAGCGTCTTGAAAGGGACCGGCCATTCACACTTCTGTGTGGTCAGACACCCATCTCGAAATGGTTCATTTAAATCGCGACGCCTTTTAGGTGAAGGCTTAGGCCGTGGGTTCGAATCCCTGGCAGTAACTAGACAGGGGCAGTCGGAACACTGCCGCGGGGACAACTGGAGGGCCCTCTATACAGTGTGTAACAAAAGTCCGGGAACGCTTTAAAGAAATTATTGTAGCCAAACTAGTAGCATTACAAAGTAACAAAGTACATACTTTCAAAGAGTAAAGTTTTAAGTTTTTTCAACAACACTCACTTTGCAAACACTCTATGTGGGAACCATGTGTGACCAGACAAATGTCGACGCGATAATCAAACTCTTGCCACACACGGCCCAACATGTCTTCCGAGACTGTGCCTGTTACTCGTTCAATTCTCCTTTTGAGTTCCACAACATCACGTGGAAGAGGAGGGACATATAGCTACATGGTCCTTTACATAACCTCATAAAAAAAATAATCCGTTGCACTCTTTGTTTTGTCAAATTCTAGCACGCAGAAAGCCTTCTCAGCTGCAGAAAGCGCCATCTTGATTATGACACCACCTAGCGACGATATATGGAACTACATGTAACACCTGCAATGAGAAAAAAACTTACAACTTTACTCTTTGAAATGATGTACTTTATTATTTTGTAATGGTACACGTTTGGCTACAATAATTTTTTTTAGTGTTTCCGGGCTTTTGGTACACGCTGTATATATAATTTTCTTCTTGAGAATTGAACACTGCTTTTAAAGAGATCTGTAATTGAGGTGTTGAGGATGCGAAGGGCGATTTTTTTTTTTCCAAACTTGGTTTGTCAGGCATTAGGGAATATGCTAGATAAGCTTTTTTATTGAAGACTTCCTTCTAACCATATAAAACTAGGGCTGGCAGAAGTTCTCCTGTCTTCTAAGAGCGGTATAGCTACGGATACGAAGGGCGAACTCAACACCCTAGCTCCCTGCTACTCAGACCCCGCCCACCCCACTCCATCGTTTGGCACGTGACTTGGATGATTCAATCCGTTTAGTTTAGTTTACGTGAATTATGGATAATCGAAGTTCAATCTGGTCACAGTTAAGTAACCGAGTCTTTATGATTTCCCTGTGCCTGTTCCCTCTGCAAAATTGAAGGATATTCGAGATCTACTGCCATACGTTCCACTAACATTGTCACCATACTTCACAACCATTCTGGAAAATCAACGTGGAAATAGCTCCACGCCAAACGAGGGTGACGCTGAGGAAATATTGGACGACCAAGTGGATTACGATAACTAAATTACATATTGTTCAGTTTAAAATAAAGTTATAACAATGTTTTAAGTTCAATGACAAAAAAGTTGTGAGTTCTGATTTTGTTACAGCGCCTTGAATAACGTAGTGTGGAAAACGACCCAAGAAACTGGTTCCCCGAGACGATGACAAGTAGATGGCAGTGCGATCGACCCAGGTGCTAATTTTGTTATGAAAGTAATGCGCCTTAGTTTTTGGAATATATTGTGTAGATTTGTTTCTCTAGAAAGGCGGTACGTGAATTGATGGAAACAGTTATATTTGTGGAGTGACTTGCAGTCACGAAATGGCATTAATTTGGAAAGAAACGTAAAATAAAATTAATAAATAAATAGCATGCGTAACACAAGAAGAAACATCGCAATGTGATTCGGACGTCAGGTCTTGGACTGTGTATTAGAGTTTATTTTTCTATGTTATTAGAATATAAATAGTATCCTGAGAGATATTTCATACCGAGGCGACAAACCACAAATGTCGCTTGAAAGCGAGCAGTCGGAAATCAATGCAGCCTTTCGAATCGTAGGGACAAAAGCTCTGACTGCACCGTTTCCTCAAGGAGATTATTTTACACCAAAACGAAACGCGACAAACGATACGAGGATTTCACACCAAAGCGACACGGGTCATTCGGTCCAAGGCAACTTTCATACCGAAGTGACACATGTTGCTTGGAAAGGAGCCAATCAAGAGCAACATTTCACATCGTGGCGGCATGACGAGAAGCACAGGCCAGCGTTCGGTTGGTGAAATCCTCAAGCGATAAGTGTCGCGTGCCGCTTGTCGCTTTGGTGCGCAATCTCACTAAAGCAAGACACTCATTGCATCGCGTATGCGCGAACAACAAACCACGGCAACATGTTGCAAGCTATTGAGGGAATGGCCCAGTTTGAGCGACGCAGAAGCGACAAAGCGACACGTGTGGCTTATCGTGACGCCTAGATCTGTTGTTGTAATGTGCTGTTTATCGTGTCGCCTATCTGTTGATCGCAAGCAACGCTTGCTAATAGACTGAAGGCACCATGTCGCTTGTCACTTAGTTGGGAACTCCCCCTGTAGCGCGTCGCTTCGGTCTCAGCACCCTTCCTTTAAGGAGCTTTCCGACCGAAGTAACAAGTAGCACGCGAATACGCCATATGAACGTGTCGTTTGCTGTTTGGACTCTCATGTGCAATGAATGCTATTTTACAGTCTGGAAGTGTGTGTCACTAGTGTGACAGTGTGAACATCCCGTGTCGCTTGTCCCATTGGTTTGAAAGTTGCCTTACACTCATGTCGATGACACTAAGAAAGTTTTGTGGGGTTCCCCTTGTCGTTTCATGCAATCATCATTATCATCATCGCCGCGGAAGAAAAGAGACAGTAAGTATCAAAAATACAAATGCTTCACTGTGTATATCTTTAAAAGAAATGATGATGATGATAATAATAATGAACCTAATTCATACACAAAAATTTAGTTGCCAAGAACATTCCACGCGTATTTTTTCTCCCGTATTATTAACGAAAGTATGACGATAACAGGACGTGGTCGACTGTCTAGAATGTTCGTTAATATCTTCGCGACCACTGTTCCAAATATCATAGCAATTATCACATTCATAGAAATGCTTCATGTAAAAGAATCAGACGTTGCAGCGAAAACTCCATTTACTTCCATTATAAGCAGTCGAACACCAAGCACCGGGGTCAACACCAGCGCCTCTAGCGGATCATTTTCGAGTGGAACCAGGCAGAGAGCGCAGAAGCATGCCGTTTTCCACAGTACGTTATTCTAGGCGCTGTAGATTTTGTTATTAGTATATTGTGCAATACAGTTCCTTTCATTAGTATTTTTGTGCAATAAAGTTATTTTCCTTACAAGTCTGGTTTTCCCTAATTTTTTCCTTGAATGTGGCACTCAAAATTGTCACATTTTTTCCACGTTCTTGTGGGGTAGCTATACTTATTCATTTTCGCACACAATAAATTTGTGAGTATCTTCTATTTAACTGACAAGACACTACTGATATAAACAACAAGATGTCAAAATAAAGGTCAGTTCAAATAGGATGATGACTTTTGCGCCACCCTTTATAATAATGTTGAACATTAAATAGTGTCATTATCATTAAACTGTAAACTATCAAGAAAATTGCCTAAATTCAGCTACAAAGACTTTAGAAAATATTTTAAGTTATACAATTATATAGTACATTCACAATGTTATATTTTCACTACAAGAGAAGTTACTGAAATTATTTTAGTTTCATTACCACACTCAAGAAACATTTCCATAGTATCAGTATCAGAAATAGAAAAAATATATTTACATATAATTTTCATTTGCTTTAATCAAACTGTTCAAATGTTTTACACGGCCGTTTACCAGAAAAAGCCTTTGTATGAGAAACATAGAACTAAACTAATGTGGGTGCCAAAAACCATACAATAATTTTAAAAAGTGTTTTTTTAAAACAAAAATAGAAAGAAATGTTTTTTAAAAAAACACCATCAAAGATATTTTTTTAAATAAAGAATAATAATTTTTATCTACCCTAGTTGAAACCCATCGCAGGAGCTCCTTGATGCTCTACCATACCGAACAGTAGCGAGGTGGGCAGCAGCATTCGGGAAGAGAAGCAACTGCCGACATGCAACGTTCAGGACAACCTGTGACTGTGCTTATTTAGTATTTTTCTCTATCCTAATACAGATCTCTATGCTGTTCAAAATTCATACATTAAACGTTAGCATACATCGTGACCTTCCAATTGTATATTTTTCAATTTCTTGCCTGACCCGCTTTATGGTGGAAAAAAGTAGTTGCCATGACTTTTTCCGTAACCCTCGTATATATATATATATATATATATATATATATATATATATATATGAGACATATATATATATGAGAGGAGTTACGGAAAAAGTCATGGCAACTACTTTTTTCCACCATATATATATACTATATAAAGACACACACACGATTTATGGAAATTATAACCCTGACAAAAAAACCACAAATCTACTTGAGGGCTCACCAGATGGCAGTGGCGGTTGGTGGTGTCTGAGTCTCGAACTGTTTAAATCAGAATAAGAGTTAACTACTTTAAATTAGCCGTCACTATTTATGTTTATATATAGTATTGATACTATTTAGAATACTTTTTTAATAATCATTACAGAAGGACAGCGTTTTAAAAATGTTTTATGCATTATAATAATAATTATATAAAAAAGTTGGTTATCAAATATGGCTGAGAATAGTTTCTGAATTATCATTGTGCTATCAGTTCCTTGTTACTAAAATCGCTGTTATTTCTTTGTTATTTCCACCAAACTTCGGCCTTTTTTTAGCATACTTTTCTGCCATACATGCAAAAAAAAATGCCTTAATTGTGCTTTTAAACTGGTATATTAAATTGTAGGCCACATGGCCTACGCCTGTTCGTGACAGTGTAATATCACAGACAAGCTGTGATAATATCTTGAGGTATCGACGTTACGGTCCCGCTGTGACTGTAGTTGCACACTGGGACTCTTTTTGTGTTTTTAATCTTAGTCTATTGTTTCACTGTTGTTTCTTCTGCACTGGAAATTTTAATAAATAAATAATAATAATAATAAAATCGATGTCCTGTCAGAATCCCGCCACTATGCTCTGTGCTGCAAAGCGTTCCGATAGAAGGCGCAAAAATTGGGGGAAACAAACTGTTACAACTGGTTTCATGTAGTTGTCGGAATTATTCCATGTATAACACGCATTATAGATTTCTCTTCGATAAAATGGAAAACGTGGGTGTTATATATGCATAAATATGGTACATATTGTTCTTTCTTAAGTCTAAAGCAAATAATGTAAGATTTTAGCGACATTTTTTTGTTGTCTTATCACAAAACGTTTTGAAATTCGCGAAAAGACAGAAATTCGTATTTTATGTCAAATTTGAAAGTGTATTCAGGACATGTCACTGAACAATAATAAACTCTTTTCAGCAGCAGGGTCTCCCCGATGGCGCGGTAGTTACGTCGTTGCCTTGCAATCAAGGAGTACCGGGTTCGATACCCAGTGGATGCACATAGCGGTTCGGATCCCACTTTAAACTGTATGTCCAGTTCCACTTAGCCTTACTGTGCATAAAGTGGACTTAAATCACCAACTCAATCAATCAATCAACCTTTTCAGCAGCAATGAACATTTTTCGACGTTGCGTTTGCAAAGAAACAAAAGTCCAAGTCATCTCAGTGTAGAATTCAAGCAAATATGTCCCCCCCCTCTTTCCTCATAAAAGGAGCAAGAATTATCTACACTATCTACAATAGACTATCGTTCTTGGTGAATATAGCTTTATAATGCTCTTAGAATAACTTCATGCGGAAAGAAAACATTTAATTATATCTAACAGCAGTGGCCAAATTAGAAGCATTTTTTAGCCGAAAAATGATCGGGGTGGGGGGATAAAACAAGTTCAGAAGTATTTGAGGATAAAGTTCTGCTTGATAGGTTACAAAAATGTTGTGCAATACAATATCAAGCAAGATAATTTTTGATTTGTTAATTATTTTTCCGTTATATGTACCTACACTTACTGTATGTTTTTAGGGAATTTAACTGCTAGTTAAATCTAGTGCACTAATCTCTAGTCTAGTCTATTGCACTCCCAAGGAATATATACAGTAAACCCTCGTTAACACAAACTCGCTTAAGACGAACACTCGGTTAACATGAACAAAATGTTGGTCCCGGCAGGGATGTATTATATCTTATAGAATGTTTTATCGGTTAACGCAAATTTCGGTTACCACGAATTACGAACTGCTTTTTAGTCCGTTGTGTCATTAGATCTCATTTAATACGAACTTTGAAAGTTTTCCATATTTTTTTCTGTTGTTCCTCTGCTAGGTATGTAAGAAATCGCTCAACAATCTCTATCATTTTGCCAACAATCAACTTATACAGTATTGTAACTAACTAACTAACTAACTAACTCTCTAGCCTTCTTAAACCCGAAGGTTCATGGCTGCTGCAACACAGGCCTTCCATCTTTCCCTATCTTGAGCAAGATCTATATACTCTTTTCCATCCCTACCGATTTCCCTTAGGTCCATCTCAACGTTGTCCCTCCATCTTCGTCTTGGCCTTCCTAAAAGGTCTCTTACCATCAGGTTTCCCAACAAGAATCCTGTAAACTCCTCTTTCCTCTCCCATTCGTGCCACATGGCCTGCCCACCTAAGTCTTCTTGATTTAATTATTCTAATAATATCTGGACATGAATACAAATTATGTAGTTCTAAATTATGTAACCTTCTCCACTCTCCTGTTTCCTCATCCCTTTTAGGTCCAAAGATTTTCCTAAGGATCTTATTTTCAAATACTCTCAATTTATGTTCCTCTTTCAATGTAAGGGACCAAGTTTCACATCCATATAATACTACAGGCAAAATTACGGTTTTGTATATTTTAACTTTTAGTTTCTTAGATATTAAACGAGAAGACAAAAGTTTTTGAAGAGAGAAGTAACATGCATTTCCTGAATTAAGCCTACTTTTTATTTCCTCTTTAATATAATTTCCATTTGTTAATATTACTCCTAAGTATTTGAATTTGGAAACTGGTTCAAACGAGTTGTTATCAATAATTAGATTTTGATTATTACCTAACACTTGGTTTCGGCCTGTAAGCATATATTTAGTTTTCTCTTTGTTAACTTCCAAACCTATCTCTCTAGCAGTTTTGAAAAATATTTTAGCATTATTCTTAATTGTATTCACATCATCCCCCAGTAAGTCTACATCATCTGCATATGCTAACAACTGAGTCACACCATTTAATTTTAGTCCTTCTTTAGTTTCTTGTACCTTCCTAACAGCATATTCTAAGGCAAAATTAAAGAGCAATGGAGATAATGCATCTCCTTGTTTTAACCCATCATGAATTGTAAATTTGTCAGACATATTAATACCCACACGAATTATACTTTCTGTTTCACTGGTGCATATTTTTATCATACTAACAAGCTTCTTAGGTATTCCAAACTCTACTAACATATTATATAATTTATCTCTTTTGACCGAATCATATGCTTTTTTGAAATCAATGAATAGCTGATGGACATTTTGATTATATTCCCACTTTTCTTCAAATGTCTGTCTGATGTGAAAAATTTGATCTGTAGTTGATCTGTTACGTTTAACTCCACATTGATAATCACCTATAATTTCATTAGCATATGGTGTTAGTCTTGTTAAAAGAATGTTAGACAATATTTTGTATGTTGTTGAGAGTAGAGAAATTCCACGGTAATTATTGCAGTTCATTTTATCACCTTTTTTAAACACAGGAACAATTATGGATTCTTTCCACTGTTGAGGGATTTCTTCTTTATTCCATATTAAACAAATTAATTGTATTGTGCGACATTTGCATTTGTAAGGTTCAGGATACTGCAAGCTTTAAATGAAAATAACCAAATCAGCCAGTAGGTCTGGAAGACAGAATCAAGTGCTGTGACACGATAATGCACACCCACGCTCGGCTAACATGATAAAAGCTGCTATCCAGGGGCTTGGTTTGGTAGTTATTCCACATCCTCCTTACTCCCCTGGCTCTTGCACCTTCGGATTGCTACCTTTTCAGCTCTCAATCCATCAATCTTCGAAGAAGCTCTTTTGGTGGCGAAAATGCTCTTCAAACTTAGCTTGACGACGCTTTTAACCCCGAATCAGCTGATACAGTATTGTAACCAACAGATTTAGATCAACAATGTGTTCAAATGTGTTTTTCTATTCTTTAAAACATAGCCAGTAGGAGTAACATCAAGATTAAAACTTAGGTGCAATTGCTCGCATCGCGTCAACAATGAGCTTATACGTATTTAAGCAACAAATTCAGTTGTGTGTTCAGATGTGTTTTTCTTTTCTTTAAAACGTACGAGAAACATCAAGTTGCAAGCAGTAAGACGGGAGTCATGGCCAAGAGGAAGAAGACAGGCATAGACCTGCAAACAAAACTGAAAATCCTAGAGGAAGTAGAAATAAAATTTGAGTCCCCGGTTACCACGATTTTTTTTAACACGAACTCTTGGATTTTTCGGCCCCTTGGGATTCGTGTTAACGAGGTTCTACTGTACTATTTTTTGCTCCATTAACATCGCTAATCTTTTTATTTCTTGAGGACGGGTAACCAAATTTGTTTGAATTATGTAGTGGATGACAGCTGTTAAGGATGTTGTAATTTTCTTTTCATTTTTAGTTTTTGATTAATATTGTTCATACACGTACTGGTATTATCGACCCTTCTTTCACATTTTTCCTCTGCAGTTATTTGATATGTCCTTTCTTTTATTCTTCATATTTCTAAATTAACATAATTTTTTTTTTGACATATTTCTAAACGAAGGTTTCTCAGTTTGGCGATTGGAATTCAGCTTTTATCGAATACACGCACCTTCTACGCAGAGCTCCATCTTAAGCCAGCAAGGCAAGCTGACTGATCACTTATCACACAAGCCTCTAGCAACCTTGGAATGAGTTCATTGTTATGTTAAATGCCCTCATTGTTAGGTTAAGCGTGTTCTAATTTGCGAAGATGGATGACATGATGAAATTGATGAATGGATACTCACAAACAACCACGCCCAGGCCGGGATTCGAACCCGGGACCACTAGCGTCTTAGCGCGATGTGCTAACCACTCCGCTACGGTGGCCGGCAGGAGACAACTTTAGTAAGAGAACATTAGATTTTCCTCTTCATCGATCGCTTACAAGATTTACTGTGACAAATGATGGGGTTTTGTATAGCGTATTACGTAAATGAAATCGGTGTCCAGTGTCTGGCGCTGACGTCAGAAGTCGAGGTTGCTAAAGGCTTGTGCGAGAAGTGAGGTCCAACATATTTATCCTTTACATTTTTTTGAACATGTTGGAACATGTTGTCAGTGTACTTATTGACAGAACAATTTCATCCAACTTGAATTCCGAGTTGTTGCAGAATTCCATGTCTTCACGCCATAAACTTAATTTATATCCATGATTAATTAGTTTAAGGTAATTAATATTCTGTAATCACTTCCTCTATAACTAGAAGTAATTGCCAAGCATTTATCAAGAATATCAATTTTTTGGACTTGCTCCAAATTGCAGGGTTACAGGTGAGGAATACTAATATCAAAATGACACACTGCTTTAATAAAGAAAATACTAAATTACTGTCTGTCAAATAAGGATGCAGAATTTATGAGAAAATTTTTTACTCGAAAATCACCAGCCTTGTCAGTATCTCATATAAGATATCATGGAAGAAGAACACATTTAATTTGTGAATATATAGTAATTGGGAATGTAACACAGCTGAGAGTACCTTTTTAAGTAGGATTCCAAATATATAACTGTGCTTAGGCCTGGAATCGAACCCTTGACCTCTTGATTATAACTCCAGCTTAACTTGCATCATGAACTGGTATTATGCATGTCTCACCAACTGAATTAGCACTAGCGAATATACGTACAGGGTGTCCCAAAAAAATTACCATGAATTTAAACGGATAGTACAGTGGTTCCCAAAATGTGCCGAGGCTAGAATTTCACGAGAAATGAAGTGACGAAGGTTTATCCAACATATATTTAACCAGCAAAAATTTATTACTGCATGCTTGTAACTATTTTCTCCTTTTCGAGGTGTTAAAAACAAAGCATTGGAATGCTCCTAACGTGTTAGGAACTCATCGAGATCACGCTGACATCTTGGGAGAGAAAGAAGTATACGCACCATTGCATATGATTTTAATCAGCTACATTCACCAAATAGTTGAATAGTGAAGAGTATTGGGAAAAGTATCTCAAACAATTACGTGACACTTCCTTTGGAATGAAAAATTCTTCAGTGACGAGGCTAATTTTTATGTTCACGGTGAAGTTAATAAAAATAATATGCAATACCTGTGGTTTGCTCAGCCGAATGGTTGTTGCTGGTAAGCTAATGATGTGGTATAATGTATGGCGAACGGAAATGGTTGGTCCATATTCAACAACGGAACCTTAAATGGTGAGGGCTACTTGGATTTGTTAAGTGAACAGGTTTTTTCACCCTTGCTTACGGGATATGGCACTTTTCGAGAGTTTTGAAACAGGACAGAGTGTGACCACACTATGTGGACATTTTGGTAATTTCTTCATGGTAATTTTCTAGGTAGATTGATGGGCAGGCGGGGATCTATTAAAAGGCCTGCACATTCCCCAGATCTAACATCTTAGGAGGACTTTTACCTTCAGAAACATTTGAAGAGAATGGTGCATGCACTAAAAGTCCCTGATATTGACCATCTGAGAGAAGGCATAGTTGCTGCTTGCGATGTTGTTGCATATGCTACATTACCAAATGTTCTATGCGAGTGTGAGAGACGTCAACGAGTGTGCTCACAGGAACATTGACAACATTATAATGTACACATATCGTAAGTGAAAGATATGTTTATAACTTTTTGCTGGCGTAAGATACGTTGGAAAAACCCTCGTCACTTCATTTCTCGTGAAATTCTAGCCTCATTTGATATATCACATCACCCCCTTTCCTTTGAAATTTTTGTGTTGAATTCAATATGGCGGTCAACAATATGACGGACCTACGCTTGACACACAGCGAGGGATCTCCATGTGCCTAACCTATTTCTTTCATGACCAGGATAACTCCTTTACATTTTGTAGAGGGTATTAAGGGACTATTGACTCGTCATAGTTCATGTAATGAGGCTTTTATCAGTCACATAGTTACACATATTATTTTGTATCTTCTGATCCCATTGCAGTACCAGAATGATTTTTTATATGTTTTATAGTATGGAATGAGGAACCAAATATATTTTTTTCACGATTTTTGGTGATGACATGTTTTGAGATATTCAAGGTCAAAAGTCAAGGTCACGTGACAAAATTATATTTTTATCCAAAGGTAGGCTTGTTATATATCACTGGAAAGCTTGTTCAATTACCTGTACAATAAGCTTTATTTGAGCTTCCTAGGCAAAATAGTGGCGGAGTTACAGCAGATTTAGTATAGCTAAGCGGGCTCAAAAAGGGCAATTTATGCTAACTTTGACCTTGAATAATTTAACAATTACAAGACGCACGAAACTAAAACTTTTCATAGTTACTAAGTTCCATGCATAGTTTCAACTCTCCAAATTTCATGAAAATCGGAGATGGTCAGGTTGGGGGCTGTGTTGATTTCGCATGGAATGACTCTATAGTAGGATTTGCGTCAGTTCCCGATTCCACCGCTAAGAGCGCTGCTGCTGCGTTTGCTGGAACAATTCCTGCCAGTCCGAGAATCGAACTCGGATCTCCCTGGTGGAGTCTTACGCCATCCGGTCTAAGAAAAACCCTTCTCCTATTTTATTTTCATATTTCTTGATTTCGTTTGCTAATTTTTAGCCTATAATTTTCAGCAGGACAGACAGACACAAATATCCATATCTAACCCAAGATTCGAATCCAGAACCAGTGACTGAACAACCGTTTCTGTCTTCGTTCAACAGTAATTGACAAAATTAAAGAAATAAAATGTCAATATTAATTTTGAAATACACATATACAGGGTGTATCATAAGTAATAGCGCAAACTGACACAGGTGAAAGTACACGATAATAGAAGCAAAAAAAGTCTCAGTAAACATGGGCCTGCAAACGAGCCGTTTTCGAGATAATTGCGAATGTGTGGTTACAAGCCGCCACTGACTTCATTGTCACCGGATCGTATTCTGTGAAACATTAAGAATACTGTGTACCTGTCACTGCATTGCTCATAACTTTTGACTTGCCGAAATATCGGATCGTACTTGCTGGAGAGTCAGTGAGAACAGACATGCTGGAGTCAGTATGGGACGATTTCCTCTATCACATTGATGTTGTTCATGCACTGTGAGAATTAAAGTTTTTCTTTGGAGGGGGATGCCCAACCAGTGGCGTACTTATGATTTCATCTTGGGAGGTAAAATTGAACGTCCATTTAACGTACCTACGAGTCTCTTGTGAACACTTTAATAGCTACATGTAAAACATCAGCACTGTACCATGAAAACATAAGTATGCTGTTATCTCGGCTCGGTGAGGTCAGGTGTCCTTCAACCCACAAGGTTGCATACTTATCAGGAGGGAAATCTTTCGTGACTGGACCGTTAATTGGCACGAATGATTTTTCAATTGTGTTTGTCACATAATTAACGAATGATACGCAATATGCTTTCAATACCATTTTGGGAATAGAGACATCCCTGGTAGGGATTAAAATAATTTTCTTTTGCAGGGGATAAATTATTTTGTGGGGGTAAACCCCCGGCATCCCCCGTTAATTCGCATACTACTGTGTTCATGCAAACTAAAAGAGGTCGGGCCCGGATCTAAAAAGCTTTGAAAAATGACCTTTAAAATGACAACAAAAATTCTGTAAAATGATCTAAAATCTTTCAAAAATGACCCAAAAATTCGTACAAAACTCAATCTGCTTATTGAAAATAATATATATGTATATGGCAAGACAAACAATTTAACAAATGATTTTTCACCTTGGTGTGTTGTACGGACTGTGAATATGAAACTCGACAATGTTGCATTTCGCGATTTTCAGACAGACAAGAAAATGCGTTGACAACGCTGACATTCACCCATACCAGCCGCGTTTCAGCAAGGTTTGGTGAAATTGTGCTACTCCCGCATGTTGTTAAGTTTCTTTTGTAGTTGTAGTGGAATCCGCTTCTAATTTCTGTGAAAAATATGAATAAGATGTATCTTGCACTACAGCTACAGAAATCGTTTGTTTTCAGAATGTAGTGTCAAGTAAGTACCGCAAGATAACATTCAGACAAAACAGAAATTGTTGAACTTCTTATGTTTCAGCATGCAATGACATAATTTTTTTAAAAAAATGACCTAAAAATGACGCAAAATTTTAAAAAATGACCTAAAATTACGTAAAATTTTAAAAAAATGACCTAGAAATTACGCAAAATTTTAAAAAATGACCTAAAATGACGCAAAATTTTAAAAAATTACCTAGAAATGACGCAAAATTTTAAAAAATACAGAAAAATTTAAAAAATGGTAAAAAAATGACCAAAAAATGACTCAAAAAAATACATTTCTTCAACCTGAGGAGGGTGTTCAGGATTTCTGTACTAGTTAGCAATGTCTACGTTGAACCAGTTAAAAGATGAAATGTCATCAAAATCCGGGCCCAATATAAGTATCATGAATTGTGATGAATTTTAAAAAATGACCTAGAAATGACGCAAAATTTTAAAAAAAATTATCTAAAATGACGCACAATTTTATAAAATGACCTAAAATGACGCAATTTTTTTTAAAAAATGACCTAGAAATGACGCATTTTTTAAAAAAATACAGAATTTTTTTAAAAAATGGTAAAAAAATGACCAAAAATGACTCAAAAAATTACATTTCTTCAACCCGAGGAGGGTGTTCAGGATTTCTGTACTAGTTAGCAATGTCTACGTTGAACCAGTTAAATGATGAAATGTCATCAAAATCCGGGCCCAATATAAGTATCATGAATTGTGATGAATTTTAAAAAATGACCTAGAAATGACGCAAAATTTTAAAAAATGACCTAGAAATGACTCAAAATTTTAAAAAATTACAGAAAAATTTTAAAAAATGGTAAAAAATGACCAAAAAATTACTCAAGAAATTACATTTCTTCAACCCGAGGAGGGTGTTCAGGATTTCTGTACTAGTTAGCAATGTCTACGTTGAACCAGTTAAAAGATGAAATGTCATCAAAATCCGGACCCAATATAAGTATCATGAATTGTGATGAATTTTCCTTCAGATTGACGTATCACTTACCACTCTGACCTTGTATACCAGTGGCGTAAACAACACCCCCGCAACCCAAGCGGTGCGGGGGGCACAGTAAGAATAATAAATTAAGAAACACCGATATTTTACAAATGTCTTCCTTTCGATGTTAAAATATATTTTCATTCAAACATATCTTTTTATGCCCCTAAAACTTCAAACAGAAAATGTTAATCTCTAGAAAACTAGATGAACTTCATTAGCTGAATAGTTCAAGTCATGTATCAGTTTACCGAAGGGTAAACGACAGGCAAGAAAATGCGTTGACAACGCTGACATTCACCCATACCAGCCGCGTTTCAGCAAGGTTTGGTGAAATTGTGCTACTCCCGCATGTTGTTAAGTTTCTTTTGTAGTTGTAGTGGAATCCGCTTCTAATTTCTGTGAAAAATATGAATAAGATGTATCTTGCACTACAGCTACAGAAATCGTTTGTTTTCAGAATGTAGTGTCAATTGAAATCAAAAGAAGAATCATGTCAAAGATCAACGAATTTGCAGAATTCCTCTTGCTAGAAAACAAATTCCTGACGTATACGCTGCTTATATGCTGTATTTGACCCTACCTGTGACGTCTTCATCAGCTGAGAGCTCGTTTCTCAAGCTAAACGTGATCAAAAATTACTTGAGAAGCAGAACGACAAGAGTGAGACTGAGTGCACTCCGAGAACTAAATGCATCATATCGATTGATGCACCAGAATCCATCGATTGATGCACTGAAGTGTGTTTTATGGCTTCTTCAAAGAGTTAGATTCACATTTGATGCATTTGGGTGCATTTTTGTATGTCGTGAAAGAAACACCAAAGTGCATCATTTGATTCAAGTGAGAATTTCTTTCAGTCGAGACGCACTTGAATGCATCAGTTGATGCGTTTTCATGCACCAGATGCATCTTTTTTGATGATGAACTTAAACGTTTCGTCTGAGCTACCTGTAGCTCAGATCAAACGTTTAAGTGCATCATCCAAAAATATGCATTCAGGTGCATCAAGGAACATCAACTGATGCATTGAAGTGCGTCTCGACTGAAAGAAATCCTCGCTTGAATCAAATGATGCACTTTGGTGTTTCTTTCACGACATACAAAAATGCACACAAATGTATCAAATGTGAATCTGATTCTTTGAAGAAGCCATAAAACACACTTTAGTGCATCAATCGATGCATTCTGGTGCATCAATCGATATGATACATTTAGCTTTTTGTGTGTGGACTGGAGCTGTTAAGGATCGAAAGCGATCGGGCTCGAAAGCTGGACCAAACTGACACAGGAAGGCTAACAGAGGACTTGTAATGGGTATTTTACAATATCGTAATTTTTGTAGTAACAGTGTATTTCCATATATAATTAAATATATATATATCTATATATAATTTTTTACAGTTTGTCTGTTGTCTTAACCTTTCGTACTAGTTTTTATATTGATTAAAATTACATGTACAAGGGTCGTTCAAGGTTGACCGGGATTTTCGTACGTAAAAAATCGATGAATAGCTGGATCATGATGAAACGTGCGGGTGACGTAATGTATTCCTTCGCGAGTAACTACTGCCCGGCATGACGTATTTCGCGCATGCGCAGCAGTTGCAGCGAACATGGCGGCAAGCAGTGTGTCTGTGCCTGTGGAGCAGCGGTGTGTAATCAAATTTCTCGTGAAGGAGAAAGTGAAACCAGCTGAAATTTTCAGACGATTGCAAGCACAGTATGGTGAACAAACGATGTCGCGGACAAGAGTGTAGGAATGGTGTGAGCAGTTTCGCGAAGGACGGGAGCTGGTGACAAATGAAGCGCATGGACACATTCGCCCGACTGCAGTCACACCAGTGAATATCGCACGTGTTGAGCAAATGATTCTTGAGAACCGGCGAGTAACAGTGCGGGATATTGCTGCCGAGGTGAATATCAGTGTCGGGAGTGTTGAGACAATCATTCACGACCACTTACGCTTCCGCAAAATCTGTGCAAGGTGGGTTTCCCGCCAGCTGCCATTCGATCAGAAGTGGACACGCAGGGCGGTCTGTGAACAGCTTCTGAATCGGTTTCGAGCAGAAGGTGATGAATTTTTGCAATCCATCATCATGTGTGATGAAACATGGTTGCACAATTCAACCCCAGAGACCAAAAGACGCAGCATGGAGTGGCGTCATAAAGTTTCCCCGCACCCCCCCCCCCCCAAGAAAAGCAAAACGCAGCCGTCCGCTGGAAAGATCATGGCAAGTGTCTTCTGGGACATGAAGGGCGTTATCCATGTGGATTTTCTGGACAAAGGGAGCACGATTAATGCCCAGTATTACTCCACATTGTTGAGTGGTGCTGTATGAAAGTCCATTCGCAAGAAAAGACCTGGGATGTTGTCTGGCAATGTCATTCTTCTCCATGACAATGCCCGCCCTCACACGGCCAATGTGACAACAACAACTCTGGCCGACATGCGCTGGGAAGTTCTGCCCCATCCCCCCTACAGTCCAGATTTAGCCCCCAGTGATTATCATTTGTTTGCACCCCTTAAAGACCATCTGGGAGGGAAGAAATTCACGACAGACGAAGCACTGCGGAGCGATGTCCTCCAGTGGCTACGACAACAACCAAGTTCTTTCTACGCCAAAGGAATTCGGGAGCTGCCAGAACGATGGCAACGGTGCCTCGGCGCGCACGGAGAATACTTTGAAAAACTGACATAGTTTGGTGTTTCTTCTGCTACCTATTTCCTCTGCAGAAATAAAAGTCCCGGTCAACCTTGAACGACCCTTGTATATACGAGGGGAGAGTGAAAAGTTTTGAGCCTCACATGGAAGGAGTGATGCTAGGTAGTTAAAATTTTGGAGGATGTAAGGTGTGAGTTTTAGGACAGTCTGTGCGAACGTTTATGAAATTCGCATGTTTTTTTCTATTATTTTTTCAGTTTGAAAATGAATGAAGTGTCAAAGAGAGTTGCGGACAGGGCCGTGATTCGGTACCTACGTCGGAAAGGCCTCACTGCACAGGCTGCTTTGGTCGAGTGTGGCTTCACCGCACTTCCCCATCCACCTTATTCCCCTGACCTGTCCCCGTCAGATTTTCATCGTTTCCCTGCTATGAAGAATTCACTACGAGGACGTCACTTCCACACGGACGAAGGCGGTCAGTCAGCGGTGTGAGACTCGGGACAAATCATTCTACGAGATGACTGTGAACAGAGGTGTCTCGTGAACGCATGCGGTGCATGCTGCGCATGCGTCAATTGTGGGAAAAAGGACAGCTTCCTCTGCGACGACATTAATGAGCATTTCTACATTTCTGAAGTGAAAGAAAGTAATAATTATTTTCCCATAATTGACGCATGCGTCACTTCAGAACCAAGAAATGTAATATAAGCTTAGTTCAGCGCTCTCGTGTAAAATAAATACTTCTCCTATATGAAGAAATTAGAATGTAGAAATGCTCATTAATGTCGTCGCAGAGCAAGCTGTCCTTTTCAGCACAATTGACGCATGCGCAGCATTCACCGCATGCGTTCACGAGACGCCTCTGACTGTAAACAAATGGCAGCACAGATTGCATAAGTGAATTGATCTGGGGGGTGATTATTGAGATTATGCGATTACGAGTATGTAGAGAAATCATAATGAGAAACTGTAGCTCAAACATCCCTTCCCTGTGAGGCTCAAAACTTTTCACTCTCCCCTCGTATTTACATATTTGTATATACCAAATATAAATGTAGGAGTGATTTAATGTTTTAGAAAAGAAATCATTTTTTCTTAAATGAATAGGGGCGCACAACTGAAAGTTGCGGGGGGTGCGCAGAGCGTGTTAGTTACGCTACTGTTATATACACTACAAATATACAACCCTTAAGGTGTTCTGAGATAACATACAATATGAACAACTCTGTGCGAAATAAGTTTAAAGGATGGGTTCTTATGAAAAACTAAATATGCTGACCAAGGCAGTAATTTATTTTATTAAAAACATAAACTAAACGTAACGTTTCAACCTTCTAGCAAGCTCTTCTTCAGACTCTGTATCAAGTACAAAAGTAACAAGATACAAAAACAGGGTATTATATACACACAAACATTACTCCCTCCAGACTATTTAGAAAGTTGTTTGGAACTTTCTAGCAGGTGACTTTCACTTGCCAACTTTACTTTCACCTAAAAGGCTAAACACAATTACTTCCATATAGAATGTGGTTGGACTTTTAATCTCACGCTCTTTTCCCTTCATTGTTCTTCCTTTTCCTCTCCTCTTTCTCTCTTGTCCTTTCCACTGTTTCTAACATCTTCTTCCATACTTTGTTTAACTTCAGTCCCCCATTCCAGTTCATTGTGTCTTCTTCACCTTTCTTCTCTATTTCCTTGGCTTCCTTCCATTTTCTCACTAGCATTCTCTTCTCCCTTCCTATCTGATTAGCCTCATCCCACTCTATGTCATGTCCTGTTTCTCTCGTGTGTTTAAATATTGCATTTCTCTCTCTCTTAAGACGTACAAGAAGGTTGAAACGTTACGTTTAGTTTATGTTTTTAATAAAATAAATTACTGCCTTGGTCAGCATATTTAGTTTTTCATAATCATGGAAACAAGGCTTAATGGTGTTATGATGGGTTCTTTTAATAACTTTTATTAAAAATAGCTGCATCACACGCAAGCGTTAGCGATTAGAATTCAAAGGTTCCTTGGATCGAATCCTGTATAAGACATGCACGTTTCATTATGTTTTCTCTTCGCTGATGTTTATGAATTTCCGTTCATATTAATCACCACTACTTTGCTATCCTCTTCCCTAAATACAAGACAACAATGGATTGCACAATACATGTTGTTCCATGGTAACAATGCTACTCGAAATGCGATGTTAGTAGTGTTAGTAGTATTTGATTGAAGTTCTCAGAGAAGTATTATTACTCTGTCGTCATTCCCAGGTGTACTCTCCAAGTAACAGGTGGGTGTAAAGCAGTTATTGTAAGTCAAGATCCATTTCAGAAACACATATGTATGTTCTCCATAGATTAGGGAGCTCGTGTTTTTCAGGCACTTTCCAGGTACGACTCTCTACTGGGAGATTCTGCATCGTGTTTATAATGCCAGTTGTTTGTAATCAGTGCCGGATTTACAAATCTTTTCAATATCCAGGTAAAGTACTTTCTGACACTCTAGAAGTAACAACAGCGTTTGCTAAATATTTTCAATCGGTGTACCGGCTGGATGATGGAAAAAAATAAGACTTTGAATATTCAATCTTACAGTGAAATCGATAAAGTAAACCTATCAGATTCTAAATGGACCACTTAGTCCCCTTCCTAGGTACCAAGCCAAGCGGTTTGATTCCAGGGTACGTGTGACACGATCGGATTTTACCCTCGACGAATAGCCGACTCGTGCATAAAGTGACGTTGATATAATTAATAATAATAATCAATAATAATAATAATTGATGTTTGCCATAAAGTCCAGCGGAAATGCTTTGCTGACTTAACGTTGAACAAAATATTAATACCAATAGTTATGAGGATTAGTATACTATTTGTATAAACACAAATCATAGTCAAATCATATATAACAATAATGTATAATATATAACACACAAAAATAGACACATTACACAGTCCCTCACTATCATTCAAGCATTCACACACTTTCTCATACCGCAGGGGAAAATTACATAAAGATAAATACATTGGCCCTTTTTTAGACACCAAGCAACATTTAGTTTTCTTATGAATCTTATGCTGCCCCCGCAGACGTTAATTTGCTTAGAATTAAAGATACTTAGCTTTCATCTGCGCGTGCTCATTACATTCTGCCAACGTGCAGAACACTTAATCTTTTATATTTCTCAATTTATTAAAACATTAAATAATTATTGTACAATTATCACAAAAGCGCCTTGGAACTTCAATCACATTAGGCAGGGCACGCAACTCGTGCAATATAGATATCCATACATGTTTACAGAATGAAAAATGAAGACACTTATGTATGAATATATTAAAAATAGCACGAAGTTAATTTACTTCCTCATTTAACAAACTTAAGAGGTGATCTCTGCTAGAGATACACGATTTATGCAGTTTTAATCAAATATTTACCGAGTAAAGCATATAAGGCTGCATAAATAAACATTATTACTCAACAGCTCGGCGCAGAGGGTGGAAAAACAACAGTATGCTGTGAATCGATCTTCCTAATTAGCAATTCTTTTGAAATTTAGATGATGTTGGCAAGAAATTTAATCAATGCCTTTGCGACTTTTAATTTAAATACTGGTATCTTTTAGTCCGACGGCGGATCTTTGGAGTCGATGATCACTCACACACATATAGAAAATTAACAGTAGTATACTATACCATCTCGGCGTTCTAGACGTTCCAGCGACGTTTACCGAAGTCCTCTAAACGGCGGCGTGACGTCAATCCGCGGTCCTCCTTGCGACACTAACACTTCCCCACGTTACTTCTTTGTAGCGGCGTTTTGCAAACTTCTTGGACACACCTTCCTTCTACGCTTCGACATCACGGCGATAATAGATGAGGGAAAACAGCCTCTCTGCCATCTTGTCTGCCTCGTGATGGAGCGATTAATTTCTTCGCATCGTCTCTCTCTCTACTCGGGGGACGGCGAAAACGGGCGAAGTTGCTTTACCGGGGGTATTCGTGGATTCTCACTGCTAATCTTACGCGGGACGTCGGCGTCGTCTCAAGACGCAGTAGGTGTCGCTTCGGCTCTCAATCTTCTCTTCTAGACGTAGGTCTAAGTGAGGGCTGGTGTCGCTTCATCTTCCCATTCCTCTCTCTTTTTCTCTCCGTAGAATTCTCGTCGGGCGTCGGCGTCGAAGTACTCAAGGATGCTGATTCGGCTGGCGGCTTTCGGTGGTATCATTACATGGCTTCAAATTGGGCTGCGGACGTCATTTAGTAACGATCTGGCGTTTGTGGCTTTTGTGGCGCTTGTGGCGGCGTTTTAGTGGCGTTGGCTTCATGCAGAATAGGAAGACCCATGGCCCCCCTTCTCTTGTGATTTAACCCGCCATAGTTGATTTAATGTTCCTCTTCACAAAAAGAGTAACACGAATCCAGTGCACAGGTCACTAATTAACACTGCGTATTTATACAACTAGTCACTGTCACTCACTCACGCAGGGGTAAATACACGGCGCGGTAGAAAAAAGTCAAAGTCCCGAATCTTTACTCCGACTGTCGCAGAGGTGTTGTCGGATCGAAAACTGGCGGTAGACTGTGTGTGTTTGTCCGTTCTGCCACTATTTAAAGACAACTTGAAATTTCGAAATCTAACAGACTGACTTTTAGGCGCGGAAATCTGAAGTTGCGTCGTTGGTGGTCAAGCGTCCCTTTTTTGCTTGGTCCAGCTTCTTGGGGCACACGTGTTGCGTTAGAATGGGGTGAAAAGAATATAGTTCCATCGCCTGGACCCTCATCCGGCACGTAACATGTTCCTCCAGTAATTGGCCTCCCACGTGGACTTTCCTGTCGCCAAATGCACAAAAGTCGCTCAAAAATAGTGAAAGATTTATCACAGCACATTGTTAGTCCCGAGCTCCTACGACCGAAAGGTGGAAAAGTCGACAAAAGCAGAGAAACACAAAAGGTTCACAAACGTGGTGTTTTTCTACCGAAGCTTCAAGAGGATACGAAGTTACAGAAAAATATAAAATAATGGAAGCCTAGATATAAAATAATAAAAACGTAGGTGACAAAAACTCATTGTCATAAGATATTAGTCTTAAAGAAATCGAAGATGCCATTAAAAATCTTAAAATGAAAAATATATTGGTTCGGATAAAATTCCGCCTTACATACTTAAAGGATCCGGTGAGATACACGCTGTTCAATCTTGTACTTTCCACCTCAACATTTCCAGATATTTGGAAATTAGCAAAAATTACCCCGATACCAAAAACAAATAAGCAAAATGATGTAGAGAATTACTGGCCGATAGCAGTCCTGGCAACACCTGCCAAGCTCTTAGAGCAAATTCTTTACAAGCACATTTCTTATCACATACGATCAGTGATCTCTCCTTATCAACATGGTTTTTTATGTAAAAAGTCTGTCTGTACCAACCTATCAGAAATCACTCATCGCAACCGCGATGGATAGCGGAGCTCAAGTAGATGTAATATATACAGATTTTTCGAAAGCGTTTGATACCGTAAACCATAGAATCTTAATAGAAAAACTGAAATCATACAATCTATCGAATCCAATGTTACAATTGTGTCATTCCTACTTAACAAACCGCAAACAGTACGTCACGATTCAGGGAAACAATTCCGATGAATTTGAAGCTACATCCGGAGTTCCCCAAGGCTCTAACCTTGGTCCCTTATTCTTTCTCATGTACATAAATGATCTTCACGAACATCTGAATCAATCGGGTAAACTACTTTTTGCGGACGATTTAAAAATAAACAAAAGAATTTGCAGTTACAGTGACTGTACCGAGTTACAAGCGGACATAAACAGTCTTGTGGAATGGTGCGAAAGCAACAAACTAATCTTAAATAGCGAAAAATGTTACCAAATGTCATATACTCGAAACACTACATCAATAAAATACGACTATTGCATAAAGAAACAAAAACTAAAACGGGTAGAAACAATCAAAGATCTAGGAGTTCTGTTTGATTCTAAACTTACATTTCACGGGCACGTTAACTTCTTAACAAACGAGGCTTACAGACTTCTGGGATTTATAATGCGTACATGCAAAGAGTTCAAAAATCTCGGAAGCTTAATGATGCTCTATAATGCTTACGTTAGAGCGAAAATTGAATACGCAAGCATAGTGTGGCACCCTCAAACCCAGCAAGATATAAACAAAATAGAACAAATTCAAAGTAAATTATTAAGACACTTAAAGTGTACAAACTAGATGGTATATACCCTCAAATGGAATCCCGTGAGAACCTTCTCAGATATTTTAACCTAACAACTCTCAACAACAGACGCATCATGCATCAGCTCATTTTCCTCCACAAAATTTTAAATAATCTCATTGAAGCTCCATTCGCCCTGTCACAGCTCGACTTCTACGTCCCCTCAAGCAAATTACGACCAAGAAGACAACTCTTCAGCTTTCGTCGTAATAGAACCAACGCTCTGGCAATATCCTCAATTTGGAATATGTGTAAAACATTTAATGATACCATCAAAAGTGAAAACCGTGTGGACTTATTTTGCCCGACCGCAATTTTGAAAAGGAATATCTTAAAATTACATAAATTACGATAGAACCTAAAACTTGTATGTTTGTTAAATGTTTTTCTGTCTATATACTACATTCATCTGTGTAATATTTCAATAATGTTATCACAAAATTATTGTATAATGAACGCCATTAATGGGTAATATACCTGTTGCGTTCAATTTCTGAAATAAATAAATAAATAAATAGTGGTTCGGATCCCACTTTAAACTGTACGTCCAGTCCCGATTAGCCTCACTGTGCATAAAATGGACTTAAAACACCAACTCCATCAATCAATCAAACCTTCAAATGCCTTGCGGTGTTCGAAAAGGTTTTCATCCCCCTTGACAGGAGGTCAAAACTGTAACCTCTGCATTTGTCGGGCGACACGCTAGCCCCACCCCCATCGGTCTGGTTAGGATATAGATTTGACTATACTCGGTCCAATAAAACACATAGTGACTGTATATAATACTGTTCAGCAGTGTGCAAATTAAGTATTCTGCTTTGGGGTAGGGGGGGGGAGTGTGCACTCAGTGCTCTATTTGTGATTCACTTCCGGGGCTGCTTTTTTTTTTTTGGTATGCAAATTTGTGTAGGTTACCAGTCAGCAAACTCTACTATTGCCTTCTAGTTCTAAGTAGTTATGACATTAAATCTAATGGTAACATTTATACGTAATTTATAAATAGTATATGTACATTCTAAGAAAACTGAAACGCACACGTAAAAATAGCTATTTAACTTGTAACACCGAGAAAACGTGACCAAATATATATTGCTCCTTCAAGTCAATTACTGCGATCCGCGAGAAATGTGATCTACGTACCTCCAACCTGACGAAATCATCTTTTCTTGCCCTGGCGGTAGGGTTTCGTAGTTTATTTGACAATTGACAACGGCCAACGGCGTTACTCTGGGAGCATTTTGTAAAATACTGTACCTGACGACATTAAACAAATGAACAATAACCTGAATAAAAATATAACTTCAGCTGCAAAGTAGGATGCAATTGTTTTAAAGGTTAATTAACTGTTTCCCGAGTTATTTTTAGTTGTGTTTGTCCCATAGTTAACAACAGTCTACTAGCTAGGAAAAAAAACATCGACATATTTTATATGGAATTCCGATTAAATATACTCAATACATTTCATGATTTAAGACAGTAGAGGTAATAAGTTGAAAAATAATTATATATATACAATACATATAAATATGTAATAGTAATCAATTTATATCCTTGTACTTGTTTCATTCTTATATCTTCATTATTTTATATTGTATTGGATATCTTTATTGAATGTATTGAATTGTATAATTGTATCAGTTAAGTTTATTATAATCAGTCACGGATTAAGGCGGGTGCTATTGATGCTGCAGCATTAGGACCATTCCTGAAATAGGCCCAGATGAAAAAAATTCTGAAAGCTGAACAGTTTCTTTGCTATATTAACCTGAAAATAAATCTTAGAATGAAATCTGGAGTCCCAATTTCGGACGCCTAGACACAGCGTTACTTATTATACAGTTACTATTATTCTTTGAGCTGTGACGTAACTATAACGTCATTGTGTTTATTGTTCACCGAAGATTTCAAGTTAATGCTATCGGCATCAATTTCGTCTTATTCCGGCCCTGATTATAATTATTATTATGAATGAGTACAATGCCAGATTTATAGAACGCTGTAATTAGGCATCTGGCTGTTGTGTTCTCAATAAAAAAAATAATAAAAGATTGTCTCAGTTCCATTTTCTTTGATAGGGATGAAAACATCCCTGGCAGGGATTAAAAATGTATTCTTCTGCAGGGGATAAAAAAGGAATTGTTGGGGGAAATGCCCGGCATCCCGCCCCCGTTAATTCGCACACTTCTGTTAAGTACAGGAGCAATTATGTTTTTTTTTATTCTATTCTATCTGCCATGTGTTTAGTACAGTAGTTTTTCTGTGCACCTTCTGGATAGGGAAGAGAACTTTGTTCCTCACAGCACAAAGAGACAGATCATTTCTCCCTAACCATGTTCGACAGTTGGCATCTTGCACCCGAGCAAGATCGGCGAGAAGATGAAATATAATGAAAATGAAGCCTTCAAACTTCCGTTACATAGAGTGGGCCCCAGCACAAGTCTGCGGCGTCGCTGTGAATTTGTAAGCCTCACCCTTCGAGTCAAATATCTGGGAGAATACTAGGCTTCCATAGGACCCTGGTCTCCTTGCTTCATAGGATCGAATATTATGTGATTCTGTTTTGTGTATTGGTAGAATGTTTTGACAGGTACCGGAAAAGTAATAGAAAATATTGATTCATTTGTTTGTTTGACTACGCTTATTTGTGCAACTTTTGTCTAATTTGCGGAGATGAGGGATGCTCCGCAGGGATTCGAACCAGGGACCCCTGGCGTCGTAGCGCGATGTGCTTACCAATCCGCCACGGGGGCCGGCTAATAGAAAAGAAAAAGAGAAGAACGTATAAAACCCCTAGGGTTTTGGGATCGAACTCAGGCTAAGCCAGCCTAAAGCTACTCGCTTGCGGGAGAGGTACGTTTATGGCTTAGGGTAACACCCCTGAGAAACGAAGGGACTCACCCCTGTGGAATAACGAGAACACTTTGACATTCGATATTTACACTTCGATTGACTGGTCTGGTAGGATCATGAGAATCATAGAAAAGGAGTAAAGGAATGTTCGTTTGCCTCTGGTGTCTTGTAGAGATGTTCGTCTCGCTGATCTAGTAGACAAAGCATGTACCAAAAATGAAACTTTTTTCGGGAGCGCAACTCCCGCTGCAACTCCTTACATATCGATCAGACTATTAATTGAAGACAAGAACTGTTCACGCGACAACTTTCTGATTACAACTGGGGCTGAGATCTGGTGTCTCCACCTATTTAAGGAGATTCAAATTTTCGATCGTTAAAGTCGTTGGCGAGTCCACGTCCTGTCGCTAACGGTGTTTTTTGCATAAGGCTGACGTTACGATATTTCAAATGATATCCGGTGAATTTCCGTGTCAGCGGAGTTGCCGAGAGTTACCGAGGGTGTGCTGTGCGCACTTGTTCCATAGGCTGCAGAGTGTCTCTTCGCACTAGATTGGTCGCTTCCCCGCTCCCCACTTCCCTTGCCAGCATGTAGGGCGCCCGCCTTAAGACTGGGCAAGAGCTATAGCTGCAATGGGACGTCTGACTCTTCTATTTTGAGTACACAATACTAGCAAAGGATAGTTCAAAGGTTCTGGAGCCACAATATAGGGGGGGACAGTGAAACTAAGTGCAGATGATGCACTCGATTCTGAAATCCTCAGTCCACGGTGTACAGTGTACCAGCACTCCATCCGAGGTTGTCTGATTGGTAATTTGAAAGATGGAACACGATATAAAGCTATTTTCCCCAGTTTTGCCAAAAAAAACGAGGATTTGCCTGTAGAAAATTCTCCAAGGATGAATGCAGATGCATCTTCCAGGAATGGGATACTGCCTGGTGTAAGGCAGCTCTACCATGTCTCATATTTTGGTATGTCAGGTTTAAAGTTTTAGATATTGAGATTTCCATAGAATTTCACTCAATATATTGTAGCCTTTTGTGTTTATATTTAGTGCGATTATCGTAGGTCCGTCCGAGTGACAAGGTCGGCCTATGGCCTAGAACATCCCTTAAGAACAAGTGGACGAGGGAGAAGATTCGACTATACTGTAGAACGTCCTTTAATAACAATTGGACGAGGGAGAAGATGCGGCTATGCTCTAGAACGTCCTTTAATAACAATTGGACGAGGGAGAAGATGAGGCTATGCTCTAGAACGTCCTTTAATAACAATTGGACGAGGGAGAAGATGCGGCTATGCTCTAGAACGTTCTTTAATAACAATTGGACGAGGGAGAAGATGCGGCTATGCTCTAGAAGGTCCTTTAATAACAATTGGACGAGGGAGAAGATGCGGCTATGCTCTAGAACGTTCTTTAATAACAATTGGACGAGGGAGAAGATTCGGCTATGCTCTAGAACGTTCTTTAATAACAATTGGACGAGGGAGAAGATGCGGCTATGCTCTAGAACGTTCTTTAATAACAATTGGACGAGGGAGAAGATGCGGCTATGCTCTAGAACGTCCTTTAAGAACAAGTGGATGAGGGAAAAAATTCGGCAATGCTCTAGAATGTCCTTTAAGAACAAGTGGACGAGGGAAAAGATTCGGCTATGCTCTAGAACGTCCTTTAAGAACAAGTGAACGAGGTAGAAGATTCGGCTATTCTCTAGAACGTCCTTTAAGAACAAGTGGACGAGAGAGAAGATTCGGCTATGCCCTAGAATGTCCTTTAAGAACAAGTGGACGAGGGAAAAGATTCGGCTATGCTCTAGAACGTCCATTAAGAAGAAGTGATCGAGGGGAATATTCGACTATGCTCTAGAACGTCCTTTAAGAACAAGTGGACGAGGGAAAAGATTCGGCTATGCTCTAGAATGTCCTTTAAGAACAAGTGAACGAGGGAGAAGGTCCGACTACGCACTAGAACGTCCTTTAAAAACAAGTGGACGAGGGAAAAGATTCGGCTCTGCTCTAGAGCGTCCTTTAAGAACAAGTGGACGAGAGAGAAGATTCGGCTATGCTCTAGAACGTCCTTTAAGAACAAGTGGACGAGGGAGAATGTCCGACTACGCACTAGAACGTCCTTTAAGAACAAGTGGACGAGAGAGAAGATTCGGCTATGCTCTAGAACGTCCTTTAAGAAGAAGTGAACGAGGGGAATATTCGACTATGCTCTAGAACGTCCTTTAAGAGCAAGTGGACGAGGGAAAAGATTCGGCTATGCTCTAGAACGTCCTTTAAGAACAAGTGAACGAGGTAGAAGATTCGGCTATTCTCTAGAACGTCCTTTAAGAACAAGTGGACGAGAGAGAAGATTCGGCTATGCCCTAGAATGTCCTTTAAGAACAAGTGAACGAGGGAGAAGGTCGGACTACGCACTAGAACGTCCTTTACGAACAAGTGGACGAGGGAAAAGATTCGGCTATGCTCTAGAACGTCCATTAAGAAGAAGTGATCGAGGGGAATATTCGACTATGCTCTAGAACGTCCTTTAAGAACAAGTGGACGAGGGAAAAGATTCGGCTATGCTCTAGAATGTCCTTTAAGAACAAGTGAACGAGGGAGAAGGTCCGACTACGCACTAGAACGTCCTTTAAGAACAAGTGGACGAGGGAAAAGATTCGGCTCTGCTCTAGAGCGTCCTTTAAGAACAAGTGGACGAGAGAGAAGATTCGGCTATGCTCTACAACGTCCTTTAAGAACAAGTGGACGAGGGAGAAGGTCCGACTACGCACTAGAACGTCCTTTAAGAACAAGTGGACGAGAGAGAAGATTCGGCTATGCTCTAGAACGTCCTTTAAGAAGAAGTGAACGAGGGGAATATTCGACTATGCTCTAGAACGTCCTTTAAGAACAAGTGGACGAGGGAGAAGATGCGGCTATGCTCTAGAACGTTCTTTAATAACAATTGGACGAGGGAGAAGATGCGGCTATGCTCTAGAACGTCCTTTAAGAACAAGTGGATGAGGGAAAAAATTCGGCAATGCTCTAGAATGTCCTTTAAGAACAAGTGGACGAGGGAAAAGATTCGGCTATGCTCTAGAACGTCCTTTAAGAACAAGTGAACGAGGTAGAAGATTCGGCTATTCTCTAGAACGTCCTTTAAGAACAAGTAGACGAGAGAGAAGATTCGGCTATGCCCTAGAATGTCCTTTAAGAACAAGTGAACGAGGGAGAAGGTCGGACTACGCACTAGAACGTCCTTTACGAACAAGTGGACGAGGGAAAAGATTCGGCTATGCTCTAGAACGTCCATTAAGAAGAAGTGATCGAGGGGAATATTCGACTATGCTCTAGAACGTCCTTTAAGAACAAGTGGACGAGGGAAAAGATTCGGCTATGCTCTAGAATGTCCTTTAAGAACAAGTGAACGAGGGAGAAGGTCCGACTACGCACTAGAACGTCCTTTAAGAACAAGTGGACGAGGGAAAAGATTCGGCTCTGCTCTAGAGCGTCCTTTAAGAACAAGTGGACGAGAGAGAAGATTCGGCTATGCTCTACAACGTCCTTTAAGAACAAGTGGACGAGGGAGAAGGTCCGACTACGCACTAGAACGTCCTTTAAGAACAAGTGGACGAGAGAGAAGATTCGGCTATGCTCTAGAACGTCCTTTAAGAAGAAGTGAACGAGGGGAATATTCGACTATGCTCTAGAACGTCCTTTAAGAACAAGTGGACGAGGGAGAAGATGCGGCTATGCTCTAGAACGATCTTTAATAACAATTGGACGAGGGAGAAGATGCGGCTATGCTCTAGAACGTCCTTTAAGAACAAGTGGATGAGGGAAAAAATTCGGCAATGCTCTAGAATGTCCTTTAAGAAAAAGTGGACGAGGGAAAAGATTCGGCTATGCTCTAGAACGTCCTTTAAGAACAAGTGAACGAGGTAGAAGATTCGGCTATTCTCTAGAACGTCCTTTAAGAACAAGTGGACGAGAAAGAAGATTCGGCTATGCCCTAGAATGTCCTTTAAGAACAAGTGAACGAGGGAGAAGGTCGGACTACGCACTAGAACGTCCTTTACGAACAAGTGGACGAGGGAAAAGATTCGGCTATGCTCTAGAACGTCCATTAAGAAGAAGTGATCGAGGGGAATATTCGACTATGCTCTAGAACGTCCTTTAAGAACAAGTGGACGAGGGAAAAGATTCGGCTATGCTATAGAATGTCCTTTAAGAACAAGTGAACGAGGGAGAAGGTCCGACTACGCACTATAACGTCCTTTAAGAACAAGTGGACGAGGGAAAAGATTCGGCTCTGCTCTAGAGCGTCCTTTAAGAACAAGTGGACGAGAGAGAAGATTCGGCTATGCTCTAGAACGTCCTTTAAGAACAAGTGGACGAGGGAGAAGGTCCGACTACGCACTAGAACGTCCTTTAAGAACAAGTGGACGAGAGAGAAGATTCGGCTATGCTCTAGAACGTCCTTTAAGAAGAAGTGAACGAGGGGAATATTCGACTATGCAATAGAACGTCCTTTAAGAACAAGTGGACGAGGGAAAAGATTCGGCTATGCTCTAGAACAATCTTTAATAACAATTGGACGAGGGAGAAGATGCGGCTATGCTCTAGAACGTCCTTTAAGAACAAGTGGATGAGGGAAAAAATTCGGCAATGCTCTAGAATGTCCTTTAAGAACAAGTGGACGAGGGAAAAGATTCGGCTATGCTCTAGAACGTCCTTTAAGAACAAGTGAACGAGGTAGAAGATTCGGCTATTCTCTAGAACGTCCTTTAAGAACAAGTGGACGAGATAGGAGATTCGGCTATGCTCTAGAACGTCCTTTAAGAAGAAGTGAACGAGGGGAATATTCGACTATGCAATAGAACGTCCTTTAAGAACAAGTGGACGAGGGAGAAGATGCGGCTATGCTCTAGAACGTTCTTTAATAACAATTGGACGAGGGAGAAGATGCGGCTATGCTCTAGAACGTCCTTTAAGAACAAGTGGATGAGGGAAAAAATTCGGCAATGCTCTAGAATGTCCTTTAAGAACAAGTGGACGAGGGAAAAGATTCGGCTATGCTCTAGAACGTCCTTTAAGAACAAGTGAACGAGGTAGAAGATTCGGCTATTCTCTAGAACGTCCTTTAAGAACAAGTGGACGAGAGAGAAGATTCGGCTATGCCCTAGAATGTCCTTTAAGAACAAGTGAACGAGGGAGAAGGTCGGACTACGCACTAGAACGTCCTTTACGAACAAGTGGACGAGGGAAAAGATTCGGCTATGCTCTAGAACGTCCATTAAGAAGAAGTGATCGAGGGGAATATTCGACTATGCTCTAGAACGTCCTTTAAGAACAAGTGGACGAGGGAAAAGATTCGGCTATGCTCTAGAATGTCCTTTAAGAACAAGTGAACGAGGGAGAAGGTCCGACTACGCACTAGAACGTCCTTTAAGAACAAGTGGACGAGGGAAAAGATTCGGCTCTGCTCTAGAGCGTCCTTTAAGAACAAGTGGACGAGAGAGAAGATTCGGCTATGCTCTAGAACGTCCTTTAAGAACAAGTGGACGAGGGAGATGGTCCGACTACGCACTAGAACGTCCTTTAAGAACAAGTGGACGAGAGAGAAGATTCGGCTATGCTCTAGAACGTCCTTTAAGAAGAAGTGAACGAGGGGAATATTCGACTATGCAATAGAACGTCCTTTAAGAACAAGTGGACGAGGGAAAAGATTCGGCTATGCTCTAGAACGTCCTTTAAGAACAAGTGGACGAGGGAGAAGGTCCGACTACGCACTAGAACGTCCTTTAAGAACAAGTGGACGAGAGAGAAGATTCGGCTATGATCTAGAACGTCCTTTAAGAAGAAGTGAACGAGGGGAATATTCGACTATGCAATAGAACGTCCTTTAAGAACAAGTGGACGAGGGAAAAGATTCGGCTATGCTCTAGAATGTCCTTTAAGAACAAGTGAACGAGGGAGAAGGTCCGACTACGCACTAGAACGTCCTTTAAGAACAAGTGGACGAGGGAAAAGATTCGGCTCTGCTCTAGAGCGTCCTTTAAGAACAAGTGGACGAGAGAGAAGATTCGGCTATGCTCTAGAACGTCCTTTAAGAACAAGTGGACGAGGGAAAAGATTCGGCTATGCTCTAGAACGTCCTTTAAGAACAAGTGGACGAGGGAAAAGATTCGGTTATGCTCTAGAATGTCCTTTAAGAACAAATGGACGAGGGAAAAGATTCGGCTATGCTCTAGAATGTCCTTTAAGAACAAGTGGACGAGAGAGAAGATTCGGCTATGCTCTAGAACGTCCTTTAAGAACAAGTGGACAAGGGAAAAGATTCGGCTATGCTCTAGAATGTCCTTTAAGAACAAGTGGACGAGGGAAAAGATTCGGCTATGCTCTAGAACGTCCTTTAAGAAGAAGTGAACGAGGGAGATCTGATTTTTTGGTGATATGAATAGCTTAGGATTTAGGGGCGTTCGTTAACAGAAGGAACATTTATAAACGGACACGTCATCTATGTGGTATAATTGGAGATATGATTTGAGAAAGCGAAGAAATTTTATTGAATGAGAGATTGATGTACATAACTTTTTAATGAAATACAAGTGTTTTCAATTTGCTTATAAACAATTTGAATTTTAATAATGTTATTTAAATATTAAATGAAACTTTAACTGAAATATTTATGAATGCAACACCATTAGAATGTTCACTTCAATTCATTTATGAAAATAATTATAATTTCTTGTTTTAAAATTGTATACAATTTTTGAAGAAAATCTTGCTGTGTATTTGTGACTTTGTAAGGTTTAGCAAAAACTAGATCAAAAGTCCAGAGTTTTATTATAGATTTATAAGTTATATTCGTTCTGCCATCTTTTGGGTGTTATTGCGTAACTTCATTTTGGCTTCCATTGTGTTTGAAAACAGGTTTCGTAACATCTTTTCTAATTTATACTTCTATTTTTGATTTCAAGTAATGCATTAAGCAAGGAGAATAGAAGTGTATAATAATTCAATTTATGTAGTTAAATTATCAAATGAACATCTAGCCGACATCGTGGTGGATTGGTTAGCACAACACGGTAAAACGCCAGGAGTCCCGGGTTTGAATCGTTGCCTAGGTCCGGGATGGTCTTTGTGAGTATCCTTTCATCAAGTCCACCATATCATCATCCATCCTCATCGTCGCGATTAGCCTAAAGTGGCTGAAATGCGACAGTAAATTACAAAAATCCAATCCAATCGAACATTCTCTCCATAAATCACGTATATTATTTTTAAAGTGGTTGATATATCCTTATTGTTGATGTCATACAACACAATAAAATCATTATGTTATTACTTGTTACTGTTGAGAATGAACAAGTTTTCAACAATAATATTAATAGAGTCATTTGCTTATTTGTATGTGCGTAAAATTTGGCATGCCTTCATGGAAAGAGGAGCCTGATTAAGATATATTTTTTAAGGTTTATTTGTAATGTGATGGTGCACTGAACATTGGCTAGTGGTAAACATTGTCATATATGGATAATTACCCCAACGTTTAGGTCACAATCCCCCACCAGAACCCACGTTAAGGCCTAATATATAAGAGTTGGAAATTTCTCACCCCCCCCCCCCCCTCATTCGATAATGCCCTTAAACACTTTCTTTTCTTCATCTAATGGATTAAATACGGTGCATATAAGGTGTAATTTTTTTTTCATTTTTTTTGGAAAAATATATAAATGTTGAATTTTATATTATTTGAAGGAAAAAAAAATCCCCCCCAAAAATCTCGATGGCGCAGCCTGCGCCATATTCCCCCTCTGTGGGCACCCCTGGAAGCGACCCAATATGTGTCAAAAGAACGGGCCAGTTTAAGTTTTCGATGGAAATGTACTTGTGAAGTCTCGGAAAATATCGAACGAAATTTTTGAATATAGATGTGGGGCTGTAAACTTAATCGAACTGAAGTGGAACACTATAAGTGTTATATATATATATAATATTAAAAAATTTCATTATGTAATTTATTTAGGCTGCCACATCTATATATAGCTATATGTGTGTGTGTGTGTATATATATATATATATATATATATATATGTACACACACAAATGCATACATACATACAGTATGTATGTATGCTCCCGTGGAGGAGTGGTTACCACATCGCGTTACGACGCCAGAGGTCCAGGGTTCGAATCCCGGCCTGGGCATGGATGTTTGTGAGTATCCTTTCATCATCCCCATCCCTATCTTCGCAAATTAGTCAAAAGTTGCTCAAAAACTAAAAGGAAATTTAATAATTTAATCAATCAATCATACATATATATATATATATATATATATATATATATATATATATATAATATATACACGTATAAACACACTCAAGGAACTGAATACCAGCAAATGTTTTGAACGTATGTATAGTGAGAGGGAAGGAAGAATGGGAGGGGATTCAAGTGTATGCCTTGGATAATATAGCTAAGACGTATTAAGGGGGGGTCCAGGGGGCTTATCATTACTAAAATTAAATAATGAAAATATACCGATTTAGTGGCCGCGGTGGCTCAGTCGGTAACGCGTCTGACTACCATGCTCAAGGTCCCGGGTTCGATCCCCGGCCGGTTCAAATCCGGGAACTTTTCTAACGGTGGAAGCGGCCCCGGCGCACACCCAGCGTCGAATAACATGGGTACCTGGGGGAAACCCTGGGGGGTAAAGGCGGTCAGGGGCGTGATGCTGATCACATCACCCCCACTCACGACCGGATCAAGAAAGTGTGGGGCGTTACTCCCACACCCCCTATACGCCTTCATGGCGTGGTGCTATGCACAGGGGAACACTTTACCTTTTTTTTTTTACCGATTTAGCATTTGTTGTTTACTTTCCTCTGAACTTACTGGAAGACAAGGATTATATTGGGACCATACGGTTTTGAGGGACAGGAAGGAAGTATTTAGGAGGAGTGAAGGGGTCCGGACCCCCCGAAAGATTTACCAAGTACTAAAATTAAGAAATGAAAATATTAGCATTTGTTGCATAATCGATGGTTATTAATTTCCTCTGAACTTTTCTTTAATCAGAAACTTACTTTTCTCCAACTACATCTGACATCATTTTTGTTATTCGATAAATATTTAATTATTCATCTATTTGACATTAATTTTATTGCCAGAGCACTTGTTTTTATGTAAATTATTCCGATCTTAACTAAAGGTAAGCTACGTAATGAATATGAGCTATTATATCTCTATTTTTATAGCTACAGTCTTTTTACCTAATCGTGTAATAATAATATAATATTACTTTATGCATTGTAATTAGTATTAATTTGATTTAATACATTAATTTTAATTTGAACATTATTATTATTTCTGAGACACTTGGTACGGACACCCCCCCGAAACATATTTCTAGATACCTGCCTGCTAAGATGCTACAGTGAATGGTAGAAAAGCAAAGAGCAGTGAGTATCTCTGTAAAGATATTAAAAATTGCAAAACTCATCTCACACAAAAGCATTGCAAAATCATTTGTGTATAAACCTTTTGACAAGTAACTTTTGAGAGCTGTTTGAAGAGAGAACAATTCAGCTGGGGCAAATTAGGTTAAGGGGTCCTTACAGTAAATAGTAATTTCGGAAAATTCAGAGATTTTTCGATCCGTGTTGGACTTCTAATAGGATCCGTTTCACCTCTTGACTCCTCGGCAGTGATGTGCGTCTACGCGTAAAAAACCATAGTCTACATTCTACACGTAGACTATTTTATACATGTACATTACGTAATCTATGTAAACAACATGGCGAAAGGTATTAACTTAGCAAAGCGCGCCGTGGAATAAAAAGAATATTATACTGCGTATCAGTTGCTGATGTGTGAGGAGAACTTTTCATACTCTTTCTTCCAAATTCGAACAATTTCTCACCTAGGAAAAAACCTAACATAGGTAATATTCTAGTGTTTTATGGGGAAAATACCACTCTTGGCTCACGACTGCCATCTGTTGTTGTTTTTTGCATACTATTTATCTTCTTCCATAGTTGATGAGAGAAGAGAAGAGAAATTTTGTTGTAAATAGGATTCTTTTCAGTTTGTTAGGAACCAGTATAGTTGAAAATGTCACTTTTCTTTCATGAAAGCCTTGAAAATTAATTTTAATGCACTTAAGATTGTCTACGTAGCCTATGTAAACTACAACCCAATGTAATCTACGCGTAGATTACGTGTAGACAACGCATGTAGTCGTAAACTTATAGTCTACGGCACATCACTGCTCCTCGGTCAGTGAATTTGGTAGAACTGTGTAATATATATAGTAACGGCACCAGTCTGAAATAAATGTGGGCGCTACAGATTTCAGTCTCAACGGGTGATAAACTTTACCAGCCAAAATGTATTTCCTTAATACTTTAATGAGGTATAATTTTACCAATATTTTACAGTAAGACATAAAAATAAATTACTACATATTGCATTCTGTTCCATCATGTACAAAAGTACTTTCAGGCACCATTCGTGTATGTGAAATAAAATACAATAGTTATATTATTTTCTTTTAATAAGCCATTCTTTAGTGGAATATCAAACAGTCACTGTTCATATTAACAATATTATGTAATGAAATATTCTGCTTAAAAAGAATCGGTGAATGTCCGATATCGCCCGAACGGATTTCTTCAACTTTACAGGAGAAACTACTGTTTCAGTTTCTGTAGCATTGTCGAAGTTCTTGGAGGTATTTTCTGTCGGGGAAACTGAAAACTTCACCATAGAATGCTACAGAACACGAAATAATAACTTGTTACGTAAGGAACTTGCATTTTCTGTAACATTATGCCGTTGTTTCCATTATGTACGTGCAGATGGCGCGAGCGTCGAAAGTCAGGCGGTCTCGCCAGTGTTTCCAAACGTGCCTTTCTTTTACGAGATTTTTTTTTTACTATGCTTACCTAACCCAACCCAACCTAACCTAACTTAGCCGGAAATTGTTCGTGGGGCTATCGTGAATGGTTTTTGGGGCTATCCGTCAATGGCTCGTTGGGCTATCGTGAATATTTTTTGGGGCTATCCGTCAATAGTTTGTGGGGCTATCGTGAATATTTTTTGGGGCTATTCGTCAATGATTTGTGATTACATAATGAACACGAAAGTAGGTATTTTTCGGTTAAGAAGGTTGAAACACTGCATACCCACTCCAAATCGACAAAACACAAGCACGACGCGCGATGATCCATAACGAGTGAACGCCATATTGTATGTTACCCAAGCAGAACAAGGAAGACAAATAATGACTCGTAATATGAAAAGTTGACACTATTTTATGGGAAAAGGCATAACCTCACCTTAAAGAATCTTCCGCAATCCAGAATAGGTAAGTATCAATGCTAAAATTAACGAAATAAACGAGTGAGAGGTGTTCGAGCCTTATCGGATAATTACCAAAGAATCGTATTATGACGGTCGGATTGCATCTTGGACAACAATGTTATGTGAAGAAGCGAAGTGTGGCAATACTGAAGCTATAGAGCTAGGATGAAAACTTGTAGTTAAAGAGAAATTAATCTGTAGTTTGTGGTATGGAACATTAAACACAAGTTATTATTAACAAAACTACTGCATGGTAGCCAACCTAAAATAAATAACAAATCCTTTCACATTTCAATACAGGAAGTCATGGACCCCCTAAAGTCTGCACTGCGGAATTTTACGACTTGTAGATCCGGCAGTCTGTAGGGACGGTGACGGTGACCACTATCTTTGACAGTAAAGGAATGGTGTACCAGCACGCAGTTCCCCCGCACACTACCGTTATATCAGAATGCTGCACGTCAATGTTGGCGACACTGAGGCACATTGCAAAGAAACGACAACAACTTCATCGGAATGGGTAGTGACTTCATCATGATAATGCACTACCTCATGTAGCAAATGAAATCATAGCATGTTTGGCGAAATTCAACATCACCTCTGTTACACATCCCCCTATATATCCTCTATCTAGCCTATGGCTCTTTTGCAGTCTTACGGCGGGCGTTCTACATGCTGGCAAGGGAAGTGGGGAGCTGCGAAGCCATCAATCCAGCGCGATAAGAAACGCAGCAACCTGTACAACGAGGTTCACGTAGTAGTTCCTCCCCTCGACGTCGTAACTCTCGGCGCCACCGCTGTTTTCTGGCTGGTCTGCTACGTATTTCTCGCTCCCCACTTCCCTTGCCAGCATATAGAGCGCCCGCCGTAAGAGTAGAAAATACCAGCCCCCTGTGATCTTTTCTGTTCCATGCACACAAGTCAAAGCAACGAAGCGGAACCTTAAGCAGTGCTGAAGAAATGTGAAGCTATCCTCAAGGATCTCACAAAGAATGACTTACATCATGTTTTTGCGAGCTGGCCGAAACATTGTCATATGTGGATTCGATTTGGGGGGAGAAATACTTTGAAAAGGATCATGTAACTCTTGTAATAAACATCGGTAAGAAAAAGATACAGTCTCACTCTTTGTTGATCAGCCCTCGTAAGTAAAATTCTTTCTTTCTTTTTTCGCGACTACGAATTGGCCATGACAACACTGAGATGCACTTTATACAATTGTAACATACATCGAACTAAATCTGTATAATGAAGCAAACATCGGTGGAGTCAAAGAGAGAAGTCTCCAGACTTTGACTCAACAATCCCTTTGTTTTTCGGTTTCTGTCTCAAGACTAGCAACAGTTGACTTAAGTGGGAGAATGGCAACAATACTGTACGCAAATAAGAGTTTCCATGGTAACTGATAGTGACCAAGATTTGTATATACAGTTTTCAGAAACCTAAACAGTAGTACGATTTGTAGTAAGTAATGCCTTTAAGTTACTAGTATGCCAATTAAGTTCTGTAGGAGTAATAATAGGCTGACAAAAAAGCGTTGTTCTCTGAGATAAAGTAGTTCAAGTATTGCAACAAGAGTGAAGATGGAATCAACATATTACTAGAACAATACTTTATTTTAATCTTAAGATAGATAATTAGTTTTACTGCTCATTTAGGCTCCTCTGTTGCCTGGTCTTCAGGAAATCCGGGGTTCGACTCCCCGTAGGAGCCAATTGAGCATTTTCCCTGATGAAGAGATAAGAAACTGGCCATCATTTGTGTTGTGGTTAGCACTAATATGTTGCAATAACGTGACTTTGTTTTTCATCATAAAACATTTAAGTATTTTGTTATTCAGCCTCGCATTTCCATCATCTTTGGCTAAACTCGACGATGAATGATGTTTGGATGAAATTGACGAAGGGATGCTCTTAAAGAACACTCATGCTCAACTCAGGACTCGAACCGGGACCTTTGGTGGCGAGATCGAAATTCGACAACTTACTGTGTTCGGCCACCGAATGTGTAGTGTGTGTACTTTCTTAATTAACTTTCATTTCTAGGTCAAATATTTTTTTAAGCAGAGAAGCGGTGTGTGCAAATAACACGGAAATAGTCTTGCATTTCTGTTTTTCTCAAAAATGTGGACGCTGAAAGTATCTATGTTGAAAAAACAATATAAAATATATTATCAAGGTTTGCTCATAATGGCCATTTTTCTTATTTCATTATCAGGTACGAGAGCGGCTTGCCAATGTACCTGTTCAAAAATTCTAGTCAATTGAAAATGGCTTGCCCATGTACCTGTGCAAAAATTCTAGTCAATTGAAAATAAGTTGAATTTAGTTTTCTGTAGCTATTCTTACAAATCTAATTCAAGAGAATGATTGCAGAAAACTATATATTTTAAAGTTGATTTTATGTTTATACAAATTCTAGAATATTTTGTATAACAGAATTTAGTATAGTGTATTTATCGCAAATTTACTTTACAAATGTTTGTTCACAGTTTAAAGGAATAAAACTAATGTATTAACGAAATATAAGGATAAATCTCACTACAGTTCTGCCATCTATTGGCAAACTTTAAATTAAAACATTACAATTGACTTAGACGTAGTGCGAAGTTTCTGTGTACGACGTTTTTCTTTGTAGTTAAAGTTCAAAGTCTGATTACATGTTTTTTCAAGAGAAATAGCCTTGCGTCAGCTCTAAAAGTTGACGTTAGGAAGGGGATTGAAGCAATCCGTCGACCCCGACCTGAAAAATTGCATTATTTCTTTCAAAGTAGGTGGGGAAAAAATCTTATTTTATAGCCGATAACGGAAACGATGTTTAGGCAATTAGTATTTCAACAAACCAATCCAAGAAAATGCTTTAGGTCATAAATGTAATATCATATTTTAATATTCTTCCATTTAATTCAAAGAATTAACAGTTCGACGAGTTTTTTAAAATTTCAAAAAAAAATAGTTTTATGTTAGGGGTTACGCAATACAAACTTCATGGTTAAAAAATTCAAGTAACTGTTGGATGAGGTGTGTGATAGTACATATCAAAATAGAATAGATATGCATTTCAGTAAATGTAATACAATTAAGATAGGAAAACAGGTTGTACTGGATTATTGTAGATCGGACAGAAAGTCTTGGCATACAATACTACTACTACTTCTAATAATAATAATAGATTGGCAATGTTTCTGGCGATGTGCTTGAATATGTAGGCCTATCTTTGTTTGGTAAAACTATCATATGCGGGAAATCGCTCTAACTCGTTTATTCTCTACTTTTTTACATTAGTATTTACCTATTCTGCATTGCGAAACATTGTTTAACAACGGATTTAGTTTTTTTCAAGGAAATTAGTATCTATTTATTGTAGACATATCGAGTAATTATTGTTCGTTCTTTTCTCGCTTCCTGAACACGCAAAATGGTGGGAAAATCTTGACTAGCGTTGTGTTTCAAACGGCAAAGCAGTCTTTCAACCTTCTTAAAAGAAAAATTCCCGCATAGCCCCGAAAACCATTCCCGCATAGCCCCAAAAACCATTCACGCATAGACCCAAAAACCATTCCCGCAAAAACCATTCCTGCATAGCCCCAAAAACCATTCACGCATAGCTCCAAAAACTATTCTAGATCGTATAACCATCCACGAATAGCCCCAAAAACCATTCACTATAGCCCCACGCACCATCACGGTAAGGTTAGGTTAGGTTGCTTTAGGTTGGGCAATATAGTGAAAAAACTGTATGTTTGGAAACACTTAACGGGGATTAGGTCATCAGCTGCTGCTCCCAACATCCGGAAAAGCAAGCAACAGCTTTCGTGCATCGGATGGACATTATTATAGAAAAATGCATGATTTAGCGGCAAAATAGTTTGAAAAATGCGAGAAAACACTTCTACAAACTTCCGAAATTACACAGAAACTCAATTCCGTAAGTACTTTCTCCTGTAAATTTGAAGAAATCCATTTCTCGCATATGACATTTTTACCCTATGTTTTATAGTTTTAAGAATAGTTATGTAAAACAGCAACTCTTTCCATAATTCGAACATAATTGTAATCGCTAATAACTTTTGTTTGTAGATAGAATCAGATTTGAAGCAGACTGAAAATCAATGCTGTAGGCCTAGATACAACCAATAAGTGACCGCGGTTGTACAATACAAATAGCGCAGTTCTAGCCTTGCATCTTCTCCGTTTGCTGTGCCTTTTCTCAAAAATATAGTTGCAAAGAATAGTGACGTAAGAAAGTAAATGCCATGTACCGGGTGTCCAGAATTAAAGTTACCAAACTCAGAGCCCTCTGTAGCCTGTTTGAGGCATCGTAGAATTCTGAAATTTGGTGAATCCACTATGCAGACCATGGGGAAGAGGATGGCGATAAAAAAAGAAATAGTTCAATTTTACGTCACCAGGTTGAAACGTGGCGCTGTACTTCCATGAAGGGTTGTAATAATGACGTAAACTGCTCCAATTGGGTATGTATTTGCCTTTACCTTGCAATCTTGCAATAAACGAGAGATTATTTTCTCGCAACTGCAAGCCACTAACATATGTGTTTCTAATTAATAACCCAGCTAAATCACTTAACGTGAGTGCTGAACAAACGTTCGGAAGTGATCACCATGCCATTAAATAAGAAAGAACGTGCATTGCTGGTGAAGTTGTTTTATCAGAACGGTACTAATAGTGCAACTGCACTGAGAGGTTGTCTTGCGAAAGTACTTCGAAAGGGGCTCATGACGATATTAATTATTACAGCGCCACATTTCAACCTGGTGGTGGAAAATTGAACTATTTTTATCGACATCCTCTTTCCCATGGTCTGCATAGTGGATTCACCAAATTTCAGAGTTCTACGATGCCTCAAACAGGCTACAGATGGCTCTGAGTTGTGTCACTTTAATTCTGGCCAGTCACCTTCTCATAGTAGCTGCAAATCTAACAACTTTGATTAGGCCGACATTTTGGCACTACAAAACCCTTTTACTTTTATTGCAGTTGAAGTTTCCATATTAGCATTTGTTGCTAAATCGATATAGACAGGATTCTCTCACCTCTCTTGAATCAAGTGGTTAACATATCGTCTTGTAATGATGGCCTCCTGGGTTCGATTCCCGGTGAAGGTACACAATATAGTTTGGATCTCAATCGAAATAGCAGGTCCAAACTCGACCAACATATAAGTGGACTTCGGCGGACTTGTAGGAATTCTGTCGTCTGTCGCATTGTGCTTTCCCTATAGTTGAGTTGTCAGATGAGCTACTTATTAACTCCCTGGCACTCCTAAACTAGAAGGTTTAGAGTTTTCTATTTTAAAAACAAATCTGTCGGTGTAGTACAAGCTTTGCCAGGTATGCAATGTATTTCCTAGTTCGAACTATGGCCACACACCAAACGATGGCGACGGTGGCGCTGCAAATACATTCTACGTATGCGCACGATAACTCAGTGTTGCCATTTACACTTTTGTTATTTTTTGTCTCTGTATAGCAGTGGTGTATTCTCAATGTTACCGTGTTTACTGCCATTTTTTTCATATATTTCTTAAACATTCAGTATCAATAGGTAGGTAATTGCTCATTATATATTAGGCAAACTATTTACTAAAAACTTAAAAATTTATGTTATCCCGCTTGAAACAACGTTGGCGGGAGAAAACGGCTTCTTACTTTCCTAATTTCTGTGCCGCGCTTGGCAGAGGCAGTGTTGCTGCATGAACCGGGGTTTCCATTGAAGTGGAATTCAGGTGCAATTTTTGGAAAATTGCTTGAAAATTTGATGCTGTCGGACTTCTGTCTTTATTTTACTTTGTTTTTTTTTAAATTAATCTAGATGTGATGTATAATAAACATATGCAATGAATAAGAATTATCAAAGTTTCAGAATACGCCACTGCTTTATAACCCTCTAGGTTAATCGTGACGATGAGGATGAAGCAAAAAGAAATATCCATGTTTACAAAGGTTTCGAACTTTCTACACTAGCCTCAGGCATTTCTCACCAATTCCGAGAACTGTTTCATGCTGCTTGTTTTGTTGGTTCTCCGGTGCAAGGCTGTACGGTGCAAATAGCCTTGTGCCCCTCTCCAACTGTAAAGAAAGAAAAGAGGCCCCCACAGATGGTAGAGACGTTGATGGCGTTGTGGGGCTTTCCACTAAGAGCTACCTGCACCAACGGCCGCAACTTGGCAGTGAATTCAATATCCACTTGCATCACACAAGAAATGTTCACCAAATTCCCTAGAACTGTTTACAAAGACAGAATGGATGGTTATTGGGGGATGGATCAAAACTTTTCTCTTGTGGATGGATAGATGGCGCTATCTGAAATAGGAAATAGATGAGTCAATAAGTTGACTGTGCAGTAGCGTACGCAAGGGGGGTTACCGGGTTTAACCCCTCCCCCCCTTGAGCTTTTGAAATATTATGAAAAATGCTGTGCAAAATTAAAAATGGCCAACTTATGACAGTCAATGATCGGCGACACTACTTTTAATAATAATTTGAATTATTATTTCGATGCACAGCCTTCCAAACACACGCGTCTTTAAGAGTGAATGCCTTGAAAATAAACACGAATTCTTGAAAATAAAATATGAGGCAACTATGATTTAAAATGGTCAATCCATATGAAGTCATACAACATGGTTGCTTAACCATTTTTAAAAAAGTTTATTTTTTGTGTGGTGTGAGCCTCATATGTTGACAGTTCAGAACCACTGTTATTTTATTTTTACTATCACCGATTTGAAGATGGCGGGCATTTTTTTTTATCATGGCGCGCGTCATTTTCTCCATTCGTAAGCATCAGCGGCAACTTTTTTATCTCAGCTCTGGTAAGTCCTACGACAATGAGACAAAATCTGTGATGTTAAGCACATTATAGGCTACAATTATATTTCTATGTAGTTTTTTAAATATTATTCCTTCATAATAAATTTTAAGGTCAATATTGTGTATTTTAATCGCTCAAAATGACATTTTTGGACATTTTTTTTTAGGGGGAAGGCAGTTTGTTTGACACTTTTTTTTGTGCAAGTGCCTGTGTACCAATAGTGTGTGGCAAAATTATTTGAAGCTTGAGACTTTAATCCTTTTTTTCTACAGGGTCATAAACATGTACTTTTTGTTAAAAAAAAATCCAAGTTCAGGGTTAAATATCTCTGGTGGGCAGTTGTTTAAAAATCTGAAATTTGTACACAATACAGTACTCCATGATAAGTAAGTTCAGTAAAAATTTTGAGTTTGAGATTCAATTGGTTTAAGAGATACAAAACTCGTGAAAAATTCAATATTTTGCATTAAATATGGTATGCCTAATTTCATTGTTATTAACATTTTGTGTTAAAATTTTGCAAACTGTAATTTGGAATGTCAATGACCAACATTACAATCCTGAAATGGATCTACAATAAAGTATATATACGAGGGAGTGCTGAAAAGTAAAGCTTCCTATGTTTTTATTTTCTTTGTTACCTTCTAAACGCATTTTGGATTTTGAGCAACCATACATTGCACTTATAAGAATTTCCAGCTTCTCCATTTAAGATTTCAAACTTCTATCGCCAGGAGGTGCTGAACTATTGCGAGGAAAATGGCAGTATGTAACCATGCGATGTTGGTAAAGCGCCTGAAGTAGCGTGCGGTGATAGAGTTTCTAACCGCAGAAAATGTGCTACAAATTGACATTCATCTGAGACTGAAGACATTTTATGGGGATGAATGTGTAGACATCAGTACTGTGCGATCTTAGGCTGTTCATGATCATAAAGAAAACCCAAGCTGAAGACGATTCCGATGAACTCCATCAGTTGCAGTTCGCGGCCTTCCACTGCTGTCGTGTGGGTATTCCGAGCTGATCTCGTACCCCCTTGAATACGTTCATGTACCCCTGGGAGGTACGCGTACCACAGTTTGAGAACCACGTCAATAGATTATAATTTAATGAGAATTAATGTTAATGATTTTTTGTTTTTATTTTGTTTTCATGAATAAATAAAAGCAACAGCCATCTTGCAATTCAATAACGTATATCATCACTATGGCACGGATTCTCAGGTTTTAACCTGTTTTATTCCTTACTTGGTAACGTCACTATTCTAATATATATTTTTGATTTAGCCATTTCTTAATGAAATACATGAATCCTATAGGTCCTAAAAACGGCTAAAAGAAGTTAAGATCCTAAAAAAGGCTAAATTGAACTTTTCAGCTAAATAAATATTAAAAAAATAAAAAATGCTAAAACCTTGTTTTGTTTCATCAGAGTGAACACATTGTTAACTGTACGGCAATATGAAAACGTATCCCCCCCTCTGTCTCACACACACACACACACACGCACAGAGAAGGGGAATGGAAATGAGAGAAGGGAAGGGGCATGAGAAAAAAAGGGAAGCAAAGTTGGCATTACAAAAGAAATATCTTAACAATGACACGTTTTAAATTTTTATTATTATCTGTATTTTCTAAAAACTGTGTTTTTTGTATGTTTAAAGTTTAGTAAACATGTAATATGTGAATGGAAATGTGTTTGCAGTATTGATGCTCATGTAAATCCAAGGATTTGTGATTGAGTTCAATAAAAATACGGGTAGAGAAAAAATCATCTCTTTATAAATTCTAAAATGATGTCTATAAAATCCTAAAAAGTCCGGGCCCTAATCATAACTCATCCCCATCTTCGCAAATTTGCCAAAAGTGGCACAAAAAGCGAAGTAAAGTAAATCAAATCAATGAAGCAATCACTCAATAACGTAACTATAAAAATAAAAATAACTTAGTTACTTCAAATAATAAGGGTAACTGTAACTGACTTACATTTAAAAGTAACTTTCCAAAGGTAGCCTCTGAACATCTTAAATTCTTATTAAGGCCTTTGCAAGAATGTGACGTATCGTAGACGCCGAGACAGAGCAGAAGAAATTACAATCTTGTTTCTCAACCTCCATCTTGGCTCAGTTCCAGCGGTGAATTTCCATACCTAATTGTTTGTTTTGGTAGTCCCACGCACAACTTTCTGCATAACGGACTGCCTGTTGAAAGTTGATCTTCTAACGAGACTAACCGAGACGACAATAAGAACGTGACACCATTGTAATATTGCGACAGGTCCGGATCAGGAATTCAGTGTACTTTAGAAGTGAGAATCCGATATATTTTATTTTTGGAAAAAGTGTTACAATTGTCTCTCATGATTTAACCACTTCACAAATTAGCTCTGGATTTCAGTAGTTTATTTTTATAGGGAGGATCAGGTAGCTGATATACAAACTTCAATAGTAGAAATAACATTGTTAAATAAATAACAATTATGGAAAACTATTAACATCCAACTAAGTTTGATATACTTTTTTTTTACTTCGCTTTTTCTGCCACTTTTGGCTAATTTGCGAAGATGAGGATGAGTGATGATATGATGAAATTGATGAATGGACACTCACAAGTATCCATGCCCAGGAAAGGATTCGAACCCGGGACCCCTGGCGTCGTAGCGCGATATGCTAACCACTCCGCCACGAGGGACGGCTATTTTAATTGGAAAAGGCTTCTACTCAATGGACCAAATGAGCGTATATCCAACATTCACACTTCTAATTGAATTGTTGTTCATTTAGGTCCACTGTATGCACAGAAAGGCTAATCGAGACTGGGCCTACATCTTAAATTGGTTTCCGAAACACTAAGGGCCTCCCCGAGCCCCCTTAATTACAAGGCGGTGACGTTATCACTATGTCACTGAGGAAGCCCTTCACATCGCTAATGTAGTAAACTGTGGATTATTTCATTTTGGAAGGGGTGTAAGGGAGGTCATTTTGAGAATGAGGCTCTGGCTCTAACGAGGCTCTGGCTCTCGACCTACAGCCAGTATAATCCTCTGCACGGTTGTGTATTGTCACGTGTTTTTGTCCATATCGTCTAAATTTAAGGCAATTTAGGGGATCGAACCTCAGGCCATGTGAGAGCCTGAGGCTGGCAGCGAGAGGTACACGTAGAGAAACAACGTTAACACGTAAAGGGGGGCTTGCCCCTCTGAAATAAAAACAACACTTAACCATTTGATTTAAACACTTCGGTTGACTGAACAGGCGGGGTGAGGAGTTGACATAGGAATGTTCGTATCTTCAGCGCAGTTACAAGTTCTCGTCTCAGCTGGCCCTCGCTTCGACGTGGTCCTACCCTGGAATAAAACGTACGAAGGAGCGCAAATCCGGGCTCCTATACTCGCGTAATCCGGTTACTAAACTGTAACTTTCCGATTGTAAGTTGTCTCCTATTCCTTAATTATGACAACGATGGAGCTTACTCGCTATAACTGTATTTGACATGAAACTGAGAGCGATATATTCACACGCGAGCTATTTTACCGGAATTTGAACATTCGATCGTTAAATCCGTTGACTCCACCGCGTCCCTCGCCAACGGTGTTTTTTGTGCATAACGCTGATTTACTCTATTTCATATTCGTCCGGCCTGATGCAGCGTCAGCGGAGCTTTACAACTCCATTGTAGGTCGCTGGCCTCTTTTCCAACGCTTCGGCGGGCACCCCTTTTATGACGTGATTAGCTTATTGATTTATGACGCCCGTGGTCCTGGGTTCGAGTCACGCCTACGGGGTGATACGATATGTGTGCTCCTTTACAGCCTCAGTTTTAGTCTTGGTATGGAGATTCTAGTCCTCAGACACATGTTGATTTTAGTTACGGTAAGGCGCTGGGCCCCGAATAATGTGACGGGTCCAAATAACACAAGTGCTGACGTACCCAAAATGTACATTTCGATCGATCAATCAGTATTCCACTGGTATTAACTTTTACACCTATAATTTAAGATAAAACTTTGGAAATTTGTGGGGTGGGGGTAATCATTACATTAACACTTACGAGGGTGATACAACTTTCACCTCTCACAAAGACATCATTTCTGGAATTTTAAAAACTCATTTATATCTTGGCTAAATTGTTCGACTTAACTAATTGTTACCTTTGGTTATTCTGCTATAATATACCAACTTAACTTTTTTCGCAGTTATCGACTATCAATAAACTAAGGCTTTGTTTTTCTAATTTCAAATTAATCATGTCAATTTCCGACCACCCTGTCATGGCCGACCCCCCCCCCACCCCCACTTTACGTCTACGCTCTGGATATTATCAATGTGTATTCCTATACATTTTTATTTCGTTCTGGTGTTTTATTTTGTTATGCATTGGAACATTATTTATCCAAAGCATGATAGTTGGCGAATACGGATCTATCACATTTGATTGATTGGTTTGGTATTCTGCCACTTTCGTCTATACTCGAAGATGAGGATGAGTGACAATATGATGCATTGATGAAGGGACATTCACAAAGAACACCCACGCCGAAGCAGTGATTCGAACCCAGGACCCTTGAGTTATATGGCGTGAAGTGAGGCCTGAATAATTATAATATGATGGTTGTAGCGTGTTTTTGCAATTAACATTTCCCAAATTACGTCCTATTGTCTTCCAAAACGTTTACGTAATAGACAAAATAGTCCAAATTTGTGTGTATATTGAACATACGTAACAAATAAATATGGAAGGAAATTCCTAACACAATAAATACCCAGCACACTGGTACTTAAGCCATTCTGTCTCATATAATAGCTATAGTTATTCGTAAACACAAAGTTTAATAATTTATGTATCTTGTTAAAAACGAACTAATGAGTAAAAATACAACCGTATGTTGTAAGGCTTAGTGTCGGGTTCATACTTGCAAGAATTTACCTTTACATACCAATCTTGGGCATAGTTGGGCTAGAAAACTTATCAATTTACAGCTTATTAGAACAACCTAGGACATTCTAGAAGAGTCGTAAACGGAAGTGCCAATAGATGGCAGCAGCAACTGAACGGAGGGTATAAATAGCGAGCGGCATGTAGAATAATTGTCAGAACATCGAGTGAGGCCAAACATGTAACATCTCATAAAAGATGTACAGAACCCAGTGGCACAACGTCAGTTTTTTGGGCTAAGAACGTGGCAATGGAAATTAAGGTGGGTGACACGTGGTCAGCACATCCAGTCCCATCGTTGCTGTTATCCTTTTTCAAGGCCTTGCTTATAGTTTTCAGGGAACCTTCTTAATTGTCCACAAGCTACCGAGGTCCAAATCTCACTATTAAGCCCCAATTTTCACGCATTTTCTTCACTTGTATTCTAAAAACGTTATTGTACGTTTCCTATCTACACATAAGCCAACCTCGTCACCAACTGATTGATTGATTTGCTTTAATTTACCTCGTCTCTTTTGCCACTTTTGGCTAATTTGCGAAGATGGGGGTGAATGATGATATTGATGAATGGACACTCACAAACATCCATGCCCAGGCCAGGATTCGAACCCGGGACCCCTGGCGTCGTAGCGCGATGTGCTAACCACTCCGCCACGGGGACAGGCCACGTCACCAACTTTAGCACATTATGAGCTTGGTTGGCAACACTGCAGAAGTGCCAGAGGCCAAGTACTACATGTTGAAGGAGTAAGAAAAAAAAACGAAAAAAGCCAAAGAGAGAAGAGGAGAGGAAAAAGAGATGCCAAACCTTTACGTAGGCGTGACCTTAGAAAACCGGTGGAATCGTAGGGAGTGTCCCAAAGATCGCGACAGGTATACGCAAATAATAAACGCTCCCCACATGTGACACAAGTGTTACAGCATTTCCCCCTTCCTCTCTCTCTTTCGGTTTCCCAGTCGCCATTTGAGCCACAATACGTGGTTCTTCCTATGGGGGTTCAAGTACAATCAAACAGCATGCCTTCTGACTCTACGGAACGTCCAGATCGCCTGGTGAGCAATCTCGGAATCATATTTCGGCCAAGATACTTCGTTCAAGGTTAGTTCATTCATGGCTTTGCGCCTTACCTTCACCGTGAGCTCTGAGCTAGCTTCAATGTAGCTTTCCTCCTAGCAGTACGGCAACTAATTTCCTGTTTTGGGGAATTCCAAGTCAGGTACTTATCCAGAATCAGGGCCAGCCTTAATGAGGGGGTAACTCGGGTACTCGCCCGATAAAAAGAATAATTGTTTATGTAAGATTTGTTACGAGTTTATTGGAAGTTGTTCCAATTGAGCAACAAATCTGATTTTTCCTGACTTCACGGGTTGGGTTTTTGAGCATTGGGATTGAAGTCAACTTTAATCACAAGATGGCTAATCGGTACTGGACCTGCAGTTTAAAGTGTGATCCGAACCATTTGCGGATTTAATGGATTGTTTTGACATATTTAAAATACTTACTGAAATCATATTCTAAACACAACTCACGACGCCAGGGGTTCCGGGTTCGAATCCCGGCATGGGCATGGATGTTTGTGAGTGTCCATTCATCAATTTCATCATGTCATCACTCATCCCTATCTTCGCAAATTAGCCAAAAGTGGCTCAAAAAGCGAAGTAAAATAAAGCAAATCAATTAAACAAAGTACTACATAAAAATCGTGTTGAAATATTTCAATCAAAATTAGTTGATATGCACTATACGTTTAATTATAGAATGAAATCATGAATTAAAAATTTTGATTTGTACACAGTGAGGAAATTTGAAATCGAGACTGATTTTTGCTCGGTAGGTGGCGCCACTGTGCAAGCGTTCTGTGGTGCGAACAAGTGAGGGGTAATGATACAATGTAAATTCACAACAGTGTCAAAATCCAATTACAAATAAATAAAATAAAATTATGACAGAGAATGTTATTGGATATGATTATAAATTGGCACTTTAAGACGTAAGATGGCATTTTGGTAATGTACACAGTCAGTTTTGTAATTAGATATAATGAACGTCGTAGCAGTAGTATAGTACATCGGGAACGAAAATAAACACTAATTTAGAATCTTTTATTAGCTTCCAGTATTTTTTTGTTTTAACCTTCAATATTATTTAGTAAGTTATTATGCTTATTACTCTTAGATAATAATACGAAATATAATTATATTATCAATAGTAATTATGTTCATGGGATTATGTACAGCATCTGTACTTCCACAGAATGAATAACAAAAATCAAATTTTCTTGACTGAATATTTTGGTTATAGGCCCTGTATGTTCCAGGTCCTAGGGATACCTAGGGCCGACTCTGTCCAGAATTGCGGGGGTGTTATAAGTTCGTGTTTTTATGTGTAAGAGTAAATTTAGAGCTAAGATAGCCATAAATTGGGCATTTGTGAAAAAAATGGAGTCTTAGAGGGGGTAATTCACTATCTCAAGCACTAGCAGAATTCAATGTTTCCTACAGATATATACTGCGCTTTAAACTGGAAGTTAGTCCCGATTAACCTATCTGTACATAAAGGGGAAATCGCAGGACTTTTAATGCAGCATTGTACAAAGAGTTTCAGGGGAAGTTGATTATTGATTTGTTGTGTTCCGCTTTGATTGATTGATTTGGTTTATTTTTATTCGCTTTTCTGCCACTTTTGGCTAATCACATCGAGTAAGTTTTGATCTGCTCTTTAAAATGTTTTGCGCTTTTGTTTTACTGTTCATAAAACATTCTCAACGTGTTGGCATCACATACAAAAAAACGAGTTAAATTCGATCAACACTTTTACTTATTCAAATTTTGAACTTGGAAATCGGGAGTTTTTCAACAAAAAACAAGAAATGTGGAATATCTCGAAAATGGACCCCCTTGGGGTAAGGCACTTTATGGTTAAATTTGTTGCACAATCGCTGTACTATCATGCCTTCAAAGCGTAACGCAAACTTATTGTTGCGTCTGGATCGAACCAGAGACCCTGAATCGTCTCTTGGGTGGCGTAGCTATTCATGAATCATCTTCAGAAGGTCTACTCGCTTGGCCTAAAAGTATGACATGCGAGAGGTCGCACTCTAGAAGAATGCAAGAATTGACAAGTACAGTCAGATTATTTTCATAACAACTCCAGCTGACCGCGCGAGTCCAGTTAGTGAGCCTACGAACAGTCCAGAGCGCGAGCAACAGGGATAGCGATAGGTGCTGGGTGGAGATGACGCCAGCGGTTCGTTTGTTGATTGGCTGCTCCGGGACTTACGACTCGCTACAAAGCTGCCAATGCAAAACAGCCAGAGACGTTACGAAAGTAATCTCACTCTACTATTAATGGGTTTTGCACTCTCCACGACTAACATTTTTAGGAAAAGGATCTTATTTGCCTCTCTTCAGGATGAAGGTTATTTCCACAGATTGTCCACCCAATCATCTCAATTGTCACCGTCATGTGTCTGACCCCCTGTCAGAATTCACTCCCTTGCTCACTTCATCCCCGATCCTGTCACAATCCCGTTTACTCGCCAACTGTCCCTCTCTCTCTCGATTCCCCAACAGTCTCCCCAGTCAGTAACCTAACTTTTGAGAAATTACTTGAGCATTCTTTTCTCTGCTTCCTGCCATGTTAAGGATTTACATACATAATAGCAGACTTGTCACTTTTACCTTGGGTACAATACGAAAGGAATACGTCCTTCTTTAATCACCCTGTATACATACCCTAATTAAAATACCGACAATCGTGTTCAGTTTTCTGGAGTCCATGGGAACTTTATTGTTACATGAGAGCTTATATGCACACCACACAAGACGTACCACCACCATCTTGTATGAATTAGTAGCAAAGTAATCTATTGACCTCCCAGCAAATGTAGAAGTCGGGGGGGGGGGGACGGGGAGGAAGACACACATTAATTTCTCATGAAGTCGCACACACGAAAACATACGCGGGTACCACGCGAACCGGTCTATACACAACTTTGGTTGCAAATCACGTGGGGACATTTACCACCAAGTAACTTCTGCTCGTTGCGACAAAGAGGGAGAGCTGTGTTTACGGCGCAACGTGCTCGAAAAAATACTAAAAAGCTATAGAAACAGTTCCTGGAGTAACTAGCGACCCTACTGGTTAATTCCTTTCTCAATATGCAGCGACTTGTTATAAAAGCATATTACCAACATACGTGGCAAAGTGGTTAACATTGCATGTTACAAAGCCAAAAGTTCTAGATAAGATTCTGCGTCTGTTCATTCGTCTATCTCATCAATTCACAAAAGTGCATGGTGCCGGCCCCCGTGGCGGAGTGGTTAGAACATCGCACTACGACGCTAGGGATCCCGGGTGCGGATTTACAAACCCTCGAGTGCTGCAGAACCAGAGGTGTATATAACGCTTTCAGATTGGCTGTGAGCACCGGAAGTGTTTATGTTCCGTTTCTTGATTGGTCGTTTAAAGGAAAACTGAGACTCGCGATTATCTAATAATAAAGTTTGTAATCAAATTGTCGAAATTATGTTAAGAAATATATATTTGTATGGAAAAATACAGAAAATGTTAAAAATGCAATTGAACACTCTCTTGATAATGAAAATCAATATCAAGTCATCGAGAAACAGTGTTTAATATTTCTGAAAGCGCTTGAAACGTATGTGAAATGATTACTGCATTATAGGAGAAATTTCATAGGTAACACTTTCGTATAGCGGAAACGGATTTCTTACTTTTTAGAAAGAACTTACGCAAATCAATTTCTTTAGCGTTGTTGAAGTTCGGGAATGTAGTTTTGATTCATTTTAATGCGAAATCATGTTTTTTATCTGCTAAAATATCTCTCCGACACGTTATTGCTGTTGCCGCCATTTGCTTTTTGCACGTGAGTACAATGTTCCGTGTGTTACATGACGTAACCCCCAGTAAGTGTTTCAAACCTTGCCGTGTTTTCACTATAACATGACGTGTCGAGTATTTTTAATTTTTAATTTTTCTTTTAAACTATCCTTGCCTATCCTAACCTAACCTTACGGGAAATGCGTTGTGGGGCTAACGTCAATGGTTTGCGAGGTATTACCATAATTTCAAATCCGGGCACGAAAGTGAACAAGGTTGCAACACTGCATAAATCGACAAAACACACTCACAAAGCGCGATGAACCAGCCATAAAGTGTGTTACAGAATCGAAATAACGAAGAACAGTAAGTACTCGTAAATGTAAGAAACAGACATTATTTTCGTTAGAAATTCATTATTACACCTAAACAAATGTTCCGCAATGCAGAATAGTACGTTAGCAATGTTAAAAAGTGCGAAATAAATTATTTATAGGTGTTTCACCTATACGAAAGTAGTACTATTTCATAACTTGACATGTGCTAAATAATATAATTTTCTTTGTAATAATTTTAAAAATGTGCTAAAAAATTAACCTCACTTTAAAGGAAGTTTCTCATCTTGTTGAGATGGATGTCTGAAATCTATACTGGCAATTTAAACCCTGCCATCTCGCTTTACTTTGAAGGAACACTGCATTAATTTCCAATCAGAGCCAAATATGGCTGGAGGATCTCGGGTTTGAATCTCGGCCTGGGAATGGATGTTACTGAGTGTTCATTCATTAACTTCATCCTGGGCCTCCCCGATGCCGCAGTGGTAGCGTCGTCGCCTTGTAATTAAGGGGTCCCGGGTTCGATACCCGGTGGAGACACATAGTGGTTCGGATGCAACTTTAAACTGAAGGTCCAGTCCCGATTAGCATGAATGTGTATAAAGTGAACTTAAAACATCAACTCAATCAATCAACTTCATACTATCTTTAATATCACTCATTCCCATCTTTAATGAGCCAATAGTGGAACAAAAGCGAAGTAATATAAAGCAAATCGTAAATCATAAATTCAAGTGAATGGGTGTTCTTCGTGAGTGTGTTTTAATCAGTTTCATCATCACTCACCTTCAAATTTGCAATCAGCGAGGTGAAAATTTGGAACTGAAATAAACAGGAAGAATGTGTAACCTTAAAGAATGATTTACAAGAGATATACACGCTTTGATAAAATATTCGGAATGTTGGATATGAACGTGTAAATGCATGTCAAAATACAGGGTATTTCCGTGACATTGATTCAAATTTACAGGGTGGATGGAGACTGCTCGATGTCGCATTCAGAAAATGAAGTCATTCGCCCAGTAGTTTCTCTTCGTTATAAACCTTAACGCGCGTGCGTAATACTACAGTTTATGATCCGCACACCGCACTCATTTTCAAAGACCGGATTAAATCAAATGAACCACTGATAAACTGATATGAGCCGGCATCGTCAATCTACACAGTAAAAATAGTTTGTCATACTTGTTTTAGCATAATTTTGCTGAGTTGGTACCACTCGTACTCTCAAGGCCAGACTAGAACGTAGAAGAGTGATGGGGAGGATGACTTAATAGGAAGTGCTCCGCAGCGATCTGCGCATATCGGGACTTAACTTGTCAGGCTATAGCACTCTACCCCGAAAACTTTACAGTAATTGTTCAAAATCGCAGCCCCCAGCGTCGTTACAGGCACGACAGCGTCGCAAGAAGCTCTGTCGCATCTTTCTGTAACATCCCCAGAGTCGTTCTGACGATATCACAGGCAGCAAGGATTCTTGCCAGGACGGTATGCAAGGGGTATCCCTCGGCTCAGCACCCAATCGTCAGTTGTTTGATAGAGGACGATCTGTTGGCAAGAATCCTTGCTATATCGTACGACTCCAGCGTACGACGGCTACCTTAGTTCCCGCCGCCTGAAGTCCTATAACTAGGGCACAAGATTTATTGGAATATTTGTACCCTTTTCAAAATTACTTCCCGTACAATTTCTATACATCATACAGTAATATATGCCATGCATGATCAAATTACACAGGTACGTAATACGTTTCTAAACTAACAGGACCATCTATCTACTACAAATTTCAATAAGTAATATAATTAAGCCTTCTTTCCATATTAAAAAACACTAAGTTGCTGACCAAGGCAGTTTATTAAGACATAAACACATTTAACATGTAACGTTTCAACCCTGTATCAGGGTCTTCCTCAGACGAAGAACTAAACTAAAATGAAGAAATACAAACACAGTGTGTATATATATATATATGTGTGTGTGTGTGTATATGTATATGTATAATATACGTATATGTGTGTGTATTTCTTCATTTTAGTTTAGTTTTCGTCTGAGGAAGACCCCGATACAGGGTTGAAACGTTACATGTTAAGTGTGTTTATGTCTTTATAAACTGCCTTGGTCAGCAACTTGGTGTTTTTTACACATTTCAGTTCCTTTGAAAATGCTTGAAAGTCGATATCTAGTTATAAAATGAAAATCATTGCCGTAATGAACAGTCTACGATGAACGGTTTGTTTTAAGTGTTAACAATCTGAAGCATATGTTATTTTTCTAAATAGTGTGCCATCTATAGTTCTGTTCCATAAACAGACAGTCTGGAGAACGGAACAATCTTAGACAAGTGTACAAATGTGTCTCTGGCAGACTGGAACAGCGAAAGTGTAATTTCTATTTTGGCTACCTATCTTGAAACTATTTTTCTCACACCAAAAAACTATAAATTTGATAACACTATCAACAATATTAGCACAAACAAATAAAGCTTAATAATTTTTAAAATAAACAAGGTGTAGCAACATGGAGCTCATGTTATTTAAAGTGGTGGGGTGTTGTAAATAAAACTATTCAACGTGGTCTATTAAAGACAAATAAACCAAATGTAGATACTGTTCTGTGAGTTATACTTTTGGAGCCAAGATGGCTGCCACAATACTGCAAGACTTTAGTGTGTGCCATAAAACGAGGTAGTAGTCTGTGTGAGAACATATCGAAGATGTTTGTAAACATTGTATTTATCTACGCAATACTTTATAAAAGGTTTGTTTGGTGTTTCTATTTATGTAATTGTCTATAACATCATATCCATCCCGGGAAGACTGCACACTGTGTTCCAAAACAAGAAAATGTGCTTCTGGTAAGCGGGCACGTACAGATCCTTTACTTGTTCTTTCTTATAATCATCCTTGAAATGTGCTCATAAATTTATAACCACCCTGTACTTTCATGCATTATATAATAGGCGCTGCGAGGCATTATGCACTGGGGAGTTATGCACCGTGTTCCAAAATGATTATCGGGGTTTCAAGTTGTTGGTATATTGCAACAAACGAAGGTGAATGTTTATGTCGGTCATGTACGATAAGAACGGCTGTGGAAGATTGCTACTCTGTCATTTGTTTCCCATCAGGCACAGCGGCGTAGGTGTATTACAAGATGGCGACTCCTGTGCAGAAGTCCTTTTGTGTCATTGAATTTGCAAGGTGTGGTTCTACTGTTTCAGTACAGCGAGCATTTCGACGGCGATTTGGAAGTGATTCTCCGTCCGATAACAACATTCGTCGATGGTTTAATACGTTTCAAACAACTGAACGTGTCTGCAAAGAGAATAGTTATGGACGTCCAAGTGTGTCGAACGAAAGCGTCGAGAAGCATTGGACTATCGGGTGGATGTGTACTGTGTCACGAAGGGTGCTCACATTGAACATTTATATGCTACGCTATGTAAACATGTTGAGTTGTTGTTTACTCCCAGATAAGCTTTGTCCTTGCACAGTAGGATCCATGCGTATTGCCGTGAAAATTGTCCATGACTATTTTCATTAATTTTTCTCTTACATCGTATATGTTTGTAAGCGATGGATTTTTATGTATGCTTGTGCAGAAGTTGCCAACAGCTTGTTTTGAGTTTTCTTTTAATTCTCAAAGCTCTTATTGGTTCAAATAAAGTGCACGAACACGGTGATGGACAATTTGCACGGTAATACTCATGGATCACGCTGTATCCCGAAATTATTATTATCATTATTATTATTATTATTTATTAGTTCAGCACAAGATGTATCTCCCAACAGTGCCGGCGATTGCGTTCCTAAACGAGGGGGGGGGGCAAGGACAGTTTATTTTCCCTGGAAGATAAGGTTTAGCATAGTGCTGGAGCAATAGTAGCAAAGGGGGAGGAACTGACCCCCTCGCCCCCCCTAATCGCCGCCACTGTTGAATATAATATACTAAACATAGAAAAAAAGAGAATATAATATTAAAATGAAAATCTATATACCCAATATTTACATTGTTTTATGCTCCTGTTGATGTATTCTACAGTTTTTAATAGTGCGTCCACTGTGTCCTGCATTCGCACAGCAGGTGAAAACGTATGCACGTTCACTCTTGATCTCTCTGTGTATAATAGATTTCGTTGTCTTTCACGGTGAAGGCCTACATTAGGTTAAAGGTTAGAGTTTGTAATAGCTCGGAACACTGGTAGTCATGTTTAATCAATTTCTGTAGGAAAACGACGCGACTTTAACTCATCTGTTAAATAATGGGTCGAAAATAAAATGTTTACAGAACGTTTTGTAGTCCTTTTGTGATAAACATTATTCACCTTGAGACACAGCCATTTCACAAACTGCATTTGAACAATCTCCACTTTGTCTTGCCATGCTTTGTACTGTGGATTCCATATGGGGCTGTAGTATTCGAGTAAAACTCGAACTAAATCTCCATGGCTGCAGCAACACAAGCCTTCCTATCTGTCCCTCTCCTGGGCAAGACCAATCCAGTCTTTTCTATCCTTACCGATTTCCGACCCCATCTTCGTCTTGGCCTTCCTACAGGTATCTTACCATCAGGTTTCCCAACAAGAATCCTGTAAACTCTATATTCCTCTCCCATTCTTGCTACATTGCCTTCCCACCTAAGTCCTAACCGTTCTAATATTATATGTGGACACAGAAAAATAATTAAACTTCTATGAAATCCCGATAATTATTTTCGAACACGCTGTATCAACATCAAATAGAATCCAAGAGTATAAACTTGGTGCTGCCTCAATTCGCAATTCTCTGTTCCCGCTCTTCTGGCGCCTTGAGTTGGTTCGGACTTTCTTCAATGAACTGTTGAGCTAGCAGCGCTCATTGAAACATCACCAGTCACCGCTTCATTCTGCGTCGCTGAGTCCCCGAGCGTTTCCTCGTAGGAGTGGTTTCTGGATAACTCGGTTCTTGGGGAGTCTGCAGGTGAGATGGAGAAGATAAGGTCTCCCCCGAAGGACTCTGCGACCTGACGACCTTTGACCATGGTAAATCAAGGGTCTCCTAAGCTGAAGAGGACAGGTTGGGTGTGGACCATTCCACATGCTAATGAGAGTCATCCCATCCTCCCAGACACACTCCCACGGGACCAGCTCTCTCATCTTTCATCGCTTATCAAATTCCTGCTGTCCTTGCTTTGGTTTATTCCTCGATGGTTTTTCTTTTATACGAACCTAGACTTCCTGTGATTCTCGCCTCATGCGATCCTTCATTAGACAAAGAACTTTACTTAAATACACGTGGAAGCTTTGTTGTCCTAATGTACATGGTCGAGAGCACGGGTGCACACAGAGTGGATTCATGACGCTCCTGCGTCATGGGAACTTTGGGAAGATAAGAAATTTATACCAATTCTATATATCTTCATGCAAAAATGGGGGGGGTCGATCTTTGATTGATTTGTTATTCATTTTTAGTTATGGTTATGAATAGGTCTCGGAAGTTGAGCAAAAATCCTTTTTCTTCCTAGTGTCCGAAGACGAGGCCCAACATAATATATATTCATTTTGGGTCATTGTAGGCCAGAAAATGGTGGGTTTAATTTGTCCTTTTTTGCCTTTTTCGGCTTTTTTTGACTTATTGGTTCTTTTTATCCTTTTTTTAAGTCTTAACGGCTTTTTTTTGCAACTTCACCTTCTTTCGACTACGTTTTTACTGCCCATTCTCAATTCGAATCATCATCATTTCATCACCTCTTAAACATCCTTTCCGTAGTAAAGAAACAAAAAGAAAGAAATATATTTGAACCATCCCTGAAACGAGAGAAAAACATTTTTGGACGACTGAAGCAGGTACCGTACAAGGTCCGTTAACCGTAACTTGTCTGGAAAGTAAGAGGCAACTTTCTCTTGTTTTGAACCTTTCAGTTTTTCGCACTGTGTGTTCCATACCACAGAATTTTGTATTTTTTATTCTTTAAATATGTAATTAAAATGAAGTTATTAATTAATTTGGATCACATTTATACGTCCTTTCTTTATATTTTTAGGTCTTTTTATAGGTCTTCAGCTTCCGAGCCCTAGTTACTATGTACAGTTTTTCTACTTACCTGTGGGTGATCGCGGCGATGGAGTTCAAATGAAACACCACCTCTTATGCCCTTTAGAATGGGTTTGAAAGGGGGGACGTGCTGTTCGCATTAATACAAGGTTAGTCAAGTAGACAAACTGCTAAGAATAAGGTTGATTCAGTACACTAACAATGTCAGTGAGCGTTTCATGTTAGCAAACATGAAAGCTTAAAGTACCTGAAGTAAACATACATAGCTACATATGTTTGTATTATAATGTTCCGCAAATTCTGTCTGACCAAAATAATAAATAATTCGGCATAAAGGCCAGTTTCTCTCGCAGAATCCTCCCTAGAGGTGTGGAGATTTTCAATGGGGTGATGTGGGGTCAGCACGTCGTACCCCCAGCCGTTATAGGAGATTTCCGAGGACGGGTTACGCTACTCAGTCGTATAGTGGAACCACAAGGAAAGAAACCTGCGCAGACCCCATCGCGCTGGTGGGTGGGGGGAAAAGACAGGGGGAAGGAGCCTTCAGAGCGGCCACGATGGTGGGTTGCCACCGGTCCTATAAACAGACCGGGAACCCAGAGACTGAATCCAGGCGGACTCGAACCTTTGCCGTCCCGCAGTCGGATCAGCACGGCCACGGGGGAGGACGCATCTTTACCGATGATCCACTTAAATATTTGGTCTGAACTACAGACATTATGCATTTTATGTTTCAACTGATGCATTTACTGTTTTCGTGTGTACTTTGCGCAGACGACCTTCGTGTACAAAATGAAGCGGGTATTGAGGGTAGTATTTGAAAGGAGAATACCCACCCCCCCTTTTCTGGTTGCGCATATTTTCGTGTCCTGTCGTTTGCGCCGAGGCTTCTTATCAGTTCATTTCCGCCCTGACATATGTCAAGACCTTCCTCGGCTGGTTTTCCCACAATGCAGAGTGTCATCACCGCCGCGTGCACGTGTGTTTATGGGCACAAGGTGCATAGTGCATAAAGTGGACTTAAAACATAAAATCAAAAGTGTGTTTATGACGATGCACAGCTGTGTTTACACTGAAATGTTAAATCTACCCAGAGATTCAAATATGACTTTTCTTTACTTATTTCAAAAGACGTTACACAGGATTACTTGAATCAATTTTATTCCACAACAGAAAATACATAAATCAGTATCAGCCTATTAACTATTAATCATTTATCGTTAATCGTCAAAACACATTGTAAATACAGTATTGTTAAAATATTGACAGCATTCTACAAGTACTACGTAAATATACAGTTTGGAAGCAACATAAATGTGCCAGTCTATTACACTTAATTATTATTCACTACATAAAATCGTCAAAACAATATAAATACAGTGTAATATTTTGCAAACGTTATATAAGTAATAGCTACGTATATATAAACACAATATTTCGATACACTTCCACAACAACAATACAAACGTTATTTGAATTCTTGTAGGTATGCAAATGCTCGAAGGCATTCCACGCGTTGTTTCTATCATTTCCATATTCTCAGCCATCTTGTCGTCTCTCTCAAGTCTCAGTTTTACATAAATACTAATTTCCCAATGTATATCCCTCATATATACTTTCATCTTACATTCACTTACCAATCACCTTTCTTTTCAATCGAAGATAAACACAGCTGGAGCTTGGCAACGTCATAAACACACGTGCGCGCGACGGTAATGACACTCCGGATTGTGGGAAAACCCACCAAGGAAGGAAGGTCTTGACATATGTCGCGGCGGAAATGAACCGATAAGAAGCCTCCGCGCAAATGACTCTGCCCAAGCGACACGGACTCGCATATTTTATCCCCTCGGGGAATACTATATATAAAAAATCATTATGTTTCAAAATAATGCCGAAATCTCTCCTGAAACTTAAAAATAGTACATCGATAGTATCTTCATTTTCATGAAATATATTAAATGCACTTTTCACACCTAAAAACGCCCCCGCACCTCTATAACGTGAGTCCAATATCTCTGCATTGCTTCAGAAAGCTTCTTCTGTCCACAAACAACTTGCATATATATGACAAATTGAAATTAAGTTCTACGGAATTTGGGCGCGATTAAGCATTAATTGTCATGTTTGCATGTGCCCACACGTTGCTACCAGTGACTTACATTTCATTGTTTTTATTTACAGTGGTGCAACCACAGGGGGGGGCAGAAGGGCATTGACCCCCCAACCTTCGACGGAAGTCAATTCTAGCGGGGCAAGGGGGACAAACATTGACGGCCAAGGGCACCTGCAGGGGGGACACAGAGGAGAATTGCCCCCTTCGCTCTCAAACCCTGCTTATCTTGGTATCCTCAGGTTCAGAGCCGTGCTAGGGGGTGGCCGGAGTCTGCCATGGAGGCGTATATATGTATTTTCTTATTTTATGTTGCTGCATGTTGCATCTGTGTAAAACATATGTTGTAAATGAAAGTTATATTTACATGTTATACCAGTGGCGTGCGTTGACATTTTTTGTTGAGGAAGCAGATCCCGAAAAGTTAAGATTGATTGATTGATTAATTTGCTTTATTTTACTTCGCCTTTTGTGCCAGTTTTGGCTAATTTGCGAAGATGGGGATCAGTGATGACATGATGAAATTGATGAATAGACACTCACAAACATCCATGCCCATGCCGGGATTCGATCCCGGGACCCCTGGCGTCGTAGCGCGATGTGCTAACCACTTTGCCACGGGGGCCGGAGAAAAGGTAAGAAAAGCAAGAATCCATTGCTTCTACATGGTACGTTATACTGAAATATGAGCACTCTACGTGATTCTGTTTCCTTATCGTCTCTGGTACTTCAAGATGGTATTCAATCACAGAGTATTTTAAAGGGAAAGTTGAATGTCTTGCCGCAGTTGTTCATTTATTCGAACCTCATTTGGCTTGTTGTCAAACAACAGACGAACGCAGATGATTGAATCAGTTTTCACGATTTTCATATATTGCAATATTCACAAATCCATTTTGGCACCACGTAATTCTTTCCGTAGAAAATAGTAAACAATGTCAGTACTAAAGTTTTTGAAGCTTTCGCTTTCCACATAACCACTCTAACTTCCCGCAAAAACAAACAAAACAAATAGAAATTCGCACGCGCCGGAAACTTTTAACTTCGCAAAGAGCTTTGAACAAAACGTGACCGCGGCCAGCGAGTGTTACGAACTCTATTTGGCAGATGTGTCTATGGACGTGATGTCTTAATAAGACCGAACGCTCTGAAACGTTTATATTCACTTAGAATATTGTCATACGCATGCCAGCAATCATATTCTTGGGTTTCTCGTGTGCTTTGAAACTTTATGGTTTATTTAAAAATATTAAAATTGTAACTTGCTTGGTTGATATGCTACAACGCTGGCGTGGACACTTAATCGTGCAGTTCGCAACACTGAGGACATCAGTTTATTTTACCGATGGCATCCCCGACTTGAATCCATCCCTTGCCGATTGGAATACAAAGTTTCCCTCCACAAAAGAAAGTCTCCCATTGGCTGATTCAAGGTCGCCTCGTTCTCTTGGGGAATCCTGCTTGCGTTTGCTTTTGAAAGCAGACCAGGGTGATGTGTCGCCGTCGCCGTGCAGATGTTTTGTCAACAAGCCACGAGAGGGTGTCGATGGTCCCATATCGGAAAAGGACGAACATTACTGGCCTACGGCGGGTTGGTTCTGTTGAGGTAACAGGGAAGAAATAGTGTGAACAACTAAAAGTTAAGGAAGTAATTTTGTAACCGTAATGCTGTGGGTGCAACACTGCTGGCCTTGCTGTACTGGAGCGCACGAGCATGTGTTATGCGTACAAAAATAATTAACTTCGGAATGCATTTGTCATTCATTTTCTGCCATTCAAAAATACAGTTTGTGTCCTTGTTTTTCATTATTAGTTAATGTGAAATTGACGGTGTTTTAAAAAAAAATCAAATAGTTTGTTCCAAATAAATGCTTTAGTATCGACTTCTACCTCCTTTTTGCGTAATTTATGAGGATAATAACGTTTTTGATACTACTACTACTACCACTAGAAATAATAATAATAATAGTAATAATAATAATGCCATTATTATTGTTATTAATATTATTGTTGTTTTTGGTACGTTTATCCTGGTACTTGCCGCCCCAGAACAAAAATTCGTGGTTGCACCACGGGTTTTTTAGCGCTAACCACTCCGCCACGGAGTTCGGGTTAAACCAGTAATGACCCCGGAGAGGGGCAATAGGGGCGGACTTTACTCCCGAAAGAAGAATGCTCCTCGCTAATGTTTTTTGGCCTTCGTCACTGGGTGACTCCTGGTCAGGGAATGGAGCATAATCGTCACTTTGAGGTTTCTGTTTTAGAAAATAAAATATAGGAATTAAATAATTTGGTCATATTATTTGTAGATCAAAATTATATCTATATGTACACTCATCAGCAATAAAAATGGCACTCCTAGATCCTGATATACTCGTTTCCCTGCAAGGCGTTAATTGTTTTGCGATATGTGGATTCTAATAGCAAATTTCCAATGACAACATTTACCAACGCCGTAGAGTTAGGCAACACGTATAACACCTTGCAGGGAAGCGAGTATTTCAGGATATACGAGTTCCATTTTTATTGCCGGTGAGGGTACATTCATATGATTTGATTTGTGTTAATTAGCGTCTTTTTTCTTCCATTTTCGGCTAAACGATAAGGATGAGTGATGCTGTGATGAAGGAACACACACAAGAACACCCATGTCCAGGCAGGGATTCAAAGACTAATCGGTTGGTTGGTTGGTTGATTTGGTGTTTTAAGTCCACTTTATGCACAGTAAGGCTAATCGGTTGGATGGTTGGTTGATTTGGTGTTTTAAGTCCAATTTATGCACAGTAAGACTAAACGGTTGGTTGGTTGGTTGATTTGGTGTTTTAAGTCCACTTTATTCACAGTAAGACTAAACGGTTGGTTGGTTGGTTGATTTCGTGTTTTAAGTCCACTTTATGCACAGTAAGGCTAATCGGCTGGTTGGTTGGTTTATTTGGTGTTTTAAGTCCTCTTTATGCACAGTAAGGCTAATCGGTTGGTTGGTTTATTTGGTGTTTTAAGTCCTCTTTATGCACAGTAAGGCTAATCGGTTTGTTGGTTGATTTGGTGTTTTAAGTCCACTTTATGCAGAGTAAGGCTAATCGGTTGGTTGGTTGGTTGATTTGGTGTTTTAAGTCCACTTTATTCACAGTAAGACTAAACGGTTGGTTGGTTGGTTGATTTGGTGTTTTAAGTCCACTTTATGCACAGTAAGGCTAATCGGTTGGTTGGTTGGTTTATTTGGTGTTTTAAGTCCTCTTTATGCACCGTAAGACTAATCGGTTGGTTGGTTGGTTGATTTGGTGTTTTAAGTCCACTTTATTCACAGTAAGACTAAACGGTTGGTTGGTTGGTTGATTTGGTGTTTTAAGTCCACTTTATGCACAGTAAGGCTAATCGGTTGGTTGGTTGGTTTATTTGGTGTTTTAAGTCCACTTTATGCACAGTAAGGCTAATCGGTTGGTTGGTTGGTTGGTTGATTTGGTGTTTTATGTCCACTTCATGCACAGTAAGGCTTATCGGTTTGTTGGTTGATTTGGTGTTTTAAGTCCACTTTATTCACAGTAAGACTAAACGGTTGGTTGGTTGGTTGATTTGGTGTTTTAAGTCCACTTTATTCACAGTAAGACTAAACGGTTGGTTGGTTGGTTGATTTCGTGTTTTAAGTCCACTTTTTGCACAGTAAGGCTAATCGGTTGGTTGGTTGGTTTATTTGGTGTTTTAAGTCCTCTTTATGCACAGTAAGGCTAATCGGTTGGTTGGTTGGTTGATTTGGTGTTTTAAGTCCTCTTTATGCACAGTAAGGCTAATCGGTTGGTTGGTTTATTTGGTGTTTAAGTCCTCTTTATGCACAGTAAGGCTAATCGGTTTGTTGGTTGATTTGGTTATTTAAGTCCACTTTATGCACAGTAAGACTAATCTTTTGGTTGGTTGGTTGATTTGGTGTTTTAAGTCCACTTTATTCACAGTAAGACCAATCGGTTGGTTGGTTGGTTGATTTGGTGTTTTAAGTCCTCTTTATTCACAGTAAGGCTAATCGGTTGGTTGGTTGGTTTATTTCGTGTTTTAAGTCCACTTTATGCACAGTAAGGCTAATCGGTTGGTTGGTTGGTTTATTTGGTGTTTTAAGTCCACTTTATGCACAGTAAGACTAACCGGTTGGTTGGTTGGTTGATTTGGTGTTTTAAGTCCTCTTTATTCACAGTAAGGCTAATCGGTTGGTTGGTTGGTTTATTTCGTGTTTTAAGTCCACTTTATGCACAGTAAAGCTAATCGGTTGGTTGGTTGGTTGGTTTATTTGATGTTTTAAGTCCTCTTTATGCACAGTAAGGCTAATCGGTTGGTTGGTTGGTTGATTTGGTGTTTTAAGTCCTCTTTATGCACAGTAAGACTAATCTTTTGGTTGGTTGGTTGATTTGGTGTTTTAAGTCCACTTTATTCACAGTAAGACCAATCGGTTGGTTGGTTGGTTGATTTGGTTTTTGAAGTCCACTTTATGCACAGTAAGGCTAATCGGGATTGGACGTACAGTTTAAAGTGGGATCCGAACCACCATGTGACTCCACCGGGTATCGAACCCGAGACACCTTGATTACAAGACTACGACGTTACCAAAGCGCAACCGGGAAGAAAGAAATATGTTGAGTCACAACTTCCTTTGATGTAATATAAATCTCCTGTGCTTCCACACATTCAATCAGTATCAATAACAATAGACGTAAATAATTTTCAATGCAAGGTCCGCTTTGTTTATAGCAGTTCTTTAGATAAGTCATCACCTACAAAGACCCATTATCACCCACTGCTTTCGATCAACTCGCAGCTCGTCACCTCCCACTGCTGAGGCACCAATCATTCATAAACCTCAGAGTACAGCTACGTGAAGAATTTACGGTTCAGGAAATGATTCTTGTAATAAATGTCTTTGCATCACGTTCCTGATTTCTTCTTCCTACCTCGTGTCCCTCCCACTGGGACTCGGCGCGCTTCCACTCCTCGGCAGGCCATTAAGTTTCCTGTGGGGCGAGAACAATGCACAAGTGATAGAGGTGCAAGTGGTGAGTGGGTCTCCATTCGATGGCTTGGTCTTGTGCCGCAAATGGTATAGCTTGATTCACATCTACGCTCAAGCAACACTCAGGTCACTCTCCCCTAACGCTCCGCTCACGGTCAGGGGGTATCCACACTAGCGGTCAAGGTACGATCAACGTGATTCTGGTGTTGGTTTCTTCACAGAGTACACCGATTTTTATGTATAAGAAACCTGCCGATTGTGTTAACTGCAATGTTTAAGAGATTTTCAACGACCGACTTGTCTGTTACAGCACTGGCATTAATTAGAAGGAAAAAAAAAGAAAACTAATTGCGAAAACGGGGATTGATTGATATGGTTGATTTACTTCGCTTTTCTGCCAGTTTTGACTAATTGCGAGGATGAGGATGCGTTGTGATATGACAAAATGGATGAAGGGACATCACAAAGTATATCCATGCCCAGGCCGGGATTCGATTTTGGAGCACCTGGCGTCGTAGCGCGCTGTGCAAACCACTCGGCCACGGATTAATTGATTTAGTTTTTTCTACTTCGTTTTTTTGTTCCACTTTTGGCTAATTTGCGAAGATGCGGATGAGTGACGACATCATGAAATTGATGAATGGACACTCACAAACACTCATGCCCATTCCGGGATTCGAACCTGAGACCACTCGGGCACGGAGGTCGGCTATTAAAATATAATCCTTTTGATTGATATAATTTCGGTTTGAAATCGGCAAACGTTTATTTGCAGCTACAATGTGCAAAACTTTAATTTCAACAATGGTAAACACTTCTTTGTCGGTCTAGGTTTAGCATGAACATTTTCGGCCTCATTGTTTCATATCGACATTGTTGACCATTTCTTTTATCAGATAGTTTTCGACATAACACGTGACAGATAAACATCAGGTTCTAAACCTAGTTTCAAGGACCCAATTTTTACGTACATCGTGTGAAAAGCCGTCTTCCACGATAAAAAAAAAATGTTTAGTATTCCGCAGTGATCTGCCGTAGACTATACGTTTACGTCTACGTGCGTTGTCTACACGTGGGTTGCAGTTTACATAGACTACGTAGACAATCTTAAGTGCATTAATATTAATTTTCAAGGCTTTCATGAAAGGAAAGTGACATTTTCAACTATATTGGTTCCTAACGAAATTAAAAGAATCCTATTTACAACAAAATTTCTCTTCTCTTCTATCATCAACTATGGGAGAAGATAAATAGTATGCAAAAAACAACAACAGATGGCAGTCGTGAGGCAAGAGTGGTATTTTTCCCATAAAACACTAGAAGATTTCCTATATTAGGTTTCTTCCTAGGTGAGAAATTGTTCGAATTTGGAAGAAAGAGTATGAAAATTTCTCTTCACACATCAGCAACTGATACGCAGTATAATTTTATTTTAATTCCACGGTACCCTTTGTTAAGTTATCATCTTTCGCCGTGTTGTTTACATAGATTACGTAATCTACGTGTATAAAATAGTCTACGTGTAGAATGTAGACTATCGTTGTTTACGCGTAGACGCACATCACTGGTATTCCGTAAATGAAGAACAAGTTCGTCTAGATATCAAGAATTCTTATTTTTTCGCTTGGCAGAGGGTTGACCAATACCTTTGCACACACACACAAATGACAATTTGTTGTCCGGAAAAATATGACGGTCAACAGGTTAGCTCTTTGATTTAAGGATTTTAATTCATGCAGCAGAGGTCATTACAACTAGTGCTCATGGATCATATTTGTGCTTAGTCCCCTATTGAATATATTTCCTTGGTTATAATTGTAATTTGGTTGTTTCGGTCAGGTTTTTCTTACATTTCTTTTACTTGGGTTTATGAAATCGCATATTTTGTCCGATGTTTTACAGACAGAATCCAGAGGGAAATGTTTTGGGATTTTATGCGCAATGAATCAATTTTTATCTATACTCGCCTTTCTCTGTGTTTCAGTAGGTCTTTGACTTCAGTCCGCTCATCTTCGATGTACAAAACTGGGTTACGTTGTGAACTGGGTTCATCCAACGGGCTGAAGACTGCTACCGAACCGTGGGTTGAGCGATACACACGTTCACATCAAGGATCAAGCTTCGGCAAAGTCAAGCTCCGCCCCCTCACGCTCCAAGCAAATATTCTTTCCACCCTATCGTGACCGAAGTGCGAGCTGAGCGTGATCGAAGCGAACTTTGACCGAAGCTCTAGGTGTGAATGCTTCTATTTAAAAATCATTCAACAATATTTGACCGCACCTTGAGCGGAGGGTGATCTGAGCGTTACTTGAGCGTAGATGTGAATCAAGCAACCCATTAACGCCCATTATCCTCATTTGGGTATCACACAAATATTGCTTCAATGACAATAATATATTGACAATTTTTTTCTTCTGCACACATGGACACATCATTGAAGGTTTTTCTTGCTTAACAAAACAAAAAACAGTTAAAAGAAAACACAGTTATGTGCAAAAATGCAATATTTTTATCAGTCAATTTTTCTCATTTTAAAAATAATTTTTAAATGTAGTTGTGTAAAGTTTTTGATTTTGATTTTTTAACATAGCATGTTCCTTCTTACTATATTTCACCTTCATCAAGATCTGAATGTATATGAGACGCCATTTTGTTCTACAGCGTAATTTGTCATTCCTGTGGACTTAAATTTCCCTTTTGTGTAACAATAAGAGTTTGGTCTTTATTACAATGAACATTCCTACCCACAGTAAGCATAATGAACTCTCATAATATCAGCTATATTCTATCCCGGATATCTCTGGAGAAAGGCTGAGAAGAGGGGGGACCTTGTGGGCATAACAAAGAAGTACATGCTGTTGCGAAGGCTGGAAACTGCGGTCGCTTGCCTACCTCCTACCCTCCATGCAATCCCATTCCCTCTCACGTGTTCATTAGTGAAGCCATCTTACGTCAATACTTACGCAGACACTTGTTTTCGTTCGCTTGCTCCAGAGAAAGAATTGCGCAATCACACTATAAGTCAACAAATGAAACAATGATGTTTCTCGTTTGAATCGTGTTAGATGCAACAATGAGTCTGCATATGTGTCTGAACTTGAATCAAGCTTTAGATCTTTTGGAAGACTCCAATTTTGGTGTTAGTGGCAGTGATTCAGATCAAGAACATAGTGGTACAGTCTTGGACACAGCTGGGTTGTAACGACCCTATTGAAGAAGCAGTGAAGCAAGCCATCCATGTCTGAACACCAAGCGCCTTGTGACTAGACAACCCAACCAGCATTGCAATTCTGCGGCTTGTATACCAGTCACGGGTATACATCTCTGTAAATTGAGTAGTGATGTCAAAGAGAAATACGAGATGAATATTGTCGATCGTAATGTCTCATGTTCTCGACATGCAATAATACTCGGTCCACGTTACGTTCCATTATTTAATGTTGTTTGGGAACGAACCTGATGGACTGGGTTTATATTTTCACTCCTTGCATTACAGTAAATTCCATATCTTACGATTATATTAATGCTTTGAACGAAAATAAATACCCAGAAAAACATCGAAAACACGTGCACACCACTCTTCTCACACACATGCACGTGAGAACAAACACACAAAGCTAAGTTTTAACTTCCAAGTGAATGTTCAAATAACAGTAAATGGAGAAGCACGATGTTCGAAACATGGGATTTTTCACAGAAAGAATGCGTCTATTTTTGACATACGTGCTTTCTATTAATTGACAATGAAACAATTATGAGAAAAATTACAATGCATTTTCGTCTTCAGGTGTTGGTTAGCGTACAGAGCTTTAATCAATGAGGTCTAGGTTCGACCCCCACCAAGGACATTTTTTCTTTATTCTTTTCTATTAGTGAAGAAGTATGTAATATTGTTTTCTAGGCATTTTGACGAAAGGATACACATCAAATTTGTTCGTTTAATCTGTATTTTCATTCTTGTAATAGGTTCTCTATCACAACGGGATATAGAGATTCTCTATCTAGGTGATGGATATATTTTCAATGGTTCCGTAGTTAGGATTCTCCAGTCCCTTCCACCCACTTGTCTTATTTATTTACTTTATTCATAGCAACTCACGAAATACCATGAATCTAACGAAAACACACAGATATAGTTAGAACAAGAAACACACCTCGCGTTGAAGGTTCCAGACTCGAGTTCTGGCTTTTTTTCGAGGGTGATTATTCCTGTGTGTCTGTTTATCATCTTTGACTAAAAAATATTCCTCATTATTGCCGTGATTAACCTAGGGACCGACCAAAGCGACTGAAATAACAAAAGTTCAGAAAATGCAAGACACATCTGCCTAGGCATGTTATCATGTTATACCTTGGGAATTAGCAATCTGAAACTTAACTTGAGTTTCAGTCGACTACTTGCGAAAGAGTTTCGTTTTGTCTCGTTTGGAGTGTTGGTTATCGTGTCGGACTAGAATGCGCGCAACCCGAGTTCGAGCAAAGATGAAAAATTGATGTTCCGAAGCGACGATGTATTTGTGTATGTGTTGAAAAACTCAGTTATTTATTAGCGAAAAATATGCAGCCACGTGATCGTTGAGAACGCTTCCTAGTTGTCAGTGCTAATATGACAGTAGCTACATTCTGTCATCACACACCAACTTTCCATGTTTCAAAATCGTGAGTGCTGTCTAAAGCAATACTTTGATATTTGCGTTTGCTTGTTCGAATCTAAAGTAATACGAAACTTTCTTTTCCCCATCAAATGGCATTGAAACCATTAATAACTGTTTGCAATGTGATATTCATATCATATATGGAAAGAATGAAAATGGAGAATTTCGCTTAAAACAACTTATAAATATTTTAAATTATGTGGATACCTGATGTGAAACGTATGATGCACGATCAGAGAGCCTGGATGTAGCATTGAAAACTGCAGACAACAATGACTGAATAATGAACAGTGAAAGGTTTTTCTATGCTCCAATGGGATTTTATTTATAACTATAAATAAACAAGGGAGAAGGACACCGGTTGGTATGATTAACTAAATTGTAATCTAAATTTTTTAATTGAAGAAACAAAATACCTTCACGGTCAAAAATAGGGCATTCAATTTTAGGCACATTACACTAACTGAAAGAGTATTTTCAAAATTAATAGTATCTCCCGTTTTTCACCTTTTTCTCAGTTGTCACACATGTGAATATCCTCTATATTCTCTGTATTCTCATTGGAACAAACACACACATTCATGCCCGAACCGAGTATTGGAAATATCGCACGTTAGCCAACAATTCCCGAGGAAATGTTTGACACGCGGTTTAGGCACAAGTTGTTGGAATCCCACTTTAAACTGCACATCCAGTTTTCTTACTGTGCATAAAGTGGACTTAAAAAGAAGAAAAAATCGAGGAAAAGAGCTTGAATATTTCGATATGTTCCAAGTGCCTTGATGAGGCGAAGCTATGACATGATTTTCAAGTCGTCAAGTGCCCGAGTGGTAGCGGATAAGTTCTATGTAAAGGAGGCTTTGGGTTCGATTCCCGTTCTATTTCCCTATTTTTTAAAAATAATTCCAGCAACTAATTATTGCATTTTTTGGGCGGATACCGTTTTAAATTTTATTTGTGAAAATTATTTTTTACGGTATCTTTTTTTCACATTTCTCATCATTTTACAAACATACTCAATAAAATGTTATGCCTGGCGAAAAGTATACATTTCTTTCGAGAAAATGATCCAGAAATACATATAATACTATTCACAAGAAATTACACTAATCGTTTGGAAAACAAAATTCAATTCAAAATTCAACAATTCGCACAGCAAATAAAATAGGAATGTTCATAATAAATAAATTGAAATATATAGTCGCTCGAGTTAAGAAAAAAATTGGAGGCAATCAAACGGGAATTGAACCCAGTATCTCCTGCGTGTCAAACTAACACGCTACCACCCCACCACCTGGTCTTCTGTCAATCGGACAATATAATCGTCTTGTGAGTAACGCTTGCTAAGTTTCTAATCTTTGAAGCGCTTGTAAATGTTGTTGTGTGTAACGGAGTTATGTTTACTGCAACATTTGAGCACATAATCCAAACATACGTAAATTTTATACACAGAAAACATGGGTTTTCTGCACATAATTACGGAGCATGCGCTATGTCAAGACTAGAAGGAACATCGCAAAGGTTACTGAAGGTTCTCTGCGGTGCTGACAGTTGGCCCCGGAGTCACGTGTTATCTGCTTATCAGTCGACATGACCTTCTCCCTGCAGAACCAGCACACTGAAGTGAACGAAGGTATTTTACGTGAGCTTTGGAACAGACAAACCACACTAGGCATACAGACAGTGTATAATGTAAGATAAAAGGAAATTATTTCTCCGTCTCCTCACACTGACAATTTTATTGCCTTTTTTTGGAGTTATTTGACCACAGAAACGGATTATATTATTGAAGTCGTATCTCATGTGATGGCTTGGTTCAGTATGCTGATCAGGTTTTCTGACAAAAGCAGGTCGAGCTACCCAAGAACAGTAATTTTCTATCTTTTATATCTGCTTCTTTCCTAATCTGGTATAAGGCAGACGAGCACATACCAGAAATATGTAAGAGAACTATTGCTAATTTGGTAACTTGTCTTGCAAGTGAATTTCTGTCATGAACAGCTGCAAAGAAACAAGGGCTCTCCTTTTTAAACATTACACTGAATAATTGTTACTTGATTAGAAAACTAAAAATGACTTCAGTATTCCCATGTAGTACACAAGAGATTCTAAACACACTCTAAAACATATTCCTGTTCGTTTCAACGTATTATTTCAACAATCAAGACACAAAATAAAGGGCATGCTCAAGAAAAATTATGTTTATATGATTGTCAAGTGTATTACGTGGTTAACATCAAGTTTGGATTTCTCGGCTATCCCAATATTATTAATTTTGAAAATAGTCTTTCAGTTAGTGTAATGTGCCTCAAATTGAATGCCCTATTTTCAACCGTGAACGTGTTTTGTTTCTTCAATTAAAATGTTTAGTTTACAATTTAGTTAATCATACCAACCTGTGTCCTTCTCCCTTGTTTATTTATAGTTATAAATAAAATCCCATTGGAGCATAGAAAAACCTTTCACTGTTCATTATTCAGTCATTGTTGTCTGCAGTTTTCAATGCTACATCCAGGCTCTCTGATCGTGCATCATACGTTTCACATCAGGTATCCACATAATTTAAAATATTTATAAGTTGTTTTAAGCGAAATTCTCCATTTTCATTCTTTCCATATATGATATGAATATCACATTGCAAACAGTTATTAATGGTTTCAATGCCATTTGATGGGGAAAAGAAAGTTTCGTATTACTTTAGATTCGAACAAGCAAACGCAAATATCAAAGTATTGCTTTAGACAGCACTCACGATTTTGAAACATGGAAAGTTGGTGTGTGATGACAGAATGTAGCTACTGTCATATTAGCACTGACAACTAGGAAGCGTTCTCAACGATCACGTGGCTGCATATTTTTCGCTAATAAATAACTGAGTTTTTCAACACATACACAAATACATCGTCGCTTCGGAACATCAATTTTTCATCTTTGCTCGAACTCGGGTTGCGCGCATTCTAGTCCGACACGATAACCAACACTCCAAACGAGACAACACGAAACTCTTTCGCAAGTAGTCGACTGAAACTCAAGTTAAGTTTCAGATTGCTAATTCCCAAGGTATAACATGATAACATGCCTAGGCAGATGTGTCTTGCATTTTCTGAACTTTTGTTATTTCAGTCGCTTTGGTCGGTCCCTAGGTTAATCACGGCAATAATGAGGAATATTTTTTAGTCAAAGATGATAAACAGACACACAGGAATAATCACCCTCGAAAAAAAGCCAGAACTCGAGTCTGGAACCTTCAACGCGAGGTGTGTTTCTTGTTCTAACTATATCTGTGTGTTTTCGTTAGATTCATGGTATTTCGTGAGTTGCTATGAATAAAGTAAATAAATAAGACAAGTGGGTGGAAGGGACTGGAGAATCCTAACTACGGAACCATTGAAAATATATCCATCACCTAGATAGAGAATCTCTATATCCCGTTGTGATAGAGAACCTATTACAAGAATGAAAATACAGATTAAGCGAACAAATTTGATGTGTATCCTTTCGTCAAAATGCCTAGAAAACAATATTACATACTTCTTCACTAATAGAAAAGAATAAAGAAAAAATGTCCTTGGTGGGGGTCGAACCTAGACCTCATTGATTAAAGCTCTGTACGCTAACCAACACCTGAAGACGAAAATGCATTGTAATTTTTCTCATAATTGTTTCATTGTCTATTAATAGAAAGCACGTATGTCAAAAATAGACGCATTCTTTCTGTGAAAAATCCCATGTTTCGAACATCGTGCTTCTCCATTTACTGTTATTTGAACATTCACTTGGAAGTTAAAACTTAGCTTTGTGTGTTTGTTTTCACGTGCATGTGTGTGAGAAGAGTGGTGTGCACGTGTTTTCGATGTTTTTCTGGGTATTTATTTTCGTTCAAAGCATTAATATAATCGTAAGATATGGAATTTACTGTAATGCAAGGAGTGAAAATATAAACCCAGTCCATCAGGTTCGTTCCCAAACAACATTAAATAATGGAACGTAACGTGGACCGAGTATTATTGCATGTCGAGAACATGAGACATTACGATCGACAATATTCATCTCGTATTTCTCTTTGACATCACTACTCAATTTACAGAGATGTATACCCGTGACTGGTATACAAGCCGCAGAATTGCAATGCTGGTTGGGTTGTCTAGTCACAAGGCGCTTGGTGGTCAGACATGGATGGCTTGCTTCACTGCTTCTTCAATAGGGTCGTTACAACCCAGCTGTGTCCAAGACTGTACAATAGTTATTGTGGAAATTCCGCCAGAAGACGTGAACATTATTTCAACTGAAACAAATGGGAATTTGTGCTACAGGAACTGTTCGCATCAATCGAATGAGTAAGTTGCCAGTAAAAAACAGACAAAACACTGAAGAAAGAACCTCGTGGTACACATGATTTTAGATTTGACATTAGCTATGAGGTCCTCGCTATTACATTGAAGGGCAACAACATAGTGAAAGTGATGTCAAATCATAAGACACTGCATTCATCTCCGCAAGTGGAAAAATGGTGAAAGCCAAGAAAGAAACATGTGGCCAATCCCCAACCAAAAGCAATTTCTAAATATAACAAGCATATGGGCGGAGTCAACCCTGCTTGATTGGTCCATTCGGAAATATCGCATAAACGTTTGAGGGGAAAGTGGTATTGTCCTTTGATAACAAATTCAATTGACGTAGCTGTGGTCAATAGACATGTTCTGTATTTATTAGTTCAAGGCAAAATGCCACTTCTCACCTTCCATTGGATGATTGTTCGAGCATATCATCAGCTGACCTCTTTAACTGACATCACAATCCAAGGGAGGCCATCTTTTTCTAAAGGAACAAAATGTGTTCTGCAGAATATCAAAAAGATATGTTGGGACACTTCAAGCAAAGGACTGAAGAGGGAAAACAAATGTGGAGTTTGTAAGAAAAATGTTGGCAAGGAGTGCAAGAAATGCAATGTTGGTTTGCAAGTCAGTGTCTCACAAATAGATATTTTAGTCGAAAACTTAGCATGTTGATTGTTTAAACGTGTGGAACAAATAAATACTTCTGTAATTACAACATTACTGCATGTTCATAATAATACATCTGTGTTGTTTATCATTGTCAGTGGCAACGATTTGGTTCCAAAACTGGGTGTTTACTTTCATTTGGTAGATAAAGTTTAGCATAGTGCGGGGACAATATTGACAAAAAGTAGTGGGGCAACTGCCCCCATGCCCCCTTCCCCTAAATCGCTGCCACTGAATGTTGCTATACATCTATGTATTCATGTATGTTAAATGTAAGACGAGATCGGGAATTAGTTGTGTAAATGGAAGTCGATATATGTTACTAATTTACACGCTATTGCCCATGATTTCCAAATGGGGATCAGCCAATAAAATGCTATTATGAACAAAGTATGACATTTTTCGTTCTCTCATAATAACATAATAACAAAAGAATCGGAGAAAAAAATTGGGCGTTAATGGGTTTTAATGCGTAGCAGAAAATGTTCGGTATTGTGGCTTCGGCGAGGCAGTTGCCAATAGCAACCGTCTGTAGGGTGTCTGACAACGTGAGAGACCCGGAATTTTTACGGACAATGTCTCTGGAGCTCACCCAGCCTCTGATCAATTGGTGGGTACCTTGGTGTCAGCGGTCTGAGCTGGTGTCAGCGGTCTAGCCTGGCGCCTTACTTTCACAATCCTATGTGTTTTCATGTACATAGCACATGGGATAACTTTCCCTTTGCAGTTACCAGTCTTCCATAGGGGAGAAAATTACAAAACCACTAGCTCCAACGGATTTTGGATGGATAGTGTGTCTTGATGACATCTCTTCCGCCTAACCCTTGCGATATCACCGATATTTGAAATTGCAACAAAAGTTGTCATTTCAAGCAATGCAAGTGTCTCAGAGTCAATGTGAATTGTACGTCGTTTTGTAAATGCAAAAAGTCTTATAGTAGTAACAATAACATTAACACATAAAATAATGAAAAACTTTTTAGTTGAATTCTGGGTGTGCACTTTATCCCCCCTCCCTTCTTACACAATACTTCATTACATGAAGTTCAAATGTCTTCATTCGTATCTGGCAGGGGTTCTGGGTATGAATTCCCGCCTCGTCGTTCCTATGAGTGTTCCCTTCATCAATTTCATCATGTCTCATCTCATCTTCGCGATTAGACAAAAGTGTCAAAAAGGGAATGGTAGATAACAAGATAACAAAAATTAAATTTCCAAAAAAACAAAATCATTAATATTTGTTGGAGGTCTTCTTTTTTTCTATTTCTTCATGGAATATTATCTGTAAAAGGTCTGGGTAGAATCAAAATGGACTTAGCTTGTATGAAATTTATAAGGAATCCAAATAATGTGTTACCACAGACAATGTACATCGTCTGGTGTTAATTATGGCTTAGCGAGACTGAAAAGTACGAAGGATTGAAGAAATCAAAACTTATCATTTAGTTTTTGTGCAAAAACGATACGAAATGAAATGAGCCCTTCGAAAACTTGGACCCTCAATTCCAGATGCCTATCCAAGATTTTTTTCCCTTTCTTTAAGCATGTACTAACAGGATCGAAAGAGAAAACTCGTCCACCTCAAAATTTCTGAGGGACGTATGGCCAGGGACTGGACTACAAAGGATAAACGTTAAGAAAGTTTTGACTTTAACGATTGATGAGCCATATATAAGTAAGTACGTGGATTTATCAAAGAGAACACAAATAATTATTGAACATTAAGTTCATGTCAAACTTGGTTGGATCGTTGCACATTATAAAAAAATAGACATGATATCCTCATATATTTTGGTTAGGTTAGGTTAGGTTAGGCTAGGTTAGGTTAGGTTAGTCAGCATAAAATGAAGTATAATAAATGTTACTGACTAGTTTTTCAGCTAACATTCCTTTTCCCCCTTCTTAAAAAAACATATTCCTTGGTTCCTTTATTGACAAGATATCAAATATTTTGTACGACTGTTTTTTTCCCTGAACAAAACATTTTAAACAATTGTCTATTTGGTGCAGTTTAGTGGAATGAAAGAACAAGCGCCATCTACTTTACCTTCCCTCAATGAGTGTTGGGAGTAATTGTAGCGATTGTTGAAACGATATATAACTTAGTTATATAGAACTATATATAGTTCAATGCTTGAAACAATGCGATCTGGGCTTACGCAGCAACAAATGCATTCTAAGCGCACGCCTGTTGGGTTGAAAGTGTACCTATCTGCTAGATTTGGACTTTCACTGTGAAGTTTCAAAAAATAGTTTTAACTTAACTGTGTGACAGTGAAATGGCAAAGACAGGTATGGAAGCTATGGGATGCGGTAAGCTGTTGCAAGGAAGATTTAATCGAAACGGATGGTAAAATTATTTTCTGTATTTTACTTTCTAAAAAAGGAAACGAAAAAGTACCATAGTTAAACTTTGTTACAATATCTTCCTACATGTAGTTTATCTTCTCAATTTCAAAGCAAATTCTAAATTCTGTAAAAAAGATCAAGGTACTAACTCATTTCTACTACAGTAAAACATTCAGAAACAATAAAGAAAAATGATAGAAAAATACTCATAAGTTCAGAGCCATCTATTGTTCACCACAGCAAACCATATCTCAACATAGCAGCAATTTTTTTAAAATTATTTAAATTATTCAATAATAAGATAAAATCAGACAATATTGTAAAATACTATTCAAATTTGTTATTATAAAACTTTGTAAAATTATGTCAGCCTGTATTCGATTCTGCAATGAAAATATCAATAAAGAAGGAGATGAAAAATTGATCATCACATCACCACTCCTGAAATAAGATGGCTGAAGCCTGAAATCGAAAAATTGTAAGTAGATTTTATTTCTTTATCCCAGGTTGCGTTTGTGTTTTACCGAAGCAATGAGACGTGTAATGTTCGTATATTACGCCTAGAGTGCTTGAAAAACGCCATAATATGAAAGGTATATATATTGTTCTTTCATTTTAAATAGTATTTTTAATTTAGTACAAAAAAACTATAGTCCCTTTTTTTGGCAATAATTTTCCCTCTTTGGTCCTTTTTAGAGGAAAACTTATACCTTCAATATCCGGTCTCTAGTTATATTACTCTGTCGCCTCTGAAGATACAACCACTTTATCAACAATAATGGAGCCGGTCGAAGTTAAAATCTTTTATTATCATTCATTAAATTCGACTGGATAAGCTCCCTGAATTGTTTGGATCAAAACAGGGGGACGTGATGCATTAACTTACCTTAACAGCTATACTTATTGAGGAAGAAGCCTCATAGACCAAGAGGTTTAACCTGGTTTGGCTCCTCCCAAAACAGATTAACCCTTCTGGCCTTCCAGATCACTCGATGTAAATCCACTTCTTTTCTGATTGTGAGGTTCTGAAATAACACAGTCCCCATTTCCTTCTGCCAGTAAGAATGGATGTCAGACATAACAACTCCCAAAGCCTATATTTCCGATTCTTGGAAGAGGGGGTGTAAGAAATTTAGTGGTTTTTATAAAGGACGTATTTAGGTGGGTCCACGAGATCCGGACCCCCGAAAGACTTAATAAATACTAAAATTAAATCATGAAATAAGTAAAATTAATGAAAATATACTTGTTGTTTAATCGAGAGTTATTTATTTCCGCCGAACTAATTGATTGATTTGGTGTTTTAAGTCCACATTGTGCACAGTAAGGCTAATCGGGACTGGACCTACAGTTTAAAGTGGGATCCGAACCACTATATGTCTCCATTGGGTATCGAACGCAGGACCCCTTGATTACAAGGCGATGAGGCTACTACCACTGCGCCATTGTGGAGGCCCCGCCGAAGTAATGGGAAGCCAAGGATTATATTGGGATCTTACGACTTTGAGCGACAGTACCAAAAAAGATTTATGCAAGATTTATTACTACTTATAATAATATGCATAAAATATTACCGGGAAATTTACTTTTCGTCAACTGGATCTAACATTCTTTCTTTATATTCAATAAATATTCAATTCTGTATCTATTTCACATCAATTTCCTTGCAGGGGCAGGTTTTTTTTTTTTTTTTACAAATTTTGCCCACCTTAACTACACGCAGCTAAGCTAGATAATGCACTATGCTTTTAGTGTATTTTTTCATGTAATAAAATATAATATTAATTAATTTGAATATTTAATTGGATTTAATAATTATTATTGGTTCGGACCAACCTGAAATATATTTGTAGATACATGCCTGGTTCTCATATACTTTCAAAATTTCCATGTATCAGTTTCTATTTTATAAAAATCGTTCACGCTTAGGTCTCTTTATTAATGCACTTACAACGGCAATAAATACCAATCAACCTCATTTAAGGGATTTACCCTGAAGAGATGATATTAGCATTGGAAAACTCTTCAAAATAATATTTTAACTTACATTAGCTAGTGGGATGTATTAAAATTCTTTGTCTGCACCTGAAGAACTGCTAGGGCCAGCCTTAGCATCTTGGGAGACGCATGCTAACAGCACCACCAAACCTGATCTTCCTAACTTATCCACCTAGGTAAATAATAGCAGAAGGTTAGGTAGTTTATTTTTTAATTTATTCTATTATATGCCTACGTGAATATGTTAAGAAGGTCAGGTTTGGTGTTGTTAGCATGTATCTTCCAAGGTGCTAAGGCTGTCCCTAGCCGCTCGTTTGCACCTGTGTACGATCAAAATTTTTTTTCGGTGTGCTTTTCAGAACATAGCTCACTTTCATAGTGGGTTATGATCAGAAGTATTAATTCCTGTGATTTTCAGTCAATAGTCTTTGTATGCCAAGCCATTTTGATTGTTCCTCGTTGCATATGGTACAGTTCAATAACATTTAACTAGAAGCGCTTGCTGTGTTACTGAATGCAAGAACCAATATTTCCGCCATAGTTATCCGTGAATGAAAAATACTAGTGTCATTATCTCAATCATAATTTGTGGGATATCTTCTGTCAGTGTGACAGTACAGCTGTTATTTGTATGTCAGGTTCCGTAAATAATCACATTACTCGTCCCACTACAAGATAAAAAAAGGCACTTGATGAGGAATGTAACACAAGAAAAATGGTTAAACACTATTTTCTGAGGGTCTGTTGGTTTAATCTGAAAAATGAAACACAACATATTTTGAATTTCAATAAGTTATAAGTTTTAATCCTTTGGTATATTACAACACTCTAAACAAAGCAACTTTCACACAATCATCCAGAACATGTCTCTACATCTTTAAATTGTGTTTAAATCACACAGTTTTTTTCTTTCATTAATACAGATGCACGCAATCTCTCCATGATTCACACACACGAATGCACACACAAACTCGTACATTCACATACAAACATCACCTGAAAAACTTTACTCTATATATACATAATGACTCGACGAATGAGTCTGCTAACATAAAAAAGTGAAAGTAAATACCTAATCTGTACACACACATACACGTAATTCCTATTTACAAAGACTTTTAGAATGCATAATTATGTACACGACACCTAAGTTTTCAAAAACAACACGCAACATAACAGACACTATTTGTCATGATCTTACACATACTCTGGAATACCGAAACGTACTGGTTCAAACACCACTGGTGCACCACACCGAAAATGGAATGGTAATCTTCAACATTGGATATGCCATCAATTTACACAAATATTTATTCTTATATCGATATGATCTTTGAAAACACTTCTTAATCACACAGTTAAAGAACACCGGATCAATGTACGCTATAGATTTCTAAAATTATGAGGCTAGTCTTCTCAGCAGATGTACATGGTAAAAAAAATGGTGTTACGACGAAACGAACGGTGGTTCCAGGAGTTTTACACCACAGTGGTCAAGTTTAACCTCAATAGTGTTAACATACCACTGAAAAATGGTTGTAATCACCATTTTAACATCAGTGAGGTTAACCGTTGACCAAAATGTTGTGTGGAACTCACGGGAGGTCTGTGTAACTTTAACACCAGGGTTTTTGCAAGGTAAACACCAGGGTTTTTGCAAGGTAAGTACTAACCAACCACTTATACACATATGTCATAGTATGCATTGATCCGATGTTCAAAAACGACCCAACATTTGTTGATTTATTATTACCGCATGAGTAGCTATATACAACGTACAACACGAACAGAGGTAGCACCAACCGTAAACAAATATCTCTTCATCAACAATGGAAGAGGACCTATATTCTATACAAAAGAAATGAAAAATGGTACAGGTTTTACTGGGACTCCAATTGTGCAATATCTTTCAGCATTCTCAAAAGGTACATTAACCCGACATATACATATAAAACTGAAAACAAACAAAAAAAAATCATTTTGGTTTCTTAATAATAGTAAAAAAAGAAAACTATATTTTCATTCATACTATTGACCATAACTCTTCGCAACATTTTACTGCCCAAATTACATCCAACACTTAAAAATATTTACATATATTTACAATTGAAATGCAACCAACTCTAGTTACTCCAATAAAAGATGCCGATTTCACAGTAACTCTATTTTCCTATTCATGTAGCAGATTTTAAAATTTTCCTTATCATAGGTCGAGAAACATCAGTAACCTATTTTTGGTTAGGTGGGATCAAATAGCCTCTTCAAAAATTTAAAAATACTGCCGTAAATACTGCAAAGGAAAGACCACACCTCACCATATGTTGAAATCGGCATCTGCACATCTCATCATTTTATTAAAGCAGGCCCTTGTACAAGATATTACGACAACAAACGACAATAGTACGATATAAGCACATTAAAAAAGACTAGTATGTGAACGGCATTAATAATACAACGTTAGGCGTATTTTTCATGTGATTAAAGCTTACATCTCTTATGTGTAATAAGACAAACAAATGCATTACTGATGGATGAAAGAACACTTTAATTTCCTGACATGTTTAATCTAATGGTATTTTGTGTATTATTGACAAGATAACTTTTTTCTTATTTGAGGAAATTTTGTAGAATCAATTATTTTGTTAGTGAATGAAAGAAAAACCAATTCTTTTCATGCTATAATCCTTGAAGAATCGAAATTACTTGTGATATGGTCACAATCATAATTTGGAGAATGTCATCTGCCTATCTTGACAACATACACTCTTCATGTGTCTATAAAACTGTGTGAACAGCGTAATTTAATACTTATGCAACCAGCAGTGAAAGCAGGGCATATGATTATTTTCTTAACATTTGAAGTAAAGTCTTCTTTCTTTCTGAAACTGTATTTCTGGAGATTTTCATATATAATCTGCTAAAGTAAAATAAATGCATTGTTTTTTTATCGGCTCTTGGAAAAAATTAAGTTTAGTGCAAAATTCAAGCGTACGCTTCTTGCATAAAGCTGTTCCGAACAAGTCTACCTCATATTATTTCAATATATTGGTCGAATATGTCAAATATAGTATGTAAAACTACTGGTAAGATTGTATATTACAGCATGTAATTTACTAAGATTCATGTATTGTAGATGTGATGTTGGCAATCTGCAGATCACTTAGTTACATAAAATGCAAAGACTTTGTGTAATATAATTTCTGATGTCTTTATTTTGGTTTTGCTATTTGTCAAATATTTTAATATTTTTAGTGTTGTATTAAAAATTTCAAAATAACTGATCAGCGTTAAAAAAATAAATAAATAATGTACTCGAATCGTTTTTCAAAATCTTACTTTCATCAGTTCTCGATACATAGTTTGTAAAGATCACCACTGAAATTACTTTAAGATGTTCATGACATTTACCACTAATTTTTAGCATTGTACATTTTATAAAGGTCTTAATTTATAATTTGCATCGTAATGCTTAAATATTAAGATATAATTTTCGAAATGCAAAATACCATGAGGTCAGCCTTAAAGATATTCACATCAATTTGGAACGCCTAAAATTAAAATTAAACATTTTTATTACAAAAAGCTCAATGACAATTCAGCTAGTACTGTTATAACAAATTGTATTCGGTAAGACAAAAATAGCTGTAAAGACAAATAAAATTTGTAAATATAAGTATGTTGCTGCGTAGAGAAGTGTATTATTATGTATATTATTTCTTCAGTTTGTGGACTCGATATAGACAAGCATCAGGAACCTAACTAAGGGTGGGAATGTTTACAACTTATTTGTTAACACTTTTACTTACACCATAATTAGCAGGTACTATATATTTCTAACGATTAAGAAATTACTTGATTAAAAGAAGGGAATTATAAACAGAGGATCGAGGAGTTGTATACTAACTTGATTACGAGGTAGATGCACAACCACAAAAGCAATATCAACGGTCGTTTTGTTTGCATTGATATCTGTTACAGGTTACTCCTTATAGTAATGTTTATAATATCGTCTGGTTTAGTTACCAGAGATTGTAACAAAACATCAACAATGCCGATTGTGGTAAAGACCGGTGAACTGGCAATTTATATTTCGTTGTCGGCTAATCCTAATTTGTAAAAAAAAAAAAACACATGAAACGTGCCTCTGGCAATGAGTACTGTTTATATTAGTAGCATGTACGGTCAACATATCAATCAGCTCTCTATTGAGTTCATACTTTCTCATTCTAATTCTAGTTTATTGAAATCAACTTGGAAAGTGTATTTTTGCCATATTAATTAGTGTAGTTGATGTGTAATGTTCTCATTTATGTATGTCCATGTGCATCATTGAAGAGATGCTTGTGAAATTAAAGTGTCTTAAGTACTTTAAATGTGTAAAGTCTTTGACAGAGTAACTGAAAACAAACATGTCATGGCTTAAAACACTGACTCGAGTATCAATACACCGCGCACCATGTCTCAAAGATCTGATTGATATGAAAACCACTTCGAGAATTACTCAGTCCTAGTTATTGTGCTACAACATCGGGAGGATAAACCCTGCTCACACCATACCATATGTACACATATCTACTGAACCTCTCCAAGTTGTTTCACTGGAGACCCACAGCTTTCTTCGAACATTTACTTTGTACCAAGCATCACTTACAAGCCTAAATTCCTTTCGACGCATCGACTACTGACCAACGCTTTCAACCATAAAACCTGAAGGCCCTTGCTCAAACCAGACACTGAAAGCAAACTACTTTCAGACCAAACCTTACTTTCCAAGGGAATGTACATATATTAACCTGCGTGCAGGTTCAAGCAGCACAACAGCAACTATAATGTCATCAATGTAGTCGTTTCAGGACATTGGTAGTTGAAACAAATCCATATCCAATTCTAGGGAACGAGGAATACGATATGCAAAATGCATTTGCTGGTCAAGGATTGTAGATGTGTCAATGAAAGGGAGCATGGAGGTTTGGAGGTATATAGATGGATGGAGTTTTAAGTTCCATCCGGTAGGACTCAACAATCAAAGGGAACATTCCTCTTCGTGGATTAAGAGTAGCTGTTGCTATTGTTGCCTCCTCCATTGGCACACGAACACGAACATTGGGTGACAATGGGGTAGTGGATAGTGATCCACTTGCAATACTTAGACTGTGCCCAATCTTCACAGTGCCAACGAAGTATTGATTTGTGAATGGTGCCTGAAGGTTTGCACTTCATTCCAGGCGGTATTGAACATGAGGATTTTCCAGGAGGACAGTGACCTTCTTTGATCCACCTGGGCCAGAATCGAATCCCAATGTCCTTCCAACGATACACAACAGGACAGCTCGTATATGCCCAGAGGAACTGCTGCAATTTCTTCTTCAGCTTGTTGGTAACCCGAGTTCGAAGCTTGGTACCGTCTGGCAAGCGAATGTACTTGAAGTTCATTCTCTTTAGCGATCGTGGCATGTCCCCAAGGGGTACCAACCTTCCTTTCTTGTTCCTCTTGAACGGGTAGTCGATCATCGACTGATTACGGTTTCGTCCATGGTGATGGCGATTGTTTAACTCAAGAGGCTTGCTAATGCTCATGTACTCTGGATCGAAAGACCTCCCCAGTTTCTGCCTCAAGGCTGTCACATTCAAGTCCTGGGGTTTTGGATCGTACATCTTATTTGGAGATTCTATTAGATCTACTGGGGGGTCGTGGGGTCCACTTTCCCTTAAGCCGTAGTCGTGGGGGGAACCACCGGTACCAAATCCTCTTCCTGGCTTGCTGCTCGTGGCGCTGAACTTTCTGGATGGCGCTGCGAAGCTAGCCGTGATCATCAGGCAAGTCATCACCAGTCTGAAGAGTGGCTCCATCTGCAAAGACAACAAACCAAAGCAGTTAGATTTGTTCACTTACAAAAAGTTTAACATGTACATACATGCAATGCTAAATATACAATAAATCTTTTGATCCAGGCAGGCAATGGATTAATGAACAGCTCTATAGAGCCCCTATCATGGATTTTAGAGAGTAAGATTGTCCATTTAAGTCATTCGACACCGAACCATTATATGTATACAATATCATACCAATACGGCCAGCGAAAATCTAAAATGAAAGGGAACTGGCATGGAAGAAAACCATAACAAAATAATATACTTGAAAAAATAAAACATCATGCTATAAATTCATGTTCCTTCCAGTATTCTCTAGATGCAACTGCGCATATTTGATCGTATGATCATGACCACAGTTCTCTTCGAATAGTTATTCTTGGTCTTATATATCAATTACTATCTCACTATCTCATAAATTATAAGAGAATGTTTGTGGACAAATTGTTATATAGCACTAAACTTTATTACTGTATTATTTATAGATACAGATACGAGAGTAATAAATGTTAGTGTTTTACAACAATTTTTCTACACGTTATTTCTTTTCTGATAAGTTGTGAAGACAAACCTATTTCGATTTTCAATTTGAATTCGGCAATCATGTTCTACTCAAATCTCATAATTAGTAATGCGAATATAACATCAGACATTGACAACATGCGTTTCTTTACAATTCATGAGATGCATACATCTTAGCAGCCGATTGCACATATAGGAATCAGTTTTTATTAATTAATAACATAATTTTTAAAACCCGTGAGTGGTACACATGGGGGACCCAATGGAATTTGTTGATGTGTTTACTCACAGATGGCAGGTCTGGTTACTTTCATCTCCCAAGTAGTCTTTTGACTGGCAGTGGTGAATGTTGTGTTGGAAAAGCTTTTCCATTTATGTAACTAATTTTCTGGATGAGGGATTATTGATCATTTGTTATATTTCCTTCTGTTCCAAACATTATGGCGGGAGGATGTAATTTAACCGATGATGAAATATGGAAGAAGATTCTGAATATGACGCTAATTACGTACAGAGTGAACATAACAGTGAAAGTGAGATATCATCTGATAACACCATTGCTGGAACAGAGGAAATCGGTGCCAACTCTTCATAGGGATATCTGTTGTATAGTGCTGCGTATTCTTGGAGAAGCAGATCAAGAAGAACCACCAGCTATTGCTGTAACTACTGAAAAATCCAAACGTAAAAGATGCGCATTGTGCCCCAGCAAAAAGGACAGGAAACAAACAACTACTGCAAACTACCAATCTGTAAAGAATGCAGCTGCACATTATGCTCACACTGTTCCGAAAAAGTTTGATCTCTTTTGTAGCAACTCATGAGAGCATCTGAAAACTTGTACCTGAAAACTTTTGAGCAATAAAGAAAATGGTTAAGGTCAAAATTTCCAATTTTTAATAATACGGGTCCCCAGGACCCAAGTGTACCAGTCATGTAACTTTTCTTAAGTCTACCACTGAACGGTTAAATTGTGAATGCATGTACGTTAGCTGTAGAGATAAGATTTAATTATAAATGCACGCACGTTGGCTACACAGTGACGGAAATTGGGTTCCAAAACTAGGAGGAAGACCAGTTTACTTCAATTTGAAGATAAGGTTTAGCATAGTGCGGAGACATAAGTCGCAAAAGAGGGGGGGGCAAAACCCCTCACGCTCATCTAATCTCCGCCATTGTGGCTTCATATATGTTATGTGTGTGTGTGTATTTGTGTTTGTCTTCGAGTAACGTAGTTAAGTGTAGTTAAAGCTGCCCCATGCACATTGCACCATGCCATTAAAGCCTTCGGCAAGGATGTTTAGTTCAGGCACGTCCACGATCTCGAGAATTTGTGGAGGTGACGTGATCAGCACCACGTCCATACCCCCAGGATAGCTTCCAAGTTCACATTTATTAGATACTGGGTGAGTGAGCTGGTCCATGTGGGAACATTTCCCACCTGAAATAACCAATTCCGGAAATCGAACCCGGGTCTCCCGTGTAGCAGTCAGACTCCCTACCACTGCGGTTCTGTCACTAGTTATTTCTTTAAATGAATAACTATATCCGTACTTCGGTTCTCTACTGTGTACAGTTACTTTTCGCAAGGAATAAAATCATCTTTAAACTTTTTTTAACAAAAATTCTCACCACTATGACATGAATTATATGTAACCTAACCTAACCTAACCTAACCTTTTAAAGTACGTACTATACGTCTATACCAAATAAACAAATCCATTTCACAGTAATATACATATAATTTACATTTAAAGAATCATAAGTATTATGAAAGGGAGGTGGCAAATCATCTGTATATCTAAAATAACTGCAGAAATTTGTTGTCCAATTCACCTCAATAAGGAGTTGCTCTAACGAACATACAGCACTGTGGAATTTCTCACCGTCGTACCGTGGCGACATCTGCAGAGAAACCACAAGCAGAAGCGTGCCATCTATTGGCCGTGAAATCAACTTCCTACTAGTGTTCGGCTCCGCACACCTATTCCCACAGATTGGCCAGGTCCAACACCTGATCGGTGGGCCACCAGGCAATTGGGATGGCCTTGCTTTGACAACAAGCGTCAGACAAAGCTTTGTGGGCGGAATCAAGGGCGAGAGAAGATCCAAGAAGATACATGGCATCAGAGGCGCACAGACAGATAGGGATTTCTATACGTGGAGGCCCAGGACTAACATTATTGTGAACCACCCTTATACACCAATTGATTGACTGATGTATTTTACTTCGATTTCTTGAAGATGAGGATGAATACTGACTGATTTAGTATATTTTACTTGGCTTTTCTGCAGGCCCGTACCCAGGGGAGGGGGCCATGGGGGCCATGCCCCCCCCTCGAGCCATGAAATTTTTAAATGTAAACCTAAAAAAAGCTACGAAAATTACATCGACGATTTTTCAAACTTGTAAAAATTTAATTTTGTGCTTGCATAAATGAATGTGCTGTGTAGAGAGACAGTGTCCAGAAGTCTGCAGTTTTTGTACTTTTAGTTTTATAACCATTGATGCAAGACTACCAGCAGTGACGGTGATTGGAGGGCATGGGGAGGGCAGTTGACCCCCCACTATTTCTACATTTGCTCCTGCACTAAAAATGCAAAGCCTTGTCTACCCAGATCCGGTGGAGGCACATAGTGGTTCGGATCCCAGTTTAAACTGTAGGTCCAGTCCCAATTAGTCTATCTGTGCATAAAGGTGGTTCTAAAACAAAAACTCAAACTTGTCTACTATGAAAAAGTAAATTATCCTTGCCCCCCAGTTTTGGCACCCAATCGCCGCCACTGGCTACCAGGTGAAAATGTTTCTCTCTTTTGGGGGGCGTAGCGGCCTATGGGTTAACTCATAGAATTCTTTATTGTAATAATAATTGCTAATGTGCATAATTTAATTAATAAACATATTATTTTCTAAACATAGAATTATCGTGGCTGTTCAATGGTTCTGGTATAAGAAACTGAAGGAAATTTGAAAACATTTTTAATTTGTAAAACTCAGAACTATCCGAATTCTTCTGACCAGGATCGGCGAAGGGAAAGGGGAGGAGGGGGGCAAGAACAGTTATTTTCTCTTGGTATAGACAAACATTAAGAGGCCATAGTACGGGGGGAAAGTGGCAAAAAGTCGGGGGCGACTGACCCCAGGTCCCCCCAAATAGCGCGCCACTGTATATAGATACATACATAGATAAAGATAAACACGAATCTGGCCCCTCCCTCAAAAAAATCCTGGGTACGGGCCTGCTTTTCTGCCTCTTTTGTTTAATCGTATGAGGATACCCCTCCCTTCACTGTACATATATGAAATGTCATTATATGCGAGAAAAAATATTGCGCTGCGAAGTTCAATAGAACACACATATAACACCCGAAATAAACAGCTCTTTAAGCCTTACTTCACCAGGCTAACATTAGTTCAAGAAGAACCCAACAGATGGCAATTAAAATGTTCAACCATTTACCGAATGATATAAAAGCAGAAAGTATGACAAGTTTGAAAAACAAATTAAGGAAACTATTAGTTAATAAGGAATATTATAGCATTAGTGAATATCTAGATTGTAAATTATAGAAATTTTGTAATTATATACTTTTTATATGAACTGTACTAATGATATGTTGAAATTGATGAATGGACACACAAACACCCATGTCCAGGGACACCTGGCGTCGTAGCGCGTTGTGCTAACCACTCCGCCACGGGGGACCGGCCAAGTGATTAATGGATGAAAGAACAAACACAAATATTCAACTTTAAAGAAATCATGCAGCTTTAGTTGGAGTTAAAATAAATTACCAGATCTCCAAAGCCAGTCAAGTCTGGTGTATAAAAACCGAACTTTCAGATATCTCGTTTGGGGAGCAATAAAAAGGCCCATTTGCGGTTAGATATATTCATACTAAAAGACCCAGTTCACATATTTGACGTTAATGCAGGTCAGTTGGCCCCCTTCGATTTTCTTGCCCCATTCTACTTTGCCCCATACAGCACTCATTACGTCACCGATTTCTGCAGCTTTAGCATTAGAGGTTAATCTTTACGACGTGCCATTTGGTCACTTCCTACTCCTTTGCGGCCGTAAAATATTTACTACCTTTCTCCCACAGACTGCGAAATACATATTGAAGGTGTAGAGTAGAAATACAATGGGGAGTGGTAGGTGGAATCCATGCTGAAACTGGTTCTTCTGTATCTTTCATGGATGTAGTTTGAGACCTAACTTTGGGGGGTCAAAAATCGATTTTCGGGCTTAAGGAAGGAGCAGAACCCAACTTGAAACTTTACTTTGGGAGGGGACAGTATGAAACTTGGAACCTCAATTTCGGGGAGGGCAGAATGAAACTTGGGACTAACTTCAGGGGGGGAAGAATCAAATTAGAGATTTGACTTTGAGGAGGGGGGCACTCAAACTTCGGACTTAATTTTTTTGGAGGGGGGCAGAATCAAACTTTGGATAACTTTGGGGGTGGGGTAGAATCAAATTTGGAACTTAACCTTTAGGGAGGAGGCAGAATCAAACTAGAGACTTGACCTTGAGGTGGGGGAAGAATAAAACTTGGAACTTGACTTGGGGGGCAGAATCAAATTTTGGACTTAACTTTTGGGGAGGGGCAGAATCAAACTTGGGACTTCACTTTGGGAGGTGCAGCAAACTTGGGACTTAACATTGGGGGGGGCAGAATTAAACTAGAGACATGACTTTGAGGTGGGGGCAGAATAAAACTTGGAACTTGACTTGGGGGGCAGAATCAAACTTGGGACTAAACTTGGGACTTAACTTTGGGAGGGGCAGAATCAAACTTGGGTCTTAACTTTGGGGGGGGGGCAGAACAAAACTTCGGACTAAACTTGGGGGAGCAGAATCAAACTTGGGACTTAACTTTTGGGGAGGGGCAGAATCAAACTTGGGACTTAACTTTTGGGGAGGGGCAGAATCAAACTTGGGACTTAACTTTTGAGGAGGGGCAGAATCAAACATGGGACTTAACTTTTGGGGACGGGCAGAATCAAACTTGGGACTTAACTTTGGGGAGGGGCGAGGAACTTAAGTTTTGGGGAGGGGCAGAATCAAACATGGGACTTAACTTTTGGGGAGGGGCAGAATCAAACTTTGGACTTAACTTTGGGGAGGGGCGAGGAACTTAAGTTTTGGGGAGGGGCAGAATCAAACATGGGACTTAACTTTTGGGGAGGGGCAGAATCAAACTTGGGACTTAACTTTTGGGGAGGTGCAGAATCAAACATGGGACTTAACTTTTGGGGAGGGGCAGAATCAAACTTGGGACTTAACTTTGGGGAGGGGCGAGGAACTTAAGTTTTGGGGAGGGGCAGAATCAAACATGGGACTTAACTTTTGTGGAGGGGCAGAATCAAACTTGGGACTTAACTTTTGGGGAGGTGCAGAATCAAACATGGGACTTAACTTTTGGAGAGGGGCAGAATTAAACTTGGGACTTAACTTTGGGGAGGGGCGAGGAACTTAAGTTTTGGGGAGGGGCAGAATCAAACTTGGGACTTAACTTTGGGGAGGGGCGAGGAACTTAAGTTTTGGGGAGGGGCAGAATCAAACTTGGGACTTAACTTTTGGGGAGGTGCAGAATCAAACATGGGACTTAACTTTTGGGGAGGGGCAGAATCAAACTTTGGACCTAACTTTCGGGGGTTAGAATCAAACTTGGGACTTAATTTTGGAGGGGCAGAATCAAAAATGGGACTTAACTTTTGGGGAGGGGCAGAATCAAACTTTGGACTTAACTTTTTGGGAGGGGCAGAATCAAATTTCGGACTTAACTTTTGGGGAGAGGCAGAATCAAACATGGGACTTAACTTTTTGGGAGGGGCAGAATCAAACTTTGGACTTAACTTTCGGGGGGTTAGAATCAAACTTGGCACTTAACTTGGGGGCAGAATTAATAAGTGTTCCAACCCGTAAAAATAGTGTCCAAAACTATTTTGCTGAATAGCTTACATTTGCACAATCATAAGAAAAAACTTCAATACTTTGCTACTCTGGTTCCAAGAGGTAAACAGAAGTATCATTAAATTTTAAATTTAGTAGCATGAAAAGTTTGGAGGAGCAAATGCCCCCTCTTGCTCCCGCCAAGTTACGCCTCTGCCTTTGGTCTCTTCATGCAGGCGTGGTGTTGGTAAAGAGCCGGTTACTGAAGATTTTCTATTGAAATCGAGAAGTTTTTGAAGTTTTCTTGGATTTAATGTAACTCTCCCTATACTCAGAGCAGGGTTGTTGAAGGTCCAGTAACCCATAAATTCTAAAGGGGTTCTATTGGGTTCCGCAACAGGACCGAAACCTCTTTTCTCTCCCAATTGAAATTCGGTCCAAGTTTCGTATTGTGTCATTGGAAAAAGGCTCCTGGACCGTACCTAAATTGATCCGGAAAAAGGTTTCTGGACCGTATTTAATTTGATCCAGAGGAAAGGTTCCTGGACCGAATTGAAATACTTTAAACATAAAAAGGTTCTTTACAGGCCAAAACTAATTTACACTTGCTGATACACTGTGTATTCTCTTCCGGATGGAAAATCGATTATATTGATATACCCCATTCCCATTTAAACATTTTGAATTCAATTCAATATGGCGAACGTCCACTTGGAACACACCTCTAGGCCTAACCTGTTTCTATCATGATCATTTGTATCCAGCCTAACAACTCCTTTCCATTTTATAGGGGTGTTAAGGGACTTTTGAATCACCCTGTAGTTTCTATGTCCTGAAAATTTCTCCTCTTTAGAACCTGAATACACACAGTAAAGTCTTCAGTAAGGTCTCTCTGTAACTTTTATTTTTTCCTGTAACTCTAGTTCTCACTATGCATGTAGTTTCTGTAGTTTCAACTCTCTCTGCTGATGTCCTCACAAACGTTTAACTTACCATTAGCTTTTCTCCTTAAAACTTAAATTTTTACGATATTTCTTAATTCTGTTAAATTTCTCATAGAAGATTTTCTATTTCTTCTTAAACTTGTGTTCCTGTTGTATTCTTTCCGCAATATAAATCTTATTTTTTTTAATTTGTCCATGACAGGACCCAAGTCTTATTTATGTTGAACATATAACTTGTACATTACAAAAGGCTACAAGGATAATATCGATTTTTAAATTAAAATATTGATGTAACAATATATTATAGATACAGTTAAAACACATTTGCAGTCAAATTTTATAAAAAAACAAATAGGAAGTTTTTTTTCATAATTTTGTTTACACGAACATCATATGCATCGAAGAATATGTCTAAATAATATACTAGCAATAAATCATTAAACTATTCTTGAATTCTTATGTTGGAGAGATTTTGTGTACGATTCTCCAGTAAAGTTTCGCTCCTTAAAACATGTGTTTGTGCAGATTAAATTTTCGCCGATAGTTTAACTTTCTATTAAACCTTGAGTTCACACATTATTTCTTCATTCTCCCTTTTCTTTAATTACTCATTGAGGATAATTGGTTCAGTTTAATTTCTTCTTAAAATCTCTGTTCTCACTGTATTTTCCCTGTAATCGGTCTCACATACTTCTTCCTGTAGTTTAATCTCTAACTGAGTATTTTGTGGGTAAAGTTCAATTTCCATTTCAAGTTTTTCTCCTTAGCACTAGCGTTGTAGTACCATTATTTATTCCTGCTCCTTAAATTCTTGCAGTTGAAATTCCTATGTAACCCTTTCCGTAGACACCCCACAAGGTGGACTTCATTTAGCAGACTAACGAGGCTGGCTCCTGGACCTGCAAGCACGAGAATTCTCTTTAGAGCTTCTGTTGTGTCGTCCGCGTATAGTTGTGATTGCCCTTTCCTGTATCTCATGACATCACAACTCATCCCTTTGTCGCGATTAGCCAAAAGTGGAAAATAAACGTGGTAAAATAACTTAATTCAATAAACCATATCCTACATAACCTTGATTACGAATGGCAGTTCAACGTGTAAGATAGACAGTACAGTCCGCCATTGGTTACGTGGAAACTAAATCGATTGTTACCGTTTCACGTCGAATCTGGGTATATCTGGGCCTCCCGGCAACACTGTAGCTCCAAATACATGAACTACCATCTCGGTAACCCAGCACACAACTTCAGCAATTGGGTGCTAGCATCGCTGAAAGGAAAAAAACAGTCCGCGAATTTAAGGAACAAACCTTGCAATTAATCATTCAAAGGGTGTCCCGTAGATCAATAAACGCAAACTTCAAATTCAAGAGCTTCTCTATCCAACCTGTGCTTTGAAAACAAGGCTTAATGTACATTAGGATACCGGGAAGTGTGTATTAAGATAAACAAACAAACGAATACAAAGTTGTTGTTGTGCTAAGAAAAACACAATTACTGCATTTGGTCATCACTTCAGCCACGGAATTACCAACAGCTGCGAGACATAAATAACCTTTACAACATATTAAGATATTGATGACGTTCAATATTCACGAAGTCGGTACTTTAGAAGTCGCATAAAGGAAATTGAAATATTTAAGTGGGAGCTAATTTTTTTTTGTGCTCTTTGTGGTGAAGAGTGATAAGAGTTTATTTTGCTTCGAATTTCTGCCACTTTTGGCTAATGACGAAGATGGGCAATGATAGAATATGGTGAGATTGATGGACACACATGTCCGGGCCAGGATTCGAACCCGGGACCCCTGACGTCATAGCGCGATGTCCGTGAAGGGATTACTGTAACACATTGTGAAACTGATACGGTCTAGGTATGGCTACAAGGCTTAGTCTTCACGGCAAGAAGAAGAAAAATCATAAGCAGATATATTCTGTGTAATGTTTGTTATATCATGGTTCAATGTATTTGAATGCTTCGGACATAACGTCCAGTGTATATTAAATGTATTAATTGTTCACCGTCTGGTTATTAATCCTCATTACCAAGTCCTTCACCCCGAACCATATCAATTTGGCGCTGTGGACAGTGAATAGAAAATTTGAAGGATTCTAATCGTATCGTCAAGATGACTTTATCGGCACGGGATTATAACAAGTAAGATTTCTGTAGCAAATCAACAAGACGGTCTTACATGTAACGTTTAAGTTTGCTAATTTTCTACATGCAAGTTTCAGTTACACATCGTAACTTTCATACATGCCAGTGATTTCTATCAGTTAATGTAATTTGAAGTTTCGATAACATGGCTCTCAACATTACATTCAGCGAATTTGCTGAAGAAAATGAAGATATCGAGAGTTATTTCATGCGTTTTGATCAACTCTGTCTCGCCCAGAATGTGGCAAATGAAAGAAAAGCAGCAGTTCTCTTAGCAGTCATAGGTCCTAAGGCTTTTCAAGTACTTCGCAATATTACGGCTCCTGAAATGCCATGTAATCTAACATATGCTGTCATTCACGACAAAATGGTTCAGCACTTCAGGCCCAAAACCAACAAGTTTACAGAGAGGTTCAAGTTTCGAAATTGTATCCAATCTCAAGGAGAATCAGTTACTCAATTCGTAGTGAAAATCAAACAACAAGCAGCCAAATGTGCGTATGAGCAGTATTTAGATGAGGCACTTGTTGAACAATTTCTTGTTGGTGTACAATCTGACAGTACTCGAAAAAGATTATTATCTGAAAGTGATCTTTCCTTTGCTAAATGTCAAGAAATTGCTTTGCATTGTGAGTTATTAGAACGAGAAGTTAAATTATTCTCGAATAAGTACAATGCAGATTCTGTGACTTTTGCCACCAGCTCAAGAAATTTGACGCGGATGAATCCAGATCGCCACACAGGCGCTTCAAAGAGTTCACGCTCGGGCGAAACGAGGCAGAAGAGCTACAATCAACCTCAGAACACAACTGCTACCAAGCAAAATCCTCACTCCCAGTGCGGCAACTGCACAAAGAATCACCCACAAGGTCTATGTCCGGCAAGAAACGCAATCTGTAGCTACTGCAAACGACAAGGCCATTGGAATATACGATGCAGAAAGAAGCAAAAAGATAGAGCCGTGAATAGAACGTCCAGTTCAACCTCACGGAGCACAACACCCGATGAGTTGTCTACGTTCAGCTTCAACCATCTCAACACTTGTGCGCTCAGTCATCGTTCCACACTGATTACTTCTACTCAACACATTTTGGAGCACCAAATCAGTTCGGATAGCTTCATAATAAATCTCCAAATCAATAAGTGTATTGTTAAATGTGAAGTAGATACTGGGTCTGCTATTACTCTTTTCAACGAGAAGTATTTTGATCAGTTGTTTCCACACTATGTTAAATGTAATTCTAGCCTACGATTACGAGGTGTAAACGAAGGATATGTTCGTGTTACAGCACAAACATCCGTCAAACTATACTTAGACAATAGGGATTATACTTTACCTGTCTTTCTCTGTCAGGAGAAACTTTTATATCCATTGATCGGTCGTACATGGTTGGACATTATTCAACCATCTTGGAGGAGATTATTAGTTACGGCCAGTGTTCTTTCAACTAACACAGTACAAGGTACTATTACTAACGCTGGTGCCAACGACCTAAGGCGAGAAATTTCTTCTAGATACGAGAAAATCTTTGATGGTGATTTGTCCAAGCCAATTACACCTTATTTGGTCGATATACCACTGAGATCCAACTCTGCACCAATATTTCGTAGACATTACGAAGTTCCTTACGGTATTCGAGACCGTGTTCAGGATTCTATTCAAAATCTAGTGAAAGTAGGGTTATGGGAACCGGTCGGATATTCTGATTGGGCCTCACCACTTGTCGTTGTTACCAAGAAAGATGGCTCACTTCGTCTCTGCACTGACTTCTCAGGAACGGTGAATAAAATGACTGAAAACGTCAAGTTTTCCATTGCTAGAGTCGAGGATATTTTCTCTAAGTTGGCCAGGTGTAAATACTTTACGGTAATTGACCTTCAAATGGCTTACGGACAGTTGGAACTTTCTGAAGCTGCCAAACGCATCACTGTCGTCAACACACCTTGGGGCTTATATAAACCTCACAGACTACCTTTTGGCATAAACATAAGTGGAGATCTGTTTCAAATGGTCCTAGCGAAGATTCTAGATGACATTCCCGGAGTTTCTTTCTACTTTGATGACGTCATCATCGGAGGTGAAACATTGCAAGAATGCTTCACACGCACGTGTGATGTCCTGAATCGTCTGGCCAAACACAATGTCAAAGCGAGCGCCAGCAAAAGCCAATTCCTAACCTCATCTATCGAGTACCTAGGATACAAGATTGACGTCGCTGGTATACGGCCGTCAGACAAGAACTTGGAGGCCATCCTAAATTCTCCCCCACCTCGAGACAAATCACAATTACGTTCCTTCATCGGGATGATCAACTTTCATCGAAAGTTTGTACCGAACTTAGCTTCGAAACTTCACTTTTTACTTTCTTTACTCAAGAAAAACGTCTCTTGGAAATGGGACGATAACTGTCAACACGAGTTCGACAGCATCATGGCGGAACTTCGACAGATAAATCCTATTGTGCCTTTCGACCCAACAAAGCCAGTTGTACTTATCACTGATGGCTCTCCTTTCGGCTGTGGTGCACAATTGTGTCATCGAGTTGATAGCGGTCTACAGACCATCGCCTGCTCTTCTACCACCTTCAGTGAGACGGAGCGCAGATACTCCCAGGTAGAGAGAGAAGCTCTAGCCATAGTTCACGGTATCAAGCGATTTCACAAATTTTTACTCGGATCCAAGTTCGAGATTGTTACAGACGCACGTGCTGTAAAGTTTATATTTTCTCCGGATCGAGCCATTTCAAAACATTCATCCAATAGATTGATGAGATGGGCTCTACTTTTATCTTCATACCAATATAATATAATTCATTCCAGCAAGGTAGAAGTAGCTGACATGCTAAGCAGGTTGCCTACGCAAACACGTGACACAATACCAGCTGGAGAAGAAGAACTTCATGCATATTTCGGGTCCATTGAAGACGCTGTAGCTCCTCTTTCTCGAGACTCAATACAGAACGCCACTTCAGAAGACCCACTGCTCTCATTAGTTGTCTCCTGTGTAGTAAATGGTTGGCCAGATCAACACGACACGTCTACCGAACGGAAGAAGCTCGCACCTTTCTTCGAAAGAAGAGCTCACCTAACGTACGAGCAGGGAACGCTCATGTGGTCGGGTAGACTTATCATTCCCACAGTTAAACGGAATGAAGTTCTTAGAGCTTTACACGATGGACACATTGGTTCAACTCGTATGAAAGAGTTGTGTCTTTCCAGATTTTGGTGGCCAGGCATGTCAGCAGAGATTACGGATTTTGTAGCGAGCTGCAATACATGCCGAGCAAACGCTCCTAAGGTCCGAAACGGACCCGATTCTTCATGGCCTCTCGCTTCGTATGTGAACGAGAGATGGCATATAGACCATTTTTTCTTTGCAGGGCGTAAGTTCCTACTGATAGTAGACGCCTTCAGCAAGTGGACAGAAGTATGGCCTCTACACACATTGGACACAAAGGAAACGATCCGCTGGCTTATGCAATCTTACGCCACGCTAGGGATACCAAATACTATCGTATCCGACAACGGCCCAACGTTCACTTCTCTCGAATTTCGTAACTTCTGCCTTAAGAATGGCATCAAACATGTTACTTCACCACCTTATCACAGTCCTAGCAACGGCTTAGCCGAACGATACGTTCGTACTGTCAAAACCGCTCTTGTCAAGCTTATAACTGACAAACCCAATCTCAGCACGCTTGAACTTGATATGGGGATCGCCAACCTTCTTTTCATCCTTCGGAACACGCGACTGGGTGGAAAAGGAAGCCTGCCGGCACTTTCGGTCTTGAAATACCGACCAAGATTTTGGTGGGAACCAAACAATCTGCCTCTGTCGAGTGAATCTCCGTTCAAGCCGAGGAAGTCAGCAAAATTTCAGAACGATTCTTCATCGAGATATGGTACTTTCACCATCAACTCAGCAGTTTGGGTTCAATCACCTAAGCATGGTACTCCAAATTACATCCCAGGAGTTGTCATTCGTCGAATTGGGGATAGTATCCTCTACGAGATAATGTTGGAAGATGGAATCAAACGAGTGGTACATCCCAGGTGGTTGAAGAGACGTGTTTCACGTGACACTGCAGATGACGACGACTTCAACGTTACAATACCAAATAGAAATTCAACAAACCCCGGTGGAACAGCACCAGAACCTATCCCAGGCAGAGCCGGATACCCAGGACCAGGTCCTAGCACACCTCACTCATCTCCGAGAAGGTCTACCAGGGTTCGCCGCCCACCAGATCGATACGGTCATCAGCATATCTGATTTTTTTTATGGGACACCTGGAGGGATGATACGGTCTAGGTATGGCTACAAGGCTTAGTCTTCACGGCAAGAAGAAGAAAAATCATAAGCAGATATATTCTGTGTAATGTTTGTTATATCATGGTTCAATGTATTTGAATGCTTCGGACATAACGTCCAGTGTATATTAAATGTATTAATTGTTCACCGTCTGGTTATTAATCCTCATTACCAAGTCCTTCACCCCGAACCATATCAGAAACTATATGTCCAACGTTTTGTCTTTGTTAAGCCATTAAAGCTTCTCACGTTTATTGTTTCAACTATTCGCCACCGATGACGCCAAGAGCTCCGGGTTCAAATCAGGGTTGTTAATGGTCCAGGAAACCATCAATTCTTTGAATTCCGTAACAGGACCGGAATGTTTTGTCTCGCACAGTTTTAATGCGGTCCAAGTTGCGTATTGTTCTATTTCAATACGGAACTTGGACCGTATCTAAATTGATCCGGAAATGAAGGTTCCTGCACGATATTTAAATTGATCCGGAAAACGGTTCCCGGACCGAAATCAAATACTTTAAATATGTGAAAGGTTATTTACGGTCTTAGGACCCATTTACACTTGCCGAGTTTCTGTCTCGGACAGGAATTGAATTTATTTAAAAATTTTAAACCTTCAACAACCAAAGTTCAAATCCTGACCTAGGCATGGGTATTCTTTGTCAGTGTCCCTTCATCATTTCACCATATCATCACTCACTCTCATCGTCGCGGTTAGCCAAAAGTGGCGGAAAAGCGACGCTTAATAACAAAAATCAAATAACATAAAATATTTATCACCGAACCTCTTGTCGCATTAATCTAACTGGGGCTACCACCGGAACTTCAACCTGGGACCCCTTAATTACAAGGTGACATCAATGCTTCTACGATGTCGAGGAGGCCTGTTGTCGATAAGGCATTTTCACCGGATGACATAACGTGGGTAACGGTTCAGAGCATTGATTCACCACAACTTATAATTTCAATCACTTCTTATATGAACCGCAGCTTACCCTAGGGGGGGAGGGATAGTAGTTGTATTTGTGGTACTACCAGGACAGGAAAGTATGAACCCTCCTCAAGCAGATTTGGCTATACTTAAAACAAGCTCAACATGCCCATATGAGCTTTTTGCTCAAGTGTGGAATCTTGTCTAATCCAAGATTTTTGTAAAAAAGCCCTCATGGATTCCATGAGAAAGTATGACCCCCCTCAGATTGATTTGCCTATACTTACAAAAGGCACTTCTGTGAGATTGTTGTCCATAAATTTGTTAAAAATATGCCCCTCTTGGCTACACTTAAAACTAGGCCACCCACACCTACACCCACCCACACCCACCCACACATATTTACTTCCGGTCCACTTCCGGTGTACTTCCGGTCCACTTCCGGTCCACTTCCGGTTTACTTCCGGTCTACTTCCGGTCCACTTCCGGTTTGCCTACTTCCGGTCCACTTGTGGCCAAGTTGTGGCCTATTTCTGTTTTTTTTTATCCAGCATAGAATTTTGATTTGAATCCCAAGAAATTGTATATAAATACCAAAGCCAAAAATATTAAGTGTATACACACATACACACATACACACACACACACACACACACACACATACACATACATACACACACATATACATACACATACACATACACATACACACATACACACACACACACAAAGCACAGTGTTGAACCCAACTGATATTTACATCCAGCTTAGAGTTTTGATTTGAATCCCAAGAAATTGTATATAAATACCAAAGCCAAAAATATTAAGTGTATACACACATACACACATACACACACACACAAAGCACAGTGCTGAACCCAGCTGATATTTTTATCCAGCATAGAGTTTTGATTTGAATCCCAAGAAATTGTATATAAATACCAAAGCCAAAAATATTAAGTGTATACACACATACACACATACACACACACACAAAGCACAGTGTTGAACCCAACTGATATTTTTATCCAGCATAGAGTTTTGATTTGAATCCCAAGAAATTGTATATAATAAACAACAACAAAAATGCCGAATCAAAAACATTGTAATCAATGCAATAAGAATATATCCAGCCCCAATTGGGCTAAGCACCAAAAGATTTGTGACCCAGACAAATACAGAACTCCCACAAAAATTTGCCCCAAATGCCATAGAAAATACAGCATGCAATACTTCACATATACACATAAAGATACTTGCTCTGCACAGTCATCAATACAACTTTCCACATCTGGTCTGAAAAGAAAGCACGAAGCACCTGTTAATGCTAGAGCAGCAAAGCAGCCACGCCATGAACCTATCCATAGCAGTTTTAACGGCCAACTTAGGGATCACCTGTTTATATCAGAGCCAAGATGTGACATTAAGAATTTTTTGAACAGTATAAATTCTGATCTGCAGGCAATTCTTAATGCACAAAATGGCTCTTATAAGCTCTCCCTCAAATTGTTTGCACAATATAAGAAACCAAATGGCACAAAATTTACACAGCCCCACATAACAGAAACTGTACCGGTATATTCAAACGCAAATTCAGACACAATAATAAGCAGCTTGATAAATCAATTGAATATTAAACACTCTGAATTTGCAGCAAAAGAGTCTGGATGGAGCCTATGCGGCTCTCCACTCAAGTTATATGTTAATATTTCTGAATTCAGCCCATTACAAGGTTCTACATATCTGCCATTACCTGCTAATATTAAAAACAAACAAGCCGTGGTTAATATTGAAAATACCGACCAGAAATGCTTTTTGTGGTGTATATTAGCTGCTTTGTATCCAGTTTCAAGGCATCCTGAGAGAATAACTTATTACAAACAACATGAACACGAATTTGACGATGCAATGGAGGGTTTAGAATATCCAATGTCTGTTCAGAATATTGATAAATTTGAAAAAAAAGGCCAGGCACATCAATGGCAAACAATTATCTATTAATGTATTTATTTGTTCCACTGGCAATTGCTCGATAGCACCTCTCAGAATCAGTACACTTGATGATGAATCTGCTGTTCCGATTGATCTGCTCTTAATTGAGGGGGATGGCACATATCATTATACTCTGATACATAATCTTGAAGCTTTAGTCAGAAAACAACTAGACAAATCTAAGACAATATTCAAGTTGTGCAGAAGATGTTTAACTGTATTTGATGGCAGGAAAATGGTAAAAGGGGTTCGTGAAGAGAGTGCAGAAATTGCTAAAAACAAGTTAATTGAGCATCTGAAATACTGTGGCAACCATAAACCTGTTCATATGGTGATGCCCAATCCAAGTGAAAATTGCAAATTCAAAAAGTTTGAAGCCTTGTTGGAACACCCAGCATATATTGTCTGTGATTTTGAATCAAATCTCAAACCTCTTGCATTCTGCAATCCAGATCCTGAAGAATCTTCAACTACACCATACCAGCTACATGAACCTTCCAGTTTTTGTTATATAGTTATACGGGATGGTGTAGCTAGTAAGCCATACTTATACATGGGACCAAATGCCATCAAAGAATTTGCACATAGAATGGAACATGAGTGCCGTGACATAGCATCTAACATCTTATTAAAATCAAAGCCTATGTTGCCTTTAACAGAGAAACAGATTGAAGATTTCAACAATGCAGAAAAATGCCCGGTATGTGATTCTGAATTTTCAGATATAAATATCAAGGTGAAACACCATTCTCATACAGATGGTAAATTCTTAATGGCCCTGTGTAATAGCTGTAATATTAAGATCAAGAGACCAAGATTTATCCCCATATTTTGCCATGGAGCATCCAATTATGATTTCCATCATCTGATCAGGTACGAGGGGTTTGACAAGCAGAATTTAAACATTTTAGCTGAAAATGATGAAAAATATATATCTATTAGCAAGATAATTAAAGTTGATGGTGTTTCTATTCAATTAAGATTTCTTGATTCTTACAGATTTTTATCTGCTAGCCTGGCTACACTGACCACTCAATTATCTGATGATCAATTGAAAATCACACGTGTTTCGTTTCCAAATCAGGACCTGAAATTAATTAGGCGGAAGGGTGTATATCCATATGACTATGTTACAGATTTTTCTAAATTTGATGAGTGTTCTCTGCCACCACAAGAAAAGTTTTACAGCAAAATCAGAGCATCTGGAATCACTGATGAAGATTATCACCATGCCCAGTTGATGTGGAACAATTTAAAATGCAAGACATTTCGTGATTATCACATGGCATATTTAAAACTTGATGTCACCCTCTTAGCTGATATATTGCAGGCATTCAGAAAATCTTCCATGCAAAATTATAAACTGGACCCAATATATTTTTACAGTGCCCCGGGCCTAGCATGGGCCGCAATGTTTTTCAACACCAAAAAGCCATTGGATCTGATCCAAGATCAAGATATGTATCTGTTTATGGAGAAGGGTATAAGAGGAGGGATGGTGCAATGTTCTCAGAGATATGCCAGAGCAAATAACAAATATATGCCTGATTATGATCCAGCACGGCCATCAAATTATATAACGTATGTAGATGCAAACAGCCTCTATGGTCATGCCATGATGCAAAAACTGCCATATGCAGGGCTTGAGTGGGTTGAAAATTTCAATATTAAAGATCTTAAGAATTTTGATGACAGTGATTATGGCCTCATCTTAGAGGTTGATCTGACAATTCCTGATGATTCGCACAATAAATTTTCTGATCTGTCCCCAATTCCTGAGGTTAAGTGTTCACCTGGCTCTAAACAGAAGAAGCTCATGATGACTCTGGAGCCGAAACAGGGTTATGTCGTATATTACAAAAACCTCCAGTTCCTGATGAAACATGGTGTCCAAGTAACCAAAGTTAGAAAAGTTTTGAGGTTCAGGCACTCAGAATGGTTGAAACCATACATTGATACAAATACAGAGCTTCGAACATCTGCAAAGAGCCAATTTGATAAGGGCTTGTTTAAATTGATGGTGAATTCAGTGTATGGCAAAACTATTGAAAATGTCAGAAAACATACCGATGTTAAAATAATTACTGACCCCAGCCTGAGCAAAAAATTGGTTGCAAAGCCTAATTTCAATTACAGAAGAATTTATGATGAGCACATGGCACTTTTCAACATGAAGAAAACAAAGATTAAGTTTGATAAACCTATTTATGTAGGGGTTGCAATATTGGAATCGTCCAAATTACATATGTTAATATTGTATTATGATGTGCTGAAACCTTTTTATGGTGATCGTGTAAAATTATTGTACATGGACACGCATAGTTTTATTCTTGATATTCAAACAGAAGATGTTTATCAAGATATGTCACAGCCTGAATTGTTTCAATATTTTGATACCAGTGAACATACAAGAATTCAACCCCACAACAAAAAGGTGCCTGGCAAGTTAAAAGATGAGACACTTGGTGATGTTATTGTGAAATTTGCTGGGTTAAGTGCCAAGATGTATACTTTTGAAACATGTAGTGGCGCTGTTGCCAAAAAAGCCAAGGGTATTGGCAGAGTTACTGTTGAAAAAGATCTCCAATTTGAAGATTATGAAAATTGTCTCAAATCCCAGAATTTAATCAAAACATCGGAAAATAGAATTCAGAGTGAGGATCACTTATTGACTAGCAATATTGTAAGAAAAGTGGCCCTGGACCCACATGATGATAAGAGATGCATTTTATCATGTGGCATACATACTCTACCATGGGGTCATTGTGATTTGAAAAATGGGAATCAATGCCCAATTACAGAGCATGATTTGAAATAAATAAACATGCCTATGAACTTATTTGGGTTCAAAAAACAGGCTATTATGGAGCTGCCAACACCACAACCCTCTTCTGATATGCTGTCTAAACTGAGTGGCTTGTTAATTATTCATCTGAACAGCATATTTACAGATAATGATGATGAAACAGGCAAAATATTGTACATATTTAACAATAATTTAAATCATTACCAATTACCTGTAGGTGGGCAATTGCAATTTATTACAACCCCTGAGGGTGATGTCAAGATTTCAGTAGGGAGAAATATTTATAGAATTAAGCACTCAAACATGGTTTCTGGCACTGTATATACTGTTTCTGCTGGTGACTGCTTATATATTGAGGTCCCTGGATCATATGACAAGCTCATACCCTTTTTTATAGAATTAAGAATCAGATACTCTATAATAAATAACCATTAAAACAAAAATGCCTAATGATATATTTGGCCACACAAGGCATGAAGATCACAGTGATGAGATTCTGATGCTTGATGTCAGAGTCAAGAAATTAAGAAGTGATTTACAAGCTTTACAAGCCACACTCAATGCCAGTCTTCAATTAGAAATTACAAATTTGCAATCACAATGCATGGACCCTCTTCTTAAAATTGATTCTGAACTCAAAGTGCTGCTTCAGAAATATACTGACTTGGCCACATTAGATAATTTTCAAAGTTTAGAAGAGGCTGTAGCAGCTCTTCAAGCCAAATTTAAGACCCAGGCTAACAACTCTGAGCAATTGAAACAGCAATTGGAGGAGCAAATAAATAATGTCCAGGCACAGCTCCAAACAATTGTCAAAAGCATAAAATCACAAGAAGATTTTGATCTAGTGATTTCCACTCTAAAGGAACAGATTCAATCACTCCAAATACCTAATCTGGATCCTCTGAACAATGCCATAGCCGAGGTTAAAGAAAAAATTGAGACACTTGAAAATTTTATGAACAACTTGCCATCTTCTGATGCTTTGAATGCAATAACTCGGAGTGTTGCCAACATCAAGCTGCAACTTGAAACATATGAAGATTTTGGAAAAATTCAAAGTACCATAACCCATCTTGAAGGTACAATAGCAGCAGTGCAAAATGATTTGGCAAATGTACTAGAATCCCGCCTGCCCGGTATTGTAGATACTCTTGTTAGTGTCCAGCAACAAATCACAAAGCTTGAAAACCTCAACACTGAATCTGAGCTATCTCATTTTCATCACTTGATCGATGATATCCAAACAAAACTTGAAATTTTACAACAATCAACACCCACTCAGGCAGATATAGCCCTGCTCCAAAATGCTATGCAAAATGTGGCTGATGCTTCTGAATTAAACAATGCAAAATTGGCACTTGAATCTTTGCAAAATACAGTATCAAATCTTCCTACATCACAGGAACTTAAAAATATTAAGAGAGCAGTGAATCGCATATTGAAATCAGAAGATATCAAGAATATCCAAGCAGAGATCAAACAACTCACTCAGACAGTGGCCACTCTACCAACCAATCAACATATTAATGAACTGCATGCCCTGTTTGAGGATATCAGAAGACAGGTCCATGATCTTACTGCTCAAAATTCAAAATTGGCAGTTGTTGAAAATTTGCAACAAATTGTAGCTAATATCAAGCAACAGCTAGGGACCATGGAATCCAATCAAGCAAATGCTCTGTCTGTTTTTGCCACCCAGCTTCAAGAGATTGTGCAACAATACAAGAAACTTATTGTGGACATAAAAATTAAGCCAGGCCATGATGATGTTGTTAGGACCATCAATGAGCACCTTGAATCTGTAACAAGCAGATTGCTTACAGCAGAAAAGGAAATAACTGGCATAATCGAGAATCCAAAACATACAGTAATTCTTGAATTGTACAGCATCCCCAACAAAGAATATGATTCACCATTTACACCAGGTGGCAAAATATATATGCTGTCCCCTGCACAATTTTATTACCAGTTTTTTGTTGGGGGCACACTGAGACCAATCAAGATCAAATATTGGCATCAACCACAGGCACACCACTACCCTACCTTATCAATAACAAATGCTGAGAACAAAATGAAAATCACCAGTGTAGAGTTAGAGGATTTTACAGACCCCAATACATTAGAAACATCTTATGCTGAAGATGATGGCACTTTGGAATTTAAAATACAAATAGGAGACAAATTATATTTAGAAAATCCTGCAGTCTCAGCTGCTGAACACCCCATAGTTGCAATATTCTTGTTTTCATATTATGTCTAGACAAATTATTCTTGATGAATTACACAGACAAGCCAGACATAATTTTAAGAGACTCCCAGTAGTCACAAAAGGCATAGATGATTTATGGCAAGGGGACTTGATTGAAATAGCAAGTGGACAGTTGAAAAACTTAGACAAAATCAACAAGGGCTACAAGTATCTACTCACTGTAATAGACACATTTTCAAAATTTGCCTGGGCTCTGCCACTCAAATCCAAAACTGGAACATGTGTTACAGAAGCCATCAGAACAATCATCAATCAGAGTGGAAGATCCCCGCGCTATTTGCAAACAGATAATGGCAAAGAATTTTATAATTCAGTGTTTCAACAATTTATTAAAAGCCAGGCAATAAAACATTATTCGAGTTACAGTGATCTCAAAGCCTCAATTGTAGAGAGATTCAACAAAACCCTAAAAAATCTTATGTATAAACAATTTACCCTCCAAGGTAATTATAAATGGATTAATATTCTTCCAGAACTTCTACATAAATATAACAACTCGGTCCATTCCACAATCAACATGAAACCCTCTGAAGTAACTTCATCTGATGAGCAAAAATTGATCAGGACTGTTTATTATCCTAGATATCAGCCAACAACAAGAAAGGCCAAATACAGGGTGGGTGATCAAGTAAGAATCAGCAAATATAAGCACTTATTCAAAAGAGGCTTTACAAGAAACTCGAGTACTGAATTATTTACAGTGGTTCAAGTTAAACCCGGGACCCTTAACACATATATAATAAAAGATCACCGAGGAGAAATTCTCAAAGGCAGGTTCTATGAAGAAGAACTCAGCAAAACTAAACAGCCTGACACATATCTCATAGAAAAAATCATCCGCAGAAAAGGCAACAAGTTACTTGTCAAATGGCTGGGTCATCCGGAAAACAGCTGGATCGATGCAGACAAAATAATAATATGAGCACCTGGGATGTTATAAAAAGGCTGCCAGAACCTGAACAACAGAATAAGAGAAATGGCAAGTTGCTGCCTGATAATATTAGATGTCTTATTGTTGGGCCATCAGCTTGTGGTAAAACTACACTAATGGTTGATAATTTTTTATTGGCACCCAACTGGTTAGACTGGAAAAACAGGCACTTGTATGTCTTCTCTAAGAGCTTGGAACAATTAAAATATCAGCAGCTGATGAAGCTATATGATGGATTGGATATTGCTACTTTTGAACCAGATGTTAAGCCACTTCACGAATGTCTCGATAATTCTGTTGTTGTGTTTGATGACATTATACTGGATAATCAAAACAAGGTTAGAAATTTCTTTACACAGGGCCGGCACAAAAACATTGATTGCTTCTACCTGGCACAGACTTTTTCTAAAATACCGAAGCAGCTGATCCGAGACAACAGCAATTTTATATGTGTGTTTCATCAAGATCATACCAACCTCAAACACATACATGATGAATATGTAGGTGGGGACTTGAGCTACAATGATTTTTCCAAGTTTTGCAGCAGGTGCTGGAACCAGGACAGTTATGGGTTTGTCACAATTGATATGACAAGAACACCCAGTAGTGGCAAATACAGAAATAAAATCAACGATTTTCTAGACGTAGAGACGTATATAAATAACCATGAAAAGGCCAATCATTGATGATCTTAAGTTAAGAGATTATCTTGTAAAAAGATTTAAGGGATGGAAATCAGAGAACCGGGGAATTTATGAAAAACACAAACAAACAGAACAGCCTATCATTGATGCTATTGGTGAATTAGGTAAGAATATCAAAACTGTTACAGAGCAAAATCAAAATTTGATCACAGAGCTTGTACCTGTAGCTGCAAGGAACATATTAGATTATCCATTCACCCCACTTTCCAGTATTCATACACCTAGTCCTATTGCTCCTAGAAGAATTGAAGCTACTCAGGATCCTATTGAATTGGGTCTTCTTGCTCAAAAATATTTAACCACACCTAAAGACAACAAAGAAGTGGTGTTTGGCTTATATGCTGACACAGAGCTTGATGGCAGCATCATACATAGAATTGGCAATTTCAGAGTAACATTTATGGGAGATGATCTGATTGTTTATTCAGAATCTCGTCTCGGAGAAAAAGGTGCTTTTGTTAAGTACCCCGGAACACCTGGATTGTGGGAACTGATGACTAGGAAAAGGCCTGGCAGCTATACAGATCAAGATTATGATTATTACAAAGAAATATTAATAAAATCAGATGCTCTATACCAGAACAATGATCCCACACAAAAAAGAGTCAAGTCGAGCAGTGGGGCAAAATACAATAATTTAATCAAGCCCATATGGTCACAGATCAAGACTGGCAGTGGAATCAAACAATACAACACCCTGCCTAAAGAATTTGTGTGGGTTGATGATGTCAGGAAACTTGTAGATAGGTTATTGGTGATAGCTGGGGAGGAAAATGCTGGGAACCACAATTTTTACAATGAAAAGGTTGGAATTATGGACATGATAAGCACAAAATTGTCTAATTTTATAGTGAATGACCCTAAGGGGATTGGATATCTTATAAAAATTATTAATACTCTACCCCCCAAATTTTGGAATATTTCTGAGGGTCGGGGCCTTGTTAATGACATTATAAACAAGCTGCCATTTGAACTACATATTCCAGGCTATCAGTATTGTGGTCCAGGCACAAAATTGGATCATAGATTAAACAGAGGGGATCCTGGTGTAAATCCCCTAGATGCTGCTTGTAGAGACCATGACATAGCATACAACACACATTCTGATCTTGACAAGAGACATGTTGCAGACAAGAAATTAGAAGAGGCTGCATTTGGTAGATTTGTAAGCAAAGATGCTTCTTTCAGTGAAAAAATAGCAGCATTGGGAACCACCATAGCTATGAGCACCCAACAAAAACTGGGGTGGGGGTTGTGAATATGTATATAATAAACCTACAATGAAGGCCAAGGGTGTTATGTATCAAATACCTTATGCAGGTCTTAAATCTCTTAAAACTATTGATAGTCTTTTAACCAAAAAGCAGCGCAAGAAAAAAAGCTCTTGTATTGCAAAGGGACATGGTATGAAATTGTTGCTTAGTACCCCCCAATTAAAAAAATTACAGCAATCAAGAAAAAAATCACATGTAGGTGGTTTCATATTTACTATCCCTGCCATCTTAGCTGCTCTCGGGGCTGTGGGGAGCTTGGCTGGGGGATCAGCTGCCATAGCAAAAACAGTAATAGATGCCAAGAAGAATAGGGCAGAATTAGATGAGCAGAGGCGCCATAACCTGGCCATGGAGAAAAAAGGCAAAGGTGTTAAGAGAGCCATGAATAAGTTTAAAAAAAACAAGAGCCGCTTACAAACCAAGATATTGAAGCTTTAATCAAGCCACTGGGCATCAAAAATTTTAGGGGTGTGTACATGTCTGATTCTTTACCAGAACAACCACTCAACAAAGAGTGTGGCATTGTTAATTTGGATGAGTACAAAAATCAGGGCACTCACTGGATCTGTTATCTTAAATATTTAAAAGATGAGGCATTTGTGTTTGATTCATTTGGAGGTGTTCCACCTGAAAATTTAATAAAATATCTAAAATCAGCTAATCTTTATTACAATAATGCCCGTGTTCAAAACTTCAAAGATGTTAATTGCGGACATTTGTGTTTATCAGTTCTTAGATATATGTCTCAAATAAATAAACCATCAATTGAAAATTTTCAAAAGGCCTTGTGGTATTTAAAACATCATGGGGGTATTTCATCTCACCAGCCAAAATTCAATATTGAAACTCAAATTACATGATGACATAGTGTATCCCAAAACAATAGCTCTCAGAGCATTTTATGGCATGTACTTGATCCCTAATATTACACACCACAACAACAAAATTGCAGTAGGGGATCAAAAAATTGTCATCACTCCAGGGCAGTATAATCTGTCCACTCTAAATGCTCAATTACCCAGAGGTGTAGTGTTAAGTCAAAATTCTGTCACTCACAGAGTAGAGATTGTGTCTGCTACAGAAACAGTGGATCTGGGTACTATAGGAGAGCTGTTAGGCTTTGAGAACAACACAAAACTTGAAGCAGGCATCAAACACACTGCTATGAATATACCTAAATTCTTAGCCATAGAGACTCTGAATATTCACTGCAATGTGGCTGAGGGTATGATCACCAAATCAAATGGCATAGGCACTCACAAACAAACTGGCATCATTGCAACATTCAAACCTAATTCCGAATTTATGGAACCGATCATCTACAATCCATCCCCAACATTATATTTTCCTGTGTGCCATAATAGGATAGATAACATTGAATTGATGGTCACTAATGAAAAAGAAGAATTAGTTGATTTTGCTGGAGCCACAACAACTGCAATCATAGAGATTAACATTTAAATAAAAATACATACAATGGAAAATATTGAGAGTTATGAGCTACAATCATTCCCTCCAAACAGGAGGACATTTGCAAATTTAAATCAACCCAACACAGAAATTGAGGTTGATCTTGATGTAGGGGATGGCTTTATACACCCTCACAGAGCAGATCTATACATCAAATTTGATGTTGTAAAGCTCGATGGAACAGATTATCCGGCAAATTCAAATATAAGATTGGTAGATAATTTTGTGCCGCATCTGTTCTCTGAAATTGAGATCAGAAAACATGGTGTTGTTATAAACAGAATAGATTATCCCGGTATTACCTCCACAGCTTTGGCCACATTAAAATTATCCAAAACCGAGGCTTCTTACTACAGAATCGGTGGATTTGAGGCTGGTGATAAAATTATATCTAAGAGCCACACAGTGCTTTTCCCGATGCGCCTGTTGCCAGGTTTCTTCTCAGATTACAAAGATATTATGTGGAAGGGTGGTTTAAGAATTACATTTAGAAGAGCTGCCAATGATAATAATGCATTGATGAGGTACAGCACATTAAACTCTACAGGAGAAGCTCTGCCTAATACCCTACCTGATGCAGGCAAGTGCATTATTCAGACTATGGAGCTAAGAATCCCTGTTGTTGAATATGAGGCCAGTTATGCTCTTAAATACAAAGCTGATATAATAAAAAATCCACAGATTCCTCTGCAATTTTATACATATCAATGCGTACAGAAGCCCGCAACTGGTTCTTATTATGAGTTTGATGCTACAAATTCATTCTCCAGTATACAATATGACATGCCTGATTTTGTAGTAGTATTGTTTCAGACTGGAAGACACAATAATCAGGAAAAAAATTCAAGTAAATTTGATAACTGTAACATCAAGAACATTTATCTTAAAAATGGCAGAAATGAGGTCTTTCCTAGAGAAAATTACAATTTAGACATTTCCAAGGATGATTTCCTCAAATTATATGAGGCATTTTCGGCATTCAAAAGGGTCACTACTGGCAGTACTGACATGTATTACACACCAGATGAATTCAAAACACAGAGACACATGTTTGTCATCAACACTTCAAAAGGAAACAAGTTGTGGTGAATGACAGGACAAACATTAAAATTATCTGTGAATTCCATGAGGCATTACCTGATGACACCATATGTAGTGTTATTCTCATAGGAGAAAAATCATATGTTTATGATGTAAGAAATGAGAGAGTCACGGAGCAATTCTAGAGGGTCTCTGCATATTGCATTGTCTTAGTACTAGATATGCAAGATGGGCCTGGTGTCCAATTGAACTTAAACCGGAAGTAGACCGGAAGTAGACCGGAAGTGGACCGGAAGTGGACCGGAAGTGGACCGGAAGTGGACCGGAAGTAGACCGGAAGTAAATATGTGTGGGTGGGTGTGGGTGGGTGTAGGTGTGGGTGGCCTAGTTTTAAGTGTAGCCAAGAGGGGCATATTTTTAACAAATTTATGGACAACAATCTCACAGAAGTGCCTTTTGTAAGTATAGGCAAATCAATCTGAGGGGGGTCATACTTTCTCATGGAATCCATGAGGGCTTTTTTACAAAAATCTTGGATTAGACAAGATTCCACACTTGAGCAAAAAGCTCATATGGGCATGTTGAGCTTGTTTTAAGTATAGCCAAATCTGCTTGAGGAGGGTTCATACTTTCTTGTCCTGGTAGTACCACCAATACAACTACTAGGGATGCTGGCAGGCATAGGCGGAGTTCTGAAGGGGCCAGAGGGGGCCTGCCCCCCGCCCCCAACTTAAAAAATACTAAAAAAACAACACATGATTAAGTTCAGTTACTACATTTTTTACCGCAAATCTCGACGTTTGGCATGATGGCATGTGCGGTAATTGCGCCGCAATAGCGGGACTTAGACGATTTGATTGATGTGTACAGTTTGAAGAAAGAAAAAAAGTAAAATGACTTTTAATCGTACTGTTTTGCTTCTTTTAAAACTGACAATCAATATACTAATTAATATTTGTTTACTTAAGCGAGGAAATTTAATATTTTCAAATCTAAAAGGCCTAGAACTCAGTGTTTTTAAGTTGTTGTTTTTTAATTTCCGGGGGAAGGTCTCCGGACCCCTTATAAGCTAGGGGATATTCAACAACCCTCAGGTACATCATATGCTTATCCCAGAGTCTGCCCCCCCCCCACCAAAGCAAAAGCTCAAACTCCGCCCATGCTCTCTTGTTCTTTCAATTTTTCAACTGCGAATATTTTTATAAAACAGTTTTTCTGTAAATACAGTAATAATACTTTTATTCATAAAATCATAAAAGTAAGGTATACTCTGTCCACACTATCAGTGGACGAAGCGGACGAAAACAAGTCTTTGCGCAAGTAGTGACGCAAGACGGCTCCACCAATGAACACGCGAGAGAGAACTGTATTGCGTGAAGGGGAGGAAAGAGCCTGCAGTTACCAGCCTTCGAGCAACGTGTACTGTTCACTCTGGCCACTAGATTCGCCCCGCTTCTCTGAAGCTATGCGGGTCCATACTCCAGAGTTAGCTAGGACAGAGTATACATAAGTTGAATTTTCACGTGGTGGGCCTATCAGACACCCCCCCCCCCTTTGGAATGTGTGTTCCGACAAGACACTCCTGCCTGTACCAGTGCACAATTGGATGGTAATTATGGTAAGTTTTCTAATTATAAAAATTACTACATAACTGCACGTTCATAAACCAAAGATACATTAATATGTTTCTTTTTATGTCTTAGTAAATGATAAAACATGTGTGTGACACTGGTGCATTAATGCAATAATTGTCGCTTGTGTTTTATTGATGCACAACTAAGTAAGCAGTGATTCAGAAAAAAAATGTTTCTTGAATTTTAATGGTAAAAGAATGTGTGGGCCTTTGAGGGACCCCCCCCCCCAAAGTAAGTTCCTTCTACGGTACTGGTAAGGTATGACTAATCAGTACACACACAGGTCTTGACAGTGTGGTGATCACAGAGGTCCAGGGTTCGAATCCCGGCCTGGGCAATATTCTCTGGGAGTGTCCCTTCATCGTCGCGATTAGCCAAAAGTGACAGAAAAACGACGCTAAATGACAAAAATAAATCAATAAATAAAATATTGATGTTAGTGGTGTGACGTATCTTTATTCCTTATTGAATCACAAAAGTTCACAGCACCATCCACTGATCAAGCAAAATGCCTTTTCCGCAACACGTGTATAATAATTACCTGCAACTTCCATATATTGCGCGAATAAAAACAACCGACGTAATTAAGATCGGTCGTGATTTACAAGTTCCATTTTTAACCTTAACAAATATGGAACAAATCTCAGTGCTTACTACAAAAAACCCTTCGTCTATAAACAAGTTCTCTCTTAGAATCCAAATATAGAAATTTCTCAACCTTGTACCCCAACCAATTACTTTGGAGAACGTTCTCCCACAGCACCCACCGCCACACATAAAAGTCCCAAAACGGAAGAAGGTCAGGGGAAGTAAGGAGACAATTTCCATTCGACTCGCCTCCTGGGTCTTGCTTTCTTTTCTCCAGAGAACTGACTCAACACCACGTGCGTCTCTCAACCTGTCTTCATTGTGCAAGGCCCACTGGGTGTCCTAACCTAAAACCAAGCTATTGGTCGTGCCTTGCACTTAGTTTCTAGTTCAGAGCAGTCCCTAGTAGGGGGTGTGGAGATTCGGATAATGAATTTTCGAATATGGGATACCAGATCCACGAGGTGGATCCAGAAAACTGTATCGGAGATCTTAGTCTAAAATCCCGAATCCGATAACCGAATCAATCTAGAATCCTGGATCAGATATCCGAATCTAGAATCCTGGATCCGATACCCGTATCAATCTAGAATCATGGAGTCGATACACGAATCATTCTAGAATCTTGGATCAGATATGTGAATCTAGAATCCTGGATTCGATCCCCGAATCTTGAACTCCAGGTTCCATGCCCGAATCTTGGATCCAATATCCGAATCTAGAATCCTGGATCCGATACCCGTATCAATCTAGAAAAATGGAGTCGATACCCGAATCAATATTGAATCCCGGATCAGATAACCGAATCGTGAATCCCAGGTCTGGTGCCAGAATCTTGAATCTTAGATCCATTATCCGAATAGAGAATCCTGGATCCGATACCCGTATCAATCTTGAATCATGGAGTCGATACCCGAATCAATATTGAATCCCGGATCACATAACCGAATATTGAATTCCAGATATGATGCCCGAATGTAGAATCCTGGGTCCGAATGCCCGAATCTTGAACCCCAGATCCGATGCCCGAATCAATCTAGAATCCTGAATCCGATATTCAAATCCTTACCCGGCCATTAATTTATGTTTAAAAAAAAAAAAACACTCGTCGTCCAGAATTTTTGCCCTACTCATTAAATAGCCAAGATGCATCCAGACAAAACTAACTTCGTTGCCTTTATTACAGTCCCATATATCACTGGAGACACAACACAATCTCTGTTAGCACCGAACGAAACCGTAAACCTTGACAGCCAAAAAGTCCTGCATCAGCTCTCTGCGTGCGTGTGTGCGTGCGTGGGAAAGACTGGAGCAACATCAGCAATGTTAGCATAACGGTGGCATTAGACAACCAACTAAAATTAACTCGCATAAGTATTTGCTCTGTGTTGAGGACCCTTTGACTGGGGACAGATATTCCACGCAGGAAATTGGCTCCAGGTTGGCGTGGGGGAAAGTTGCCTCGTACTCTCGATGCAAACATGCACTTTCTTTCAACACAGAGTAGACGGGGGTGAGAGAGAAAATTAAAGAGGTTAGAGAGAGAGAGAAAGATAGATATGAGAGAGAGAGAGAGAGAGAGAAAGATAGATATGAGAGAGAGAGACAAAGATAGATAAGAGAGAGAGAGAAAGATAGATAAGAGAGAGAGAGAAAGATAGATATGAGAGAGAGAGAGAGAGATAAATAAGAGAGAGAGAGAGATAAATAAGAGAGAGAGAGATAAATAAGAGAGAGAGAGAGAGAGATTCAGAAACAGGAAATCGAAGAAGAGAGAGAGAGAGGGATAGGGAGAGAGAGAGATAGAGAGAGAAAGAGTTTCCAGAAACAGAGAATCGAAACAGAGAGAGGGAGAAATAGGGAAGCGAAAAGAAAGAAGGAGAGAGAGAAGGTCAGAGAGAGAGAGAGAGAGAGAGAGAGAAAAGGTGAGATTGGTTGATTGATTTGTTGTTTTATGTCCACTTTATGCACAGAAAGGCTAGTCGGGACTGGACCTACAGTTTAAAGTGGGATCCGAACCACTATGTGCCTCCAAGAGAAGGTGAGAGAGAGAGAGGTAGAGAAAGAGAGAGAGAGAGAAAAGGTGAGATTGGTTGATTGATTTGTTGTTTTAAGTCCACGTTATGCCCAGAAAGACTAGTCGGGACTGGACCTACAGTTTAAAGTGGGATCCGAACCACTATGTGCCTCCAAGAGAAGGTGAGAGAGAGAGAGAGAGAGAGAGAGAGAGAGAGAGATCCAGAAACAGGGAATCGAAAAGAGGGAAGGAGAAATAGGGAAGCGAAAAAAGAGAGGGAGGGAGAGAAGGTCAGAGAGAGAGAGAGAGAGAGAGAGAGATCCAGAAACAGGGAATCGAAAAGAGGGAAGCGAAAAAAGAGAGGGAGGGAGAGAAGGTCAGAGAGAGAGAGAGAGAGAGAGAGAGAGAGAGAAAGGGAGGGAGAGAGAGGGAGGGAGAGAAAGGGAGGGAGAGAGACAAATGGCTAGAGCTAGCAAGGCGAGAACGAGACATTCATCTGTAAAATGTTCTCATTGTAAGAGAACCACGTCCCGTTCAATGGAGAACTTCAAAACTGCTTTATTGTCCAGTAGGTTGTACGTACAAGCATTTCTCGGCAAATTGCTCCAGACCTTTTTTGATTAATTTTTCTTTTGCATCGTACGTAATTTAAACAAATGTGTACGTATGCTGGTGCTAGGGTTGTTTTCAGATTGCTTGGCGTTCTACATAGAGAATCACTTTCTTGTTTAGTGTTTAAAAAATATCCACATAGACAAAATTAATACCCACAACGTTCATGTCTCTATCGCTTTTTGTACGTACAAAGTTTAGGTTGCATGAGTTTTCGGACACCCTGTATATTTTAAAATTATATAAATTTATATGGATGATTACGGAGTGTCAATTCAGCCACAAAATATTGTGGCGCTATTTCCTTTTGTAAGGCAATTTTTGCTGGCAACATCCTCTCACTTCCCCCTCAGTTATTCTGTTTTGAGAAAATAAACAACATAATTTAATAAACCAATTAACAGTCGTCTGAGTGCCATGCGAGGGACCCATGTTCGACCCCCAAGTAGATGATGTTGGTTGGAACTTTTCCTGTAATGTGATTCTGATCGCCACTTTGGTCGAGATCAAGAATGTGCGGAACCGCGATCGGTCTCGCACTATATAGGACTTCGCTCATCTCATCAACATATCACCCTTTAAAATCATCGTTGTTAGTTGCACAACTAGGAATCCTACGATTTTAATGTTATCTCTTGTTTCATATTTAGTTGTTTCTTTTCTTAATCTTGGGTATTAGCTATATATATATATATATATATATATATATATATATATATATATATATATAGATAGATTCGAATCTTGCAATCGGTCAAGCTGACGTGACGACCGCCCCAACCACAGACTAGATATGAACAGCCCCAACCTCCTCACTGCATCGCCAGCTGTTTCGTACCCTCGGCGAGGCAGCGGTGCGCGCCACCCAAGAGCTGGCCTAACCAAGTTGAAACACGTGAGAAGTCTCAGCGAGTAACATTTCCACCATGAGCCAGGAAGAAGGTGGCAGGGGGTGGGGTTAGCCCATAAGACAGCAGCCGTGCCCGTTTTCGCTTTGGCACAGCGAGGGAACTTTCGCAGTGTTGACACAGTTGCCATCTTCAGAGATAAGTCGCTAAATACGACGGATTTGTAAGACCCGTTGGGGAAGTAATTCTTGAAAAAGGTACTATCTACTTTTCTGCCAACTTTTGGAGAAACAAACCTAGTATTTTTCCAGACTTTTTAAAAATATAAAAGTAAAAAATCCTATGGTCATGCGAGTTTTCCTTGGCATTTCGACAACTTCTTTTTACATCAAATGTCTAGAATATTGTAAACATCCAGTTGGAATACGTGTGCATGGGGGAGGAGAAGGTGAGAAGATTTGTTTTCCCTTCCTCTTGTAATTGTGTTTTTAGTGAAGTGTCCTGTAGTGTATAAGGATAGGTTAGTGAGTAAAGATGAATCGTATTAGTGTGTTATTACTTAAACCCACACTGTTTTCCACGTTATCGAACGAGGATAAACATCTTGGCCAGTGGGGCAACCTCAAGAAGGGAGAGGGGGCATTGTGGAGTTTTTTTTCCGATTTCTTGATCACGTTGGCACTACCCATCATACTTGCCGCCGGCCGCCACTGTATATATATAAAGGATTCATACCAAAATAGAAAAATTGATAAAAGCAAGGAGGGCCAAAAGGGCTAAATATAAATCAAAGAAGGACAAAGGAAACACTCACCGGACACCGGAAAAATTCCGAATTTTCGCTAACTTTGTCGTAGCATCTTCGTTGTGATAAGGAAGAGACGGAATTTTTCCACTTTCCGGTGAGTGTTTCATTTGTCCTTCTTTGATTTATTTATACACACACACACACACACACACACACACACACACACACACACACACACACACTATATACAGGGTTATCTTGTGTATCTTTTTGATTAGTATACCACTTGCAGCCTCAGTAGTGAATTTAGTACTAGATGTGTTATAACTTGTTCTTCGTAAGAATATGAAGGTTAATGTATGCTGTCCTTCCTGCGTTTAGTGTTCTTAGCTTATTATTAACAAGAAGTTCATCTCCAAAATGTTTCTTCCCATGATTAACTGTTTTTCTTAAACTATACTATTTTGTTAAGGGGCTTGGGCCTCCGTATTAAGAAAAGGAAGCAAGTAGCCTCAGTGTTGACGCGGCCATTATATATTTTTCATAAATAAGTATTAAACTATTTTGTAAACCAAAGGAAGTTTAATTTCTACACCGTAAAAAAATGACCGTAGTGTTATGGAAAATCACCGGCAGCTTGGAAGCAACTATACCGTAACATGATATCACCGTAAAAACAGAGAAAAACATCAAAAGATGTCACAAGCACCGTAAATAATACTTTATCGTTCTTCGCATTTCATTTGTTTGCATACAGGGTTCTCTCCAGTGACAGTATAATGCGGCATAAAACATTTGTTATTTTGATTATAAAATTTGAAGTGCTTTTACTTAAGTTGTTTCAAATTTTAGTATCAATCTGCAACTCTCACGAGCCTTTTATAGCAGTTACAAAATACATTGCAAATTATTGCTGTTAGAGTCCGAGTGCATTCGAAACATCTCCAGCTGACTGCGCGAGTCTAGCCGGCGAGCCTACGAGCAGTGTACAGCGTGAGCAATAGAGTTGGCTATAGGCGCAGAGTAGAGACGACGTCAGCGGTTCACTTCTTGATTGGAGGCGTCGGGAGTTATGACTCGCTCCCAAGGTGCAAGCGCAGAACGGCCAGAGCTGTTACGGAAAAAACTCACTCTACATGTGGTACTTCCATATAGGTTGATGTTTTACGTTTCATATTTACGGTGAACTCAGTGTAAAATGAACCTACGACGAAGCATCAGCTGATCCTACAGTGTTGCTACCGTAAATTTACGGATTCTTTGCGTATACCCAAAATATATCCCATAAATCAAAGGATTCAATTAGTGTTGTTTCTGCCATGCGTTTGGCTAATCGTGACAATGAAGTGATGATATCAGTGATGATATGACGACAAAGAACACACATCCTGGCCCGGGAATCGAGCTGTAAACACCTGGCGTCGGAGCGCTGTGCTAACCACTCCTCCACAGAGGTCGGCAGGGATTCAATTAAAGCCTGGAATCGAACCCGCGATCAGGCATTTACAAGACTTTCTGCTAGGAGCATCAACTTCACAGACTCCTGTACACCTCGCAAAACAGCATCTTGACTCCTTTGTGCTCTGGTCGGTCATTTGGAGAATTGTCCGTACACGTTACGAGCTTGTAGGAGGTGTGGGTGTTTACACACCCAAAACTCCCCCCCCCCTTCCCCGTCGGAGCTCATTGGCCGGAATTTATCGTATAAAGTACCTTGAATGGAAAGCCGAACTACACCCAGGCGCAACCTACACCAAGATGTGGAAAATTTCAAACCAACTCCACATTACTCTTGTGCGTATGTTCACGCACGCACGCGGCTTTGTGTGTGCGCGTGTGTGTGTGTGTCTAAGAAGGTGGGATGGACCAGCCTCGTAAACGATTTCCTGTGGGGCGTCAACGGTCATTCTCAACCGTGAAAGCATTATTAAACCCTTAGCACCGCGATGTCTCCCTATCTCATTAAGTGGATACTTAGGGTAGGACAAGACGAGGTAATTCTTATGGGCCTGAATCCTTGTAAGGATTTTCTTGTAATTTGTGCTAGGTTCACCACGTAATTCATTTTTTTAAAAAAATGGATTAGCTTGATGGCCAAGAAATGTACATACACACCCTTTTCACATCACCGCCAGTAAGAAAAGCTATGTAAAGTGAAAAGTAAAGTGCTCCCCTGTGCTTTGCCGTGAAGGCGTATAGGGGGGTGTAAAGTTAGGGCCCCACACTTTCTTGATCACGGCCGAAGCTGGGAGAGATGGCCGCCCACTGGGTGGGTGCCGGAGTCGCTTGAACAGGTGGAATAACTCGCGGGGATTGAACCAGGGTCTCAGACGCCATAACGACTAAGCTATCCTCTCATCCTGGAAACAGCTGCTACAGGATAACAAGGCCCTGCCGTCTGAAAACACAAATAGGATAACCCCAGTGGTGGACATATGACCAGGCTTGGATTTCTATAGATGGAGTTAACATCTTCTACATCGAATTTTAATTCTAAGTTTTGGCCGACGCCAGGACAATTGTTCTCGAATTTCCCCCCTCCTTTCCAAAAAACACTATGATATTCCAAAATCTGAAAACAGAATTCATTCTTGAGCAATCACGTGCAGCAATAACCGGTGCGTGGGCGTGGGTGGGTTGTGTGTTTACGAGCGCGTGTACACTAAATTACATGGCACAACAGCCTGCCTTGCGGCTTTTCGTTGGGTGACCAGTGGCAAGCGTATCGAGTCCCATCGCCGCTGTTTCCTGGCTTTCGAACCGCAACATTTTATTTTCAAGCAGCTCCGCAGTTGTCCTTATGATGCTAGGCAACACCGAAATTTTCGATGCTCCCATCTGGAGTCAAAGGCGAGAGCGATAACTATTAGGCTACGTTGAAGCTCCAATGTTGAATTTACAGGGTGAGCATAAAAGAAACAGACAGTTTCAAAGTTCTACAGAAACAAGACATTTAATAACATAGCTGAAATACTTTCATGGTTGGAAGATTTATTTGCTTTATTTCACTTCGAATTTTGTGCCACTTTTGGCTTATTTGCGAAGATGGGGATGAGTGATGATATGATTAAATTGATGAATGGACACTCACAAACATCCATGCCCAGGCAGGGACTCGAACCCGAGACCCCTGGCTTCGTAGCGTGATGTGCCAACCACTCTGCCAACGGGGACGGCTCAATGGGAGAGTCCGTTCTCCACACATACGACTTTTCGCCTTGCACAGACAACCAGTTCCTCAAATTCCTTGCTCCAATCGTATTTTGCAAATTCAAGCCTTTTCCACCTGGCTAGCGGCCATATTGCTCGACCGACGTCAAGGGCGCTCACGTGATGCTGACGTCACGAACAGAAACGAAAAATGGAGGTGGTAAACATAAAGACTTTCTCTGTAAAACATTACTAATTGCTTCCTGTTTTCGATTTATAAAACGTTTAATCTGTCTATTTCTTTTAGTCTTGCCCTGTATATTATATATTAAATTATTATATTTTCCAGTTTTTTTACTTCTTGCATTAAAAATTTAAGTTCAGCGTACAACGTGCCGAGGCACGAAAGACACATTTGCAGCATATGCTTGTTTTCAAGCATCAGCAAGTTCTTTCAAACCGTTGCGTCTTGATCAACAAATCTTAAGTTATGGAAAGTGCGTTTGGTGCGTGTGCGTTTCATGTGCACCCTGACCACTGCTGCAGGATTTTTTTTTCTTTTTTTCTTTTTTGATACCTGAATATCAGGTTGCTGGAGATGGGAGTGTGGGTATACAAGATGCCAAAGACAGGGTTCGTTTGTGTCAGACGATACGACTCGCTGTCACCCGTGTCTCTCCGCTTCTCACCTGTTTCTTTAAAAGGTCACGGGACTTCGGAGCGGCGCTAGTGAGGGCTTTTTAAATCACCAGACCACGCCACATCAACGCGGGTGACAAGCTGCAGTGTTTCCATCCTGCTGGCTTTATTTCAGGCTTATTTTACGTAGCCACTTTTGGGCAATACGATGATGAGATGAGTTTTGATATGATGAAACTCACAAAAAGCACAGGACGGGATTCGAACCCTGGACCCCTGGAGACGTGCTAACCATTCTGCCATGGTGGTCGGCGAAATGCTGTTTGGGGTAATGGTTGAGACCACCAACGCTACGGTATTATTACAACTAGAGCTAAACATACAATTGTAGAGTTACAATATTATGGTCGAGTAGAGGGATGGACGATATCGGAAATTTTATATCGCGATATATCGTCAAGAAAATACGATACGATATTTTTCCGTATCGTGATATCGGCAATATATCATCTCGACGATATATATCGCCAAATATCGTGACGATATATCGGTGACACGATATATATCGCTTAAATACCGTGGCGATATATCACTGACACCATATATATTGCTTAAATACCGTGGCGATATATCCTAAAATATCATGATGATGTATCGCCGCCATGATATATATCGTGACGATATATCGTCTACATGATATCGCCTGGACAATATTTTTTCAATATCGCGATATATCGTCTGGACGATCGCCCAACATTAGTCGAGTGTAACGGGATAAATGAACTCGCAGATAGATGTCCGTCCCTCCCCCTTTCTACGAAGCATTCGAATAACAAATTGTCTTTAAATTTCTTACACCAAGACCATTGAGCAGCCGTGAAAATTCTATGTTTACAAACTAATATATTTATAAATTAAATTATACGTATCAACAATCATTATTAAAATAACGAAAATGTCTAAATGTGAGTTGACGAAAAACCCGAGATAATATCGCATCAGGACTACAGTTCGACGAAACCGGGACATGGATTGAGAAGGACATCTGGCAGCTATCGTTAAAACTAAAATTACATAATATTGCAAGCTGCAAACTTCTGGAGTCTGCCTCCCTCCACAACAAACCCACTTAATTAAGAATTCGCAAAATCAAAAAAAAAAAAATCAAAAAAAGTCAATTTTGTTTTTGTAGGTTTTCATAGACTGGCAGTAAAATATTTCATACTTCGAGTGGGCCCCTTCTTTGGGTACGGACCTGCCTTATTGTCAGGTTTTTCTGTTTCTTTGTCTCTCGATTTCCAAAAAGGAGATGAAGAAATAAATGTCGTGCTTATACCGAGACCAGAACGAGCCTTTCGAGACGGAGACATGATGGCCGAGAATCATACGTCAGACAAAATAAAAATTGAGAAACGACGCTTCTTTTTATCATAATTCATGGGAAATCTGAGAACAGAAATAGTCGAAATGATTGATTATATAATTATCTGGAAATTTTATTGAGAACCCTTGATTGATTATTATTCGAAGAATTAATGATCATGTTTTTCTTAGTCTACTATTGATTGATTTGATTCATTTCACTTCGCTTTTCTGCCAATTTTGGCTAATCGCGAAGATGAGGATGAGTGATGATATAATGAAATTGTTGAAGGGACACTCACGAAAAATACCCATGCCCCAAGCGGTGATTCGAATCCGGGACCACTAGATTCGTAGCGTGCTGTGCTAACCACTCCGCCACGGAGGTCGTCTATTGGTCCTCGAACTGACCAACTAGGGTTAATTGGATGATTTAGTGGTACTTGAAGATTTAGTGGTACTTGATGATTTATTGGTACTTGAAGATGTAGTGGTACTTGATGATTTAGTGGTACTTCAAGATTTAGTGGAACTTGAAGACTTAGTGGTACTTGAAGATTTAATGGTACTTGAAGACTTAGTGGTAATTGAAGATTTAGTGGTACTTGATGATTTAGTGGTAATTGATGATTTAGTGGTACTTGAAGATTTAGTGGTACTTGAAGACATAGTGGTAATTGAAGATTTAGTGGTACTTGAAGACTTAGTGGTACTTGAAGATTTAGTGGTACTTGAAGATTTAGTGGTACTTGAAGATTTAGTGGTACTTGAAGATGTAGTGGTACTTGATGATTTAGTGGTACTTGAAGATGTAGTGGTACTTGATGATTTAGTGGTACTTGAAGATGTAATGGTACTTGATGATTTAGTGGTACTTGATGATTTAGTGGTACTTAATGATTTAGTGGTACTTGATCTATTAGTATCAGTTAAAGAATTTATTGCCTGCTATTAGTAAAAAAAATACAAGATTATTTAGTCGAAGAATTACTGACTTAACTAGTATTAATCGAAGAAATAATGGGAACATGAAAACTAATGTCCGTTGAAGAAAAATTTGGAGTTTGAATTCATGTTATGAGCCGAGGCTTTGGTTCAACTGGAATTAATCGAAGAATTTGTGATCTACATGATTGAACGATATTAGTCAAAAAACTAGGTTGTATTTTTGTGCCAAGCTTGGCTAATCGCGGCGATGAGAATGAGTTATGGTTAAATAGAAATTGGGACCTCACAAAGAACACTCATGCACTGACAGAGACTCGAAGCTGAGAACCTTTGTGGTGAGATCGTAAGTCCATCACTTAACGCGCTGGCTTGTAGAATGAATGGGCTACTTGTCGAACAATTTGTATAATTTTTGTCAAATTTTAGAATAATACATAATGCATAAGTTTGTTTTTAACTCCACTTTACGCACATATAAGCTAATCAGGACTAGGTCTACAGTTTGAGGTTGGATTCAAACCACGATAAGCCTTCACCAAGTATCGAACCCAGGACCTCTTCCTTACAAGGCGGGTGGCGTTACCACTACACCAGGTGGAATGAGGAAATTTATAATATAATTTGTGTACAGTCACAAACACTTCTGGATCGTAACGAAAGCTAATGGTATTGTTACAACCCACAAATGTCCGTGACTGTATTCACAAAATATGTAGTAGCCAAGAATGAAATAAATACATTATATTTAAATATTATATATTATTACTATTATATTTTTTTGTTTTAAGTCTAGTTTATACACAGGTTGGCTAATGGGGACTGGACCTACAGTTTTAAGATGTATTAGAATATCATATTGCATATATAAGATTTTTCCCTTATGGATATTTCCGACCCACATGCATGTGTGTATGTATATATTGGGACAATTTTCACCAGGTTACAACTCGCATATTATAATGAGGTCACGAAATTCATTCCTATGTTAGGTTATAGTTGACAACTCTCTGGCGCTTCGTCTGTCGTAAGACAAGGTGAGTGTCCGATGAAAGGCTCTCGCACGCCCCCCTTTTCCTCGAATGTGTGTGTGTGTGTGTGCGTGAGTGTGTGGCAAGCGCCCATACTGAAGCGTGTGCGTGCGTACCCACAAGTGCAGGCACCACCGCCTTTTGTCCTCCCAAAGATGGACCGACGAGAGGCTGGACCTGTCGGAACGGTCAAAGTGGATCTTGTTGGTTGCTTCATCGGAAACTGTGGAGATTTCAAATCTCCTTCTTTCTTTCTCGCTCTATGTTTTCTTTATCTCACTTTCTCTATCTCTCTCTTTCTCTCCTTCCCCCTCTCTCTCTCTCTCCCTCTCTCTTTTTCCTATTCTTTCTCTCTCTCCCTTCCTCTCTCTTTCTTTCTTTCTCTCTCTCCCTTCCTCTCTCTTTCTTTCTTTCTCTCCTCCCTCTCTTTCTCTCTCTCCCTTCCTCTCTTCCTTTCTCTCTCTCCTCCCTCTCTTTCTCTCTCTGTCCCCTCACCCTCTCTCTCTCCCTCCCTCTCTCTTTATCTCTCCCTCCCCTCTCTCTTTCTCTCTCTCCCTCCCTCTATCTCTCTTTCTCTCTACCTCCCTCCCTACATCTCACTTTCTCTCCTCCCCTCTCTCCCTTCCTCTCTCTCTCTCTCTCCCCCTCTCTTTCTCTCTTCCCCTCTCTCTCCCTCTCTTTCACTCTTCCCCTCTCTCCCTCCCCCCTCTCTCTCTCTTTCTGTCTCCATATCTACTTCTTTGGCTCCCTCTACATAATCCTCACTCATTTTGCAAAACCAAATTTCCTGACTTTCAAAATACTTTTAAATAACATCCCAGACACTTCCATAATAATTTAACTTCCTAATAACGTTTTAAACTTTAACTGCTCATCAAAAGTATCAATTTTTTGAACGATAAATAAACGAACGTTTTTTAAGAATGTTCGCAGAAAAGAAACCAGCTGAAAGAAAAAAGTAATATGCTCTCGGTTTGGGATCCTGACAAGCCAACAAAACATTAAATTTCAGGTTTTTGAATTATTATTTTTTTTTGCAAAATTCGTCGACTTTTTTTAGTGGCCTTTTCAGTGTTAAGCAGATTTGCGTCACTTTTTCACGAGACTAGAAAATCTGCTTTCTTCTATATATTCTTCTCTCTCAGTATCTCCCCCCACCCCTCGTGTGTATGCCTTTGTCCCTTTCTCTCTCCTCTTCTTTTTCTGATAATTTGAGTACCCTGTCTTCCTTTCTGAGGTTCATTTGATCTGATAGAGACCTTCTTTTTGGTCAGATGGGCACTGCCAATCATATACACCAGGAGCATAGGTTCCCAAGTAGAGAAGACTGCCTTCGGTAACCGGACTGGGCACCTAATCGTATCCTTCAGTGTTTCCACCCGCCCAAATCAATGCCCCCCATTTCATTACGCAACAAAAAACGAAATTACAAGTTACATGGAAGAGATCAGACGAATCCACACCAAACAGAGAATAAAACATCAGTCATACACAAAGGTGCATAGCAATGGAAAAGATAATAAATTAGAGTCATGGGTAAATGCACAGAAATCAAAGAAGATAATAAAAATAATCAGAGGAGACGAACAGAGTCATAGACAAATGCACGGAAATCAGAGTAGGAAAAGATCAGAGTCATAGGCTAATGCACAGAAATCAAAGAAGAGAATAAAAATAATCAGAGGAGACGAACAGTCATAGACAAATGAACGGAAATCAGAGTAGGAAAAGATCAGAGTCATAGACAAATGCACGGAAATCAGAGAAGGAAAAGATCAGAGTCATAGGCACATGCACAGAAATCACAGAAGAAAATAAAAATAATCAGAGGAGACGAACAGTCATAGACAAATGAACGGAAATCAGAGTAGGAAAAGATCAGAGTCATTGGCACATGCACAGAAATCAAAGAAGAGAATAAAAATAATCAGAGGAGACGAACAGTCATAGACAAATGAACGGAAATCAGAGTAGGAAAAGATCAGAGTCATAGGCACATGCACAGAAATCAAAGAAGAGAATAAAAATAATCAGAGGAGACGAACAGTCATAGACAAATGAACGGAAATCAGAGTAGGAAAAGATCAGAGTCATAGACAAATGCACAGAAATCAAAGAAGAGAATAAAAATAATCAGAGAAGACGAACAGTCATAGACAAATGAACGGAAGTCAGAGTAGGAAAAGATCAGAGTCATAGACAAATGCACGGAAATCAGAGTAGGAAAAGATCAGAGTCATAGGCACATGCACAGAAATCAAAGAGAATAAAAATAATCAGAGGAGACGAACAGTCATAGACAAATGAACGGAAATCAGAGTAGGAAAAGATCAGAGTCACAGACAAATGCACAGAAATCAAAGAAGAAAATAAAAATAATCAGAGGAGACGAACAGTCATAGACAAATGAACTGAAATCAGAGTAGGGAAAGATCAGAGTCATAGACAAATGCACGGAAATCAGAGTAAGAAAAGATCAGAGTCATAGGCAAATGTACAGAAATCAAAGAAGAGAATAAAAATAATCAGAGGAGACGAACAAAGTCATAGACAAATGCACGGAAATCAGAGTAGGAAAAGATCAGAGTCATAGGCACATGCATAGAAATCAAAGAACAAAATAAAAATAATCAGAAGAAACGAACGGAGTCATAGACAAGCGCACAGCAATCAAAGAAGGAAATTTTCAGCATTACAACAATCATAGAAGGAAATGTTGTGTAATAAACAAGAATTTATACAATCAGAACGGCATACATTTCCAATTCCCGCAATAATTTGTGTTATATCAAATTCATTTTCTATTTCTGCAGGCACTAGTGTATATGCTCAATTTCAATGAATTTTTTTTAAGTATAACATAATGAAAACAATATATATAAAAAAAACACTGTGGTATGGCTCAGCAGAAGTTATACCACATTTTCCCACGCCAATCCTGCGACACATTGGGACAGAATACGTAACGAGATGACCTCGCAAAAAACCAAGAGAAAAAGCGGTGCCGCAGAAAAGTGATTGCCATGTATGTCCGCTCGGTGGAAGAGTGTCAAGGACACTGAAAGGAAATCTACGACGATGTACTTGAATGTGGATTAAACCGAGTTATTCGGATTTCAGTGACATGAGCGGTATATTTGGTGACCTTCTGAAGCTATTAGCAAAACAAGTGACCATCTTCAAGTTATTTGGCAGTAGCCAACCTAGGTATTAAAATGTATACAGTGCAGCAGAGTTTGACGCAGATGTGACTCAGATAATAAATGGAGTTAGTGGCGTATCCCAAGGAGTTGTTGGGGTCCAATTTCTTAACCACACTGAGGCTCCCCGATGGCGTAGTGGTAACGTCGTCGCCTTGTATTCAAGGGGTCCCGGGTTCGATACCCGGTGGAGGAACATAGTAGTTCGGATCTGACTTTAGACTGTATGTCCAGTCCCGATTAACATTAGTTTGCATGAAGTAGACTTTCAAAAGTCACCTGAATTTTATTTCGGGGGGAGGGGGCTCGTCCCCTATCAGCAGCCTCCATCTGAAGGCGATAAGTAGGGGGTAGAAGCCCTGAAGATGAATTTCTCAGTATATTACAACTTATTATACAATAACCAGCTAAGGAAGTAAAATGATTATCATTATACACTATTTAAATTAGATATTTGTAGCATTCCGGGGGGGGCTAAAGACCTCCCCGATCCCTCCCTATGGCCGCTGTGGTCTAGTTAGTAGCTTTTTCTAGTGAACTAAGTTTGCATTTTGAATTTTTGTATTTACTTTATTTAGCGTCGCTTTTCTGCCACTTTTGGCTAATCGCGGCGTTGAATCAGGTGAAATTATTGAAGAGAAACTCACAAAGGACACCTATGCTCACGCCGGGACTCGAATCCCGGAACTTTGGTGGCGAGATCCAAGGTACGGTCGAATGTAGTACCATAGATTTATAGTCATTTCAATTAATTTGCAAAGGAATGCTTGAAAACAAAATAAACTTTTTGTGTTTAATACTAGAAACAATGTTCTTTTAAGCGCGACATCTTGTGTCAATGAAAATACATATTCACTAACTTAATCAGTAGAGCCCGGAAGTTTGGCAAAATGCCTCTTTTTATCTACTGCATATATTCATAAAATTTTTCCGGATATACGTTTCTTATGTTGTTTCGAATGTTTTAGAAGCCTTTTCATTTTGCCTATTTTGCCTATTTGGGACCCCACTGCTTATTTTTAATTATAATGCCTTTTTTTGCCTTTTTCAATGAAATTTGAACATTTTTTTTAAAAAAATGTGTATATAAATTATTTATCTCCCAAAAAACGTTGTTGGCACTTATTTTTCTTCCGTTTATTATGTGAATAATTTTCGCCTTATTTAAGTAATATTGAACTCATGCATGTTTCAACATTGCTGAAGGAGAGAAGTGTGAGAAAAATGTATTTCATGCTCAGTTAGGATATTGCCTTTCGGTTAACATTTCTTGTGCATGATTGACTGTTGAAGTGGACAGGTTGATTTCGAACACAAAGAAGATATTTCTGAAATCTCCCTCTCGAACTCGAAAATTTAAGGAAGTTGCATCTGTGCTTAGTTTACCTCCGCAACCAGTCTTGACCAGATGGGGAACCTGGATATCAGCAGCTATATATTATGCTAACAACCTTGAAAAAATCAGTGAGGTGATCGATGCTCTTCCAGAAAATGAAGCGGCTCCAATTCGTGAAGTGAAAAAAAACTCCTGTGCTATTCAAGTTTATTTTTGCACATTATGGTGCATTGCCACAGACAATTACAATTATAGCATCCATGTAAATCTTCGAGGAATCTATGCAGCAGATGATGGAAGTGCCAGGAGAAAAGGGGTCAGCTGTTGCGGAAAAGTGCAAACGGGTAGTGAGTGCAAATGAGGACTTGAAACAATTGAAAAAAAAATTGTGATATTCTAAAAGTTGAAAATGCTCTTACCGAAATGAGTCCAGCTACATTAGCTTGTTTTATGTATGTTCCAATAACGTCTGGGGAAGTAGAAAGATCATTTTCTATTATGAAAAACATTGCCTCTGACAGACGACTATCAATGAATGTTGAGAACTTAAAAAAACACCTTGTAGTTATGTGCAATCAAGACGGAGAAAATTGAAATGCTCTTCCCAATGTAGATTTTAACATGTTGCCAGAAATTATAGATATAAGCGACTTCCAAATGTGCCTTTTTTCGGTTTATTTTGCCTTTTTTTCATTTTTAGTGCCTATTTTCCACATTATAAATGCCTTTTTGCCTGCCTATTTTAACGAAAATATCTGAACTTCCGGGCTCTAGTAATCAGCAACACTTCCTACACCTCTGCCGCCCGGTAGACTCTGCCAGACACGTATCTATAAATATATTTTGGAGGGGTCGAAGGTACGTTATAATAAAGATATAACAGTACAAACAACGGTTCTGGCAAGAAAATTCATATCAAGAAGATAAAGAAATCAATATTTATTGAATAGCAAAAAAGGATATTAGATTCAGTTGACAAAAAGTAAAGTTGCTAATCAAGATTATTACAAATAGTAATGTGCATAAATCTTTTTTTTTAGTACTTTCATTCAAGCAGAATGATTGTATTTTTCATTATTTAATTTGTGGAGGAGAGGGGGGGATCCGAACCCCTGGACCTCCCTCTAAATACGTTCTTAGACGCTGTCGAGTCGCAAGCCCACAGCAGCTTATGCAAGCCCCCACTTTCTGGGAATCGAACTCTGGTCTCCTGTATACTAGTCAGACGCAATACCGACTGGACGTCGCGATATTTCATGCACACACCACATGCCATGGCTCTACAAATAATTTCTGACCACCAGGACAAGTATGAATATCAGTAGGATGGAAACACTGCTCTAAATTAACCTTTCCACAGGACAGAGTTCACTTTATTGTCAGTCATCATGACTGGTTCGGTTCGTCTGCAAGTCGACGAGACACATTTATCACCGTCATCCAGCGTAATATTCTATATTAATTAAGATTTAGCTTTCTTGGGCGAGTTGGGGAAGCGGCCCCCTTATACCCTCCAGCCCTTAGCAGTGTCATTCCCTATATGGAAACAGCAGAGACGAAATGGTCCAGACGTTCTCTCCGTATATGAAGCTAACTCACTACCACACAATGCAGACAGCATTCACACTATCAGTGTTGCTATGCTCAACTGAAATAATTCCCCTTGCACACAAAAAATTCCCAATTTTCGAAAAAAAAACCCTCAGAAATTAAATCTTGCTGAAAGGTAAGAACCACAAAACATGATCAAGTATTATAAGCACACTCTTATTCATGCCAACTGTAGATTTTCTTACAGGAATTTCCATTAAAGGGACACATCGAAGAAAATTATAAGGGTGTGAACATATTTTGTGGTTTTTACCTTCATCAAGTTTTGATTTCAGAGTTATTTCTAAAACAACTGAATATAGCAACACTAACCATGTAATGCGTACCTATATTTCAAAAATCCTGTCTAAATTAATTGAGAGTGTTTGAATGCGGTGATGAACCAAGAACATATAGAATAATATTATGCACATTACACAATAAATGAGACTGCCTAAAATAATAGAAAGAGGAAAAATATATTTTGAAGTTATATTTACTACTTTTTCCTTAAAATAGAATTGTATTCTTTTCTTTGCCGTACGCGCTGCCATCTTTCGGTAAAATGTAAAGTCATATCTGGTGAAATACTAGGTTGGTGAATTGTAAAAAGGTAAAGCTCTCAATTCCTAATTGCAAAGTGATCATGGTCTATAAAATGACCTCAAAATAATTTTTAAATGACCTGGATTTTCTTTAGAAAGTGACGTAAAGAGTCAATTTAGATATTAAAATGTTCGACCGTTTAATAAATGACAAAAGAAGCACGGTACCTGCGAAAAAAATTAAGTAATGTGACACAAATGGACGTTTTGTGATTTAAACTTCTGTGAACTTTAGAAGGGTTCGTTCTCGTTCGGTGAAAAAGGCCGTCATGTGGTAACTTTCCGAAGTACCTGGGTTCGAGACCCGGCCTGCTTTATCCTCCCTCATATATTCATTTTCTAGTTCTGCTTGAAGGAAAAATATCTAATATTTTGTTTAGTATCAATGTCCGGAAAAATTTAAGCCTTTTCAACAACCACCAGTGATGTGCGTCTACGCGTAAACAACGATAGTCTACACATAGACTATTTTATACGCGTAGATAACGTAATCTATGTAAACAACATGGCAAATGATGATGACTTAGCAAAGGGCGCTGTAGAAGTAAAACAAATTTGTACTGCGCATCATATGCTGATGTGAAACAAGCTTGTACACTCTTCTTTACAATTGCGAACAATTTATCACGGAGGAAAAAAAAGCTATGTAGGGAACATTGTAGTGTGTTATGGAAACAAGATTACTTTTGCCCCCTACTGCCATCTGTTTTTTGCATATTATTTAGCTTTCTCACAGTTGATGATAGATAGAGGAGAGAGAGAAACATTGTTGTAAATAGGATTCTTGTCATATCACTTCGTTGAAAATGCAACTTTCCCTTCATGAAAGCCTTGACAATTAATTTAAATGTATTTTTGATTGTGTACGTAGTCTATGTAAACTACAACCCAACGTAATTTATGTGTAGATTAAGTGTAGACAACGCATGCAGATGTAAACTTATAGTATACAGCACATCACTGACAACCACTGAGAGCCACCAACGTGGACTAGTGGTCAACGTTGTCACCTTGTAATAAAGGGTTCCGGGTTCAAAGGCACATAATGGTTCCCTTTTTAAACTATAGATCCAGTCCCGATTATCCTATCTGTGCATAAAGTGGACTTAAAAATCTTGTGACCACCCTCACCTTCTACACGTAACAAACAATACTTAGTCTATTAAGGGGAGGAGTTACATTTATTTCAATATCTTCCGATTGCGCACTGCTACTAAAAAGAACCTGGGTGAATCCAAGAGTATGAATTTCTCTCCATGTTGCAAGTGGAAGCGTTTTGTTATGTTGATTATTAAGCTAGACACGATGTTTGAAAAATGTTATGAATAAGAATTTCGGAATCCCATGTATTCCTTATGGGGAATCAACTTCAACATCAAGTTACAGCTAATCAAATGGAAGTTTCGACTTTTCCGCTGGTGAAATTCATCTTCAAACTGTCCTCTTTCCGTTGCATCTTTTTCTATTCCATCGGACGTTTTATATACCCAAGAGAACGAATCAAATCATGCCCCATATGATCAATGCTTTTCTCCTTGCCTCCTGGCAGTGTTGCCAAACCTGATGCTCATAAAAGAGCTAAATTTCACCTTAAATGGAGTTAAAACTGACTTTCGAGGAGCTAGATTTACGAAGGCTGGATAAAGTGCTTCCTAGGGTAATGTTAGTTGTCAAAGGGGTGGGGCGCTGCTGTTACCGTTAACTCTAAATTGATGACAATTTATTCTTAGTTTTCACCATCTAGATCCGGCTCCATCACCCATCTCAATAATCCACCGATGGTCGTATGAAACCGAAAATAAAGGATTCCCTGATAACAATATTATGTCAATTTCACGTCAACAATATAACAATATCATGCCACGTGCAAAATGTATAATCATGACAAAAGTTGGTCTATGTGGGTCAGGGCCGCTGATGGCATCATAGTGGGGCACGGGAGCATGCGCCCCAGTTCACAGCCAAAGAAGTGTACGAGAGAGCCAGATTTGGCATCAAGAGAGCTAAGTTGGCAACACTGCCACGAGGGAAAGAGCTTGGGAAGAGCTCCGTGGAAACTGTTCCGCATGCGCTTAACATAGGAGTAAATTGTGATCATTACGTTTGTCACACTTGAAAAGGCAGTTCCCATGTTATCGAAAATCAAGCGTTTATCTATAATTCAAGTATTTAAAAGAAACAATTAATCTTCAATTATAAAGGATAAATGACGATCGCCCTTCAAAGTCAAATTACATCTCCACGAATAGAGAAATTCCCTAATTTTTCCCCTTCCTAGCAAAAATCCCTTCCGCCGAGAGAAAATTCCCCCAAAACTGCAACACTGCAGAACTACCACCGGGAAACAGTTATTTCCGACAAAGGCAACCGATTAAATATGGTTCTCCGTCACCAGGGAAAGCCATTGATTCATTTCCACGGCCCCATCTCGCATCTGCAACCGTTCTCCAGAGCTGCGAAAGTGCATTGGCTTCCAGCCGTGGCCATATGGGGAGAAGGCCAAGGCCAGCTCACCTGTGAATGGGGAAGGCCACCGCCCACCGCACCGCGCGGCCTTATCTAAGACATCGCTGGCGCCACCGCGACCGTGGGTGACCTATGACCCCGGGTCACCTTCGCCCAGGGTGGTGGCATCACCGTCTGGCCCTTCTAAGCTACGGTTCAATAGTCGATGCTCGCCGAATAAGTCGTCTGCATACGATTCAATTTTTATTGAAAGAGAGCGTTCAAGACCCAACAAAATCGAGGATTCAAAGTCGTTGAACAATGTTCTTATTTGCATTTTTGTTATTGAACGTCGCTTTTCTGCCACCTTTGGCTAATCGCGACGATGATGGATGATGATATGACGAAATTGATGAAGTGACTCTCAAAGAGCACCCATGCCTAGTCCGGGATTCGAACCCGGAACCTGATCCTACTCACTCACTCACCCTTTATGGGTGTTACGGGGTGACGTGTGGTCAGCACGACGAAGCCCGAGTCGTTGTAGGTTTCCATTAGTGTTGGCCGATATATCGTCCAGAGGATATATCGCGATATTGAAAGAATATCGTACATGCGATATCAACTAGACGATATATCGTCATGATATTTTGGCGATATACAGTAAAACGTCGTTGATCAGGACTAATGGGGGGATAGGTTGACCGGTTTAACGAAAGTCCTAAAAGAACAATAGAAAGTGCATTAAAACTCCGTTTATAGCAACAAAACACGTTTATTATGGTGTATTTAAAGGGCATAGGCCTAAATACACTATACAGTAGCCTACAGTACAAAGTCTGCGGGAAACAGAATATCATCAGTGGTTCACTGCCTTTTCTTTGTTGACTTCTAGCCACATTCAAAACCTTACATTCTGTTTTTTTTTCCTTTTTTTGGGGGGGGGCTGTCTGGATAAAGCGAAATCCGGATTAAGGAAGTTTTACTGTATATCATGTCGTCGATATATCGTCACATATTTGGCGATATATATCGTGGAGACGATATATCACCAAAATCACGATACAGAAAAAATATCGTATCGTCGTGTATGACGATATTTTCTTGACGATATATCGCGATATCAAATTTCCGATTTCGTCCATCCTACGAAACACATTCATACCCAGGCCGAGATTCAAACCCGCAAATTTCAATTTTGAACTTCAGCCCACCGCTTTCGTTGAAAAGATTTGAAATTACACTCGTACGCTATCAATGAAAAATTGAGAACAACCTCAAATTCTACCGAAAGATGGCAGTGTCTACGTAAAAAAAGGAGGAAGTAAATAGATAATAATTTGCTCAGCATTGGAACATTATGAGAAATTAAAAAATAAATGTGATATATTATCTGGTTTCACGTAACCAATCAAGATAAAGATCACTTTCAGAACAGCTTTTCACTGGGCCAGCGCATCGAGTCCCATTGCCAATGCTTTTTGTCTTTGGAGACAAGTGTCTGCAATTATTTCTTTCCAGAAGCTCCACAACTTTATGGAGAACTACGAAGATAGTGGAACTCCCCTTCAGAGATCGAATCCGGGACCGTTCGCACCATAGCCAAGAGCGCTAACCATTTTCCTACGCGGGAAGTTTAATAACAATAATAGTTATTATTATTATTATTATTATTATTTCCCCATATGCATAGGAATTGCAATAGAGGTCCTGTGTTTAACGGAAAAGGAAGGCAATACGAAAGAAATAGAATTATTGATATGAAATTGTCTATCTGGCGAAAACAGTACTAAACTCTAAAATTCACATCGTCATAAGATTAGAAATCATGTTGCCAATTACTTCATGTTGAAATGAACTTCCTGCACAACAGCCAACAGGTTCAATAATGTCATTCGGACAGTCTAAACGACATGATTACGTCATCTGTCGAATTCATCACGTAACTACTTGGAAACAGCAAATAGGCCATATTGGGTACTAGGCCATATTGGGTTCAGGTACCTTAGTCAAGTTTTCAACGCTGAGGTTACTTTGTTCACGTTCTTTTTTCATTCGAAAATGTTACTTTCCATTATCTTCCCTTCACATTTATTTTTTGTCCACCTTTGTTCCGTTGTTTCCTGTGCCTTCGAACTTGCAGAAGGAGACTGCGACACTTGTTTTGTGTTCTTCCATTGTTACATTTCTTGTATTACATTCTTACATTTCTGTATTTGTTGCCGTTTCTCGATAATGTTTGCATTTCCCTGTAGCTTTCATAATCCTTGCATTGGGCTATTTGTTTGGCATAACTCCTTGATGAAACACACACACACACACATATACACGCACATACATACACACACACATATGGAGCCGGGGTGGTTATCATTGCGATTATTCCTCGAGATAATAGTAACATAAATAAACATAAAAAGCAACATAACAAAAAACATAGTTAGCGATAAGCACAAGAAAACAATTTGCAGCAAGTAACTCTTACACTATCTTTAGAATGTAAACTTAACGGTATCTCCTAGAGAAAAAGAAGACATTTATTTCAGAAATTAAAATTAATGGAAATTCTGTATAATTTGAGATACCTAGTTACTGACTTTATTATTGTAAATTATATTTTAAATCATGTCACTAAACTTTTTAAAATTTAAAAGCTAACAAATTAAAGTTATCAAAGGATTGTGTAGAGACATCTCTTAGTAATCTTCGTATTTCTTTACGAAAAAAAAGAAGTTGATAATATTTAAATGCAAAATTGGTAGCTTTTTATAGGTGTGAAAAAAAGATACAAACAAACTAATAACCATCTTGTAACTGGGAACTTATTTCATAAAACCTGTATGAAACATAAATAAATGTCCGAAGGGCGTCTGACTGCCACCCAGGTGACCTGGGTTCGATTCCCGGGACTGTTGATTTGAGGTGGGACTTTTTTCACTAATTTCCTTGTACGAAATTCAAACACTCTCGAATAAAAGGAGTACCTAGCAGCAACTTCGGGGACAAAAGGCGACCGGAGCATGTTACTGATCACATCACCTCTACAACTTGCGAGTGGAGGATCTACCTCCAAATCCAACTACGATTGAATGATTTGCTTTATTGTACTTCGTCTTTTGTGCTACTTTTGACTAATTTGCGAAGATGGGGATGAGTGATGACATGATGAAATTGATGAATGGACACTCACAAACATCCATGTCCAGGCCGGGATTCGAATCCAGGACCCCTGGCGTCTTAGCGCAATGTGCTAACCACTACGCCACGGAGGCCGGTACTTTCCCTTATGAGTCTCCATGTTTGTTGCAATGTCCAGGAAAAGGTTTTACTTCGTGTGCGTGTACGTGCGTGCGTGTCTGTGTGCGCGAGCGACAGTAAGGCTAATCGGGCCTGGACCTTCAGTTTAAAGTGGAATCCGAACCACTATGTGCCTCCGCCGGGTATCGAACCCGGGACCCTTTGATTACAAGTCGGCGACGGCACGAGAGATTGAGAAAATAAACTATGAATTCCTTGCATTGGGCTATTTGTTTGGCATAACTCCTTGATGAAACACACACACACACACATATACACGCACATACATACACACACACATATGGAGCCGGGGTGGTTATCATTGCGATTATTCCTCGAGATAATAGTAACATAAATAAACATAAAAAGCAACATAACAAAAAACATAGTTAGCGATAAGCACAAGAAAACAATTTGCAGCAAGTAACTCTTACACTATCTTTAGAATGTAAACTTAACGGTATCTCCTAGAGAAAAAGAAGACATTTATTTCAGAAATTAAAATTAATGGAAATTCTGTATAATTTGAGATACCTAGTTACTGACTTTATTATTGTAAATTATATTTTAAATCATGTCACTAAACTTTTTAAAATTTAAAAGCTAACAAATTAAAGTTATCAAAGGATTGTGTAGAGACATCTCTTAGTAATCTTCGTATTTCTTTACGAAAAAAAAGAAGTTGATAATATTTAAATGCAAAATTGGTAGCTTTTTATAGGTGTGAAAAAAAGATACAAACAAACTAATAACCATCTTGTAACTGGGAACTTATTTCATAAAACCTGTATGAAACATAAATAAATGTCCGAAGGGCGTCTGACTGCCACCCAGGTGACCTGGGTTCGATTCCCGGGACTGTTGATTTGAGGTGGGACTTTTTTCACTAATTTCCTTGTACGAAATTCAAACACTCTCGAATAAAAGGAGTACCTAGCAGCAACTTCGGGGACAAAAGGCGACCGGAGCATGTTACTGATCACATCACCTCTACAACTTGCGAGTGGAGGATCTACCTCCAAATCCAACTACGATTGAATGATTTGCTTTATTGTACTTCGTCTTTTGTGCTACTTTTGACTAATTTGCGAAGATGGGGATGAGTGATGACATGATGAAATTGATGAATGGACACTCACAAACATCCATGTCCAGGCCGGGATTCGAATCCAGGACCCCTGGCGTCTTAGCGCAATGTGCTAACCACTACGCCACGGAGGCCGGTACTTTCCCTTATGAGTCTCCATGTTTGTTGCAATGTCCAGGAAAAGGTTTTACTTCGTGTGCGTGTACGTGCGTGCGTGTCTGTGTGCGCGAGCGACAGTAAGGCTAATCGGGCCTGGACCTTCAGTTTAAAGTGGAATCCGAACCACTATGTGCCTCCGCCGGGTATCGAACCCAGGACCCTTTGATTACAAGTCGGCGACGGCACGAGAGATTGAGAAAATAAACTATGAATTTCAGCATTAGTTCAATAAAATCAGTTTTGTTGTGTATCGACTACGAAGATATCGCAGATTGATGCATTAAAAATAGTAACAATGAATAAAGAAACAAGAATTCAAAAGAACTTGCATGAAATAGTGGTTTGTTTGAGAGGAGCTACTACTTCATATACAGTTATAATTTCTATAATGTTTTAGTCCAGTGACGTGCTCAGGATTTTCGAAGGGGGTTTAAGTACACTCTCTTAGCAGTTGGCCCTCGTTCTGCCATCTTTCCTTGACTTTGGCGTTCCCTTTTTAGGGATATTGGGACAAAGGGAGTTTATGACCCCCCACAAATCCCCCTTGGACACGCCACTGCCGTTTATGCTAGTTATTGTTGGTAAAATAATAAAATAGCAATATGTAGAAATTTAAGCAAAACGTTCAAGCTCGACCAAGGCTTGATCCCGGGTCCCTGACTTCAAGGACGTCAGCAAAAAGGGGTAAACAGGGGCAACTGCTCCTCCCTTGATATAAAATTGTTCAACGACCTACGAATACTCAAAACAAGCCTCAAGATTATAAATAAAAGACTCGTTCACTTTATAAAAAAATAACCTGCAAATTACTTGATTCATATGATTCATTGAACAACGCTTATCTTCCACTTTTGACTAATCGCGAAGATGAGGATGATGATAAGTAGACTCCGGATTTTTATGTAATATCAAAGTACAAAATATGTACATAAATATGTGACAATAAATTGATAAAATATGTACCTATATATGTACTATCAAAAGGATATGTAGGTAAATATGCAGTATCAGAGAATATGTAATATTAATTATAATAATCAAGTATCCAAAAATTTCAAGAATTCTGCAAGATATTTATTTTATTTGAACATATTCAACATATTTTTAAAGACATAAGTTCAAATTAAACTTGTATCAAATTTATAAACTCAAAAAAGCACAGCAACGTGTACATATTCATTAATTATTTTTCTCATCGCAAATTATTGTAGAATATGTAAATGTATGGCCAGATTCAAGAAGAATTAATGCATACAGGACTTACTTATGTTTTGTTACAGACTGAACCACTAGGAACGTTTCCATGTTTTCACTGCTGTCGATCCGATAAAATGTTTTTGTAAGCTGAAAAGGTGGGGACTCCAGCATATTTCGATAAATAACACTTCCGGTTTTTCCCCCCCCTGTCTTTCGACTTGACAGCGGTGATGTGCGTCTACGCGTAAACAACGATAGTCTACATTCTACACGTAGACTATGTTATACACGTAGATTACGTAATCTATGTAAACAACATGGCGAAAGGTGATTACTTAGCAAAGAGCGCCGTGGAATTAAAAGAAAATTATACTGCGTATCAGTTGCTGATGTGTGTGAAGAACTTTTCATACACTTTCTTTCAAATTCGAACAATTTCTCACCTAGGAAGAAACTTAATATAGGAAATACTCTAGTGCTTTATGGGGAAAAGACCACTTTTTCCTCACGACTGCCATCTGTTGTCGTTTTTTGCATACTGTTTATCTTCTTCTATAGTTGATTATAGAAGAAAAGAGAAATTTTGTTGTAAATACGACTCTTTTCATTTTGTTAGGAACCAATATAGTTTCATGAAAATTTCATGAAACCCTTGAAAATTAATTTTAATACACTTTAGATTGTCTACGTAGTCTATGTAAACTACAACCCAATGTAATCTACGCCTAGATTACGTGTAGTCAACGCATGTAGACGTAAACTTATAGTCTACGGCACATCACTGCTTCACAGTCAATTTTAGGTGACCGTAAGCACTATGCATATGAGCGGCTAGGCAGGTCAGTTTGGTACTATTAGCATGTATTTCCCAAGGTGCTAATGCTGTCCCTAGCTGCTAGTCTATGCATCTCATTGATTAGAAAATATGACATCACATGAGCTACAAATTTTCTTCATCGTGTTTCAGAGATCGAAAATATAGGAAAAAGACTCAAAATAGGAAAGAAAATACCGAAATATGCTGTTTTATGTAAAGTAGAAAATATGTAATATCCTGGCAAATATGTAAAAATATGTAACATAAAACTTATGCAAAATCATGTCGGTTATATAATTCGTTAACATTTTCCCGTTCAAGGTATGTATCTAGAAAGGCATAGAATATGTATTCGTACAAACCAGAGCTCTAATCTCTATATATAAAAAAAATGGATGTGTGTGTGTGTGTGTGTGTGTGGGTGTGTATATTTGTTTGTTCCGGAATAACTCTCGAACGCCAGGAGCAATATCAACCAAACTTGGGATACGTATCACTTGCAACCCGGAAATAAATACTGTGGGGTAAGACACCCCTGGCACCCCTAGGGGTGGGGTGGGAAGTGGTGACATGTAAAAATAATCGAGAACCACCGATATTAAATTCAGCACAAACAGACATCCGTGACTCTATGCAATCCGCACAACGATTGTGTTTCTCGGGTTGTCTAACATTCAGGCTGTATTGCGAATGGAATCCATAGTTTTCGTGACACATCCAATCGCCGGGTAATCAGCTAGTGATAAGATAAAAGGACAATCATAAGCACAGAGGAACAGCCCACAAGTCCCACAGAAGATTATACTGGTTGTGAGTCCAGGCACCAGAGCCTCGCTAGCCTAAAACATTACAGTTATCGGTGTGCGCTACGTGGCTATGACAAAAGAAGTACATGAATAATTAACCACAATCGGTTTTTCTGGTGGTCTGAAAGTTCATGGAAACACAAATGTTACTGTATTTTTATTTTGACTTGAATTTTGCAACACAGCTTACAGTTTTGCACTCTTTCTCTCTCTCCCCCCCCCCCCTTTGAATTGAGACGACGGAAAAAAAGTAATATTTGTTGTACACTTTTGTGAGAATTAGCTAAATTTAACGGAAATGCACCGAATTGTGAAGGATCAAAATACAGTTCGAGTCTCCTCTATGGCGTATTGGTAACCATGGACGCCCGCAGGGGGGGAGGGGCACTTGCCCCCCTGAGATTTCTGTAATTCGGAGGTGAAATTGTAGCGATAGTTTATTACAAATATTTCCCCTTCAAGTGATTGCATTTGCACTTCTGGAATAAAAAACTATTAATTTCAAGAAATTTGAGACACTTATGGTGCAGAAAAAATCAAAAATTAACCTATTTTAAATAAGATCCTCTGAAATTTCTTGGTTATTCGGGAGTAATAAAAGTCGAAATCTGACCCTGATAATTCACACCCCATCATTTTGATTTTTTTTACATAAAAAACGTAAAAACATAAATCACAGATGCCATGCAAGACAGCAGATTAAGTGGTATATATCTTTTTGTACTTTTGACAATACACAGACATCAAAGAACTGCTCATCAACAAAGTGATAGACTAGTTCTTCAACTGTGGTCCGCGGACCCCTGGGGGTCCGCGAAACCCTCCCAGTTTACCACAAAGTTTTGGAAACATACTAAGACAAGATCATTTACTCTTTAAAGCTAAGAATTGCTTTAAACTGTGAGTTATTTCTTGGGGGTCCGCCAGGGCGAGTAACCTCTGAAGGAGGTCCGCGGTCTAGGACAGTTAAAGAACCGAGTTTATTGAAGGGGCGAAAGGAGAATCCAGTTCGTATCTAAATAAAAGACTAGAGTCTGAACTTGTATACAGCGCCAAAATATTTTCAATTCAACTCCAATATTATGATTTGTAAAATAATAATAATAATAATAACAATAATGAAAGTTTCTATGACTGAAGGACAAAAAAATCTTACTCTGCACCCCCCCCCCCAACACCTGAGAATAAATCCTGTGGGCGCTCTTGAGGGTATACTTAACTCGCTATGCCCAAAAGTTTGGTTCGTACACTGTACACAAGCATAAATTCTACGTACACAAATATAAACCAAAATTATGATCTCACCATGTGCCGAAATGTCCAGAACAAATCGCTGCACTCCGGAAGATTAAAACCGCTCAAAATACACTAAAAAAAAGGCAGAAACTTGCGCTTTCCTTCCCGCGTGTCGCCAAACACATCCTTTACGGGGTGAAAAAAAAATTGCTCACTCGCCTGTTTCTTCGCGTTCCCATTGGTTGTAGGTCATTCAGACCTTAAGATTTCCTTAATTGGTGTAAAGTTTACGCCTATGGCAACCCTGGGTCTCGGAGTTTGAGGGCCGACACACACAACAGTCTGGCGACGGCTGGGTGGGCGCCTGCCACTGGCGTCAGCAGGTCGTGTGATACAGATGTAGAATGTGCGGTGCTATGAAAAGTAGATTATTTTTCCGAGCTTGCGTTTTTAACAGCAGCCAGCCAATTAGAGAGAGAGAGACGGTAGCCAACCTTGGTGTTATTTTCTCGCCGGTAACTTTGACGCATGATCAAGAGAGTATCGAAACCAGCCGACAGGTGGCGATACTGCATGGTCTCGCTTCAAGCGCCAGACATTACAAACTCGCTAACAAGAGGGCAATATATGTCGCGGTAACAATTGGCATGCTGGGAGTTCGATTTATCGAAGCAGTGACGGCGCCAGAAGAAAACAAGAAGCAAGGGCAGGGACATAATTCCTTGAGAAGAAGCTGTCGAATGTAACACATCCCTAAATAACAGGCACAAGCCAAGGACGTATTTAAGGGGGGATACAGGGGATCTGGAACTCCCAAAAGACTTGCCAAGTAAATGAAAATGTACTAATTTATCATTTCATGTACTATAAGAAATGGTTATTTATTCCCTATGAACTTGAAAGACAAAGATTATTACATTGGGATCATACTGCTTTCAAAGACAGTACCAAAGAAGATTTATGAACACTATTACTTATGAAAATATCCATAAAATATTAATCAGAAACATCCTTATTTTATTATTCAATAAATATTCAATTCTTTATCTATTTTACATTAATTTCCTTGTTTTTATACAAATTTGGCGATCTTAAGTACACGCAAACTATATAATCAAAATATGCTGTTATATTTATATTTTTATACCATCTTTTTAAGTATTTATGTAATAATAAAATGCAATATTAATAAATTTACATATTTAATTGATATTTAATTTAATTATACTTTCATTGTTTTAATTTAAACATTATTATTGTTATTATTATTATTTCTGGGACATTTGGTTCGGAACCCCCCCCCCCGAAATATATTTCTATTTCTAATCTATTGCGCATCATGGCAAATAGAGTCGAAAATTCCGTTTTTATTTTCCATATTTGTACATATATTACACAGTGGTTCGGATCACACATTAAACTGTAGGTCCAGTCCCGACTGTAATTGTAATTTATTCTTGTTCTGTTGACTGCATTGTAGATATTTCTATCTGCAGCAGTATAGAACACGTCATTTGTTACATATAACATTAGCATTATTATAGTACAAATACATCCACTTGATTACTTATTTGGGATGCAGTATAATTAAAGTTACAAGTATATATTATTACATATCCGTTTGATTACATACATGGCATATAGCAGTTATGGTTACAAATATATATATTACATACTCTTGATAACATACTTGGGATGTAGATCAGCATCATTGAGTTACAAATGTATATTACATCCACTAGATTACATATATGGGATGCAGATCAGCATAATTGAGTTACAAATATATATTACATACCCTTGATAACATATTTGGGATGTAGATCAGCATAATTGAGTTTCAAATATATATTACATCCACTAGATCACATATATGGGATGCATATCAGATTAATTAATGTTTCATACATGTTGATATAGTCGATTATGTACATGGGTGAGACAGAGAAAGTAGTTTTACATATGTTGCAGAAATTCTTCTATGCTGTAGGGTGATGTTTCTAAGAGATAGTTTCTATATTTTAGTTTTGATTAGTCTTACTGTGCATAAATTTGACTTAAAACACGAACTCAATCAATATATTTGGTTTTGGCTCATGTTTTAGTTATTTTTACATATTATTCCATGTTTCAGAACATTTCTGAACATACACTCCATATTAGAGCAATAACTACATGCTCCCGTGTGACCGAAAGACTTGGATGAAGTTCTTGCAAATAACTGACAACTTTGAAATACTCTCCCATTGCTTCTTACGATATTAAAGGCAGTTTTAGTCAATATAAATCGATCTTAAGAGACAACAGGAGGAAATTCACGTCCGAACACTTACAATATTTTTAATTCATTGTCTTGGAAACAGAAAATGATTTAGTTGGTGTTTTGCGTCCACTTTATGTACAGTAAGGCTAATCTGGACTGGACGTACAGTGCCTCCACGGGGTATCGAACCCGGGACCCCTTGATAACAATGCAACGACGCTACCATTGCGCCTACGGGAAGGCGGAAACAGAACATCAAAATAAATTTTGTATTGTTTTACAATTAATGTCAATCTAAGCGTTCTGTATTTTATGTAGCTCGTGTAGTATTTTATGTTATTAAAATGGTAAATGTTTACCACACGGTCTCCAGAAATTCCAGTTCTTATCCAGAGTTCTGTCTTTTGTCTTTTTTCTATTCTTCGAGTCCAGTCACTGTCGCCAGAAATTAATACTGCATATTTAACTCTATATTTTGGTGAGATTAACTAAATATGCATTTACATATTTATCACCTTTTTACTACATATCGAACCCGCGACCCCTGGCGTCATAACTCAATAGGTTATAATCACGTCGCCAAACGAGTCCGGCCGAGATGCTGGAAATAGCTTCTTAAAAGCAAATTACACCAGCAACCTTCAGTGGATATGAAAAATCCGCTGATATGAATTCTACCGGAAATCGTATGAAAAATAAGCAAACACCGTTAGCGGTAGGACGCGGCTCGCCAACGGTTCTAACGATCGAAAGTTCGAATTCCACATAAATCGTTCGAGAGAACATTTTTCAGCCCAGTTGTACTTAGAAAATGATGGCGTGAACAGTAGTTGCCTCTATTATCGATAGATACAAAACGAGTTACAGCGAGGAGTGATGAGTTGTCCTAGTTTCATTTTCAGAAGTGAATTATCTACGAATCAGCAGAGACTATCTTCACGTCCAGTTCTACACGCAAACGAACGTGCTACCATCGTTTCACAGGGCTGTTACCCTTTCACTTATAGAAAAGTGTATGTCGCAAGCGAGCGGCTCTAGGCTGTTATAGCCTAACTACGATCCCAAATAACAAGCCTGTGGGCTTTTACATGTTCTCTGGTAATTACATTTTTAACTTTTCATTTAAAAGTTGTTGAAAGACAAAAATGGTACCCTTGAGAGAAGGCTGCATTTACCACTTTTAACAAATTATTTACTGATTTACTTTGAAAATGTTGATTGTATCAAAATTTCTGGAGTGGCTGTAGCCCCATCATCTCCCGCTCTCCACCTGTGTACACCAGTGATACCAGGCCAGGTACAGATGGAAGGCTCGTATTGCTGCAGCCATAAACTGTATTCATGAACGACCATATATTTCATTTCAGGGAAGGCAAGTAAGGTATTTTTCCAGGGGGGATTGGGCATATCCCCCTCCCAAAATTGTGTTTTCCCCCAAAAATAGCCTTCAGTTTGAAGTTATGTTCCTGCAGGGGCCTCCCTGATGGCGCAGTGGTAGCGTCGTCGCCTTGTAATCAAGGGGTCCCCGGTGGTTCGCATCCCACTTTAAACTGTAGGTCCAGTCCCGATTAGCCTATCTGTGCATAAAAGAATACAAAATTCTGGTGGTATGGAACACAGAGTGCAAAAAAACTGAAAGCTTCAAAACAAGTGAAAGTTGCCACTTACAGCGCGACCTTCCAGACAAGTTACGGTTAAAGGACCTTGTACCGTACCTGCTTCAGTCGTCCAAAAATATATTTTATTTATTTCTTTTTTTATTTCTTTACTACAGAAAGGATATTTAACAGGTGATGAACTGATGATGATTCGAATTGCGAAAGGGCTGTAAATGGCTGAAGTTGCAAAAAAAATGCCGTTAAGACCTAAAAAAGGCTAAAAAAGGACCAATAAGCCAAAATCGCCGAAAAAGGCAAAAAAAGGACAAATATAAAACCCACCTTTTTCTGGCCTACAATGACCCAAAATGAACATATATTATGTTGGGCCTCGTCTTCGGACACTAGGGGAAAAAAAAGGATTTTTCATCAACTTCCGAGTCCTGGTCATTAGTATTCTGTCATCAATGGCATTCTTTTGCAGAAATTCAAAGATTTCATCCATATATTTAATTGAAACATAATCCAAAATTACCTTAACGTTTCATGAAATTTGCGAAAATCTTGTGAAAATTTTTGGATTGTCTACACGCTTTAAAATTTGTGCAATCACCCTGTACATGTAGTTTTAACCTACATTTTCAGACCGAGACTTGCCCTTCGATCGATTGAGTTGGTGTTTTAAGTCCATTTTATACACAGTAAGGCTAATCACGACTGGACGTACAGTTTAAAGTGTGATCCGAACCACTATGTGCCTCCACCGGGTATCGAACCCGGGACCCCTTGATTACAATGCGACGACGCTACCACTGCGCCAACGGGACCGAAAGAGATAGGCATTTTTTACCTGTTAACATATCCATTTTGCCGTAAGTACGGATCTCCACAACCCATACAGTAGGGTCAGCATTCATAAACTCCGAAAGGCAATGGAAAACATTTTTGAATAATCCAATCCTTGTTCGCGCATGCGCGAATACTGATTGTACGCGTTTCGTTGGGGGGGGGGGAGGCACGCAAGCCAGACAGTTGCGAGATTCATAGACTCCTGACAGTGCGAATTTTCATAATTAAATGTAATTGCCTCCCCGGCCGCTGGAGGGCGGGCCAGTGGGCGGTAACAAGAAGTCTGTTTGCTTCGTCAGAAAAAGACGCAAGAAGACTAAGTTGAAAGATATCTGAAAGATTATAAACCATTTGAAAACTGTTAAATTAATTTTGTTGTTTTACTTACGAGATGTAGACCTATTTTAACGCCGTATACTTTTACTTCTATTAATAATGTAAGAAACATTATTTATTTTGAATCTCATGATACTAATATTGAAATTGTGAAGCTTAAGCAATTTCCGGTTAGGCCTAAAATTTAGTATAGATGGAAAAATCAAGGGAATGGCTCTTTTTTTTGGGAAAGGGGGGGTATGAGATAAAATGGATCACACAAAATTACTTAATGACGAGGGTAAGAAGATATGTCCCACAAAGTAAGGGGTGGGGTTTTCCAGATCCAGTGGACGAGTAACTAACAACAAATATGAGATTTTTCCAGAATGACATCCGATTATATTACGCTACATTACACATATTTAATTGAAAGTACTGGTATCTACACAAGGCAGGCGGTTTCAGATCAGGACAGGAAATTTTTAAAATCCCAATGTTCGGGATGTTAAAAAATGTTATTTTCTGACTAAATCTGGAAACTATTAGCATGTGAAATATTTTTTAAGAAATCCTGGCACTCTAAATCACGAATTCTACACACTATCCCCACAAGCATTTCTTTGCATTTCTAGAATATAAACTGCTAATTTCAATAAATTTCAGACGCTTATAGCAAAATATGAAGAATTAACTATTTTAAAACACTATCATTTGGAATTTCTCAACTGTTCGGGTTCCAGAAATGGGAAATCGTTTGCCGAAGTCGGTATCGAAATTACATTCCCCCCCCCCCCCGGTATCAGTACAGACTTTTCGAGATTCCACACACCAGTAATGATTACTGCAGAGCCTTCTGCCGTTTGTCAGTTTCCAATTTTCACGCCTGGCAGCTTGAAACCAATAATTTCAGCGCCCTAGATCTGGAGGAAATTAATGAAGGGACAGCTGTGAAACATTATTTAGCCCTGATTGCATTTTACTTCCAGGCCAGGGGTCCCGGGTTTGAATCCCGGCCTGAACATAGGTACTCTTTGTGAAAGTCCCTTCATCAATTTCAAAATCACTCATCTTCATCTTCGAGATTACCAAAAAGTAGCATAATGGTGTTAAATAACAAAAATCAAATCAAATCTACTAACTTACTACTAACTCTCTAGCATTCTTAAACCCAAAGGTTTATGGCCGCAGCAACAAAAGCCTTCCATCTTTACCGATTTCCTTTAGGTCCATCTCAACGTTATCCCTCCATCTTCATTTTGGCCTTTCCACAGGCCTCTTACCATCACGTTTCCCAACAAGAATCCTGTAAACTCTTCTTTCCTCTCCCATTCGTGCCACATGGCCTGCCCACCTAAGTCTTCTTGACTTAACCATTCTAATAATATCTGAAGATGAATACAAATTTTGAAGTTCTAAATTATGTAACCTTCTCCATTCACCTGTCTCCTCATCCCTTTTAGGTCCAAATATGTTTCTAATAAAATTATTATTTATTTTTCAATAAAATAAAATCTAATTTGAATTTAATTTGATGATAAATTTCCACTATTGCGCTGATACAACAAAAAAGAAACGAGGCAATATTTTAGAAATGAGCAAACTTTTATAGTCGCTGACAAAAACAGGATGCTCCATGAAGCTCCCCTCAAGATTCTGGCCTTACCTGTTGCATCCTGAGGACCTCGTCTTCCTGGAACGAAGAAACGAGTGAAGATGACCGACGCCCGAAGCTAGAATCGCCAACGAGGCAGCCGCCTAAGCCAAAGCTCTGGAACTGCATCTTGTAGAAAGCAAATAAATAAAAAAAAAAAAATTGCCGCCGCTACTTGGAAACAAGAGTCCAGAACAGCGAGGGGGCTTTCTCGGTAAATTGCAAGTGATTCCCGCTCGGTTGGAAATCTTTGCGAATTTTGATTCCTTCTGGTTTCAAACCAGCATCAGGTGGAGGAATGTTTGATAACTGATTGGCTCTTTTTTGGTTCTTTCTCTAACGGAGGTTGCCATCACGTGACCTTGTCTGTGTCTTCCGCATAAACGTTGCTGGAATACTCGAGTCACATCTTTCTTTGTATTAACGTTCCTTTACTTTTTGACTATTCGTGGCATATGCTTTTCGGGGGAGGGAAGCCGCTACGTATTAACTAACTAACTCTTTAGCCTTCTTAAACCCGAAGGTTTATGGCTTGAACAATACGAGCCTTCCAACCTGGGCAAGATCAATCCAATCTTTTCATTCTTACGTTATCCCTCCATCCTCGTATTGACCTTCCTATAGGTCTCTTACCATCAGGCTTCCCAACAAGAATCCTTTAAACTCTTTTCTCCCATTTGTTCTACATGGCCTGCCAACCTAAGTCCTCTTCATTTAATTATTCTAATAATATCTGGACAGAAATATAAATTGTGCAGTTCTACATTATACACTCCGAGAACGAAATGCATCATATCGATTGATGCACCAGAATGCATCGATTGATGCACTAAATTGTGTTTTGTAGCTTCTTCAAAGAATCAGATTCACATTTGATGCATTTTGGTGCATTTTTGTATGTCGGGAAAGAAACGCCAAAGTGCATCAAGTGAGGATTTCTTTCAGTCGAGATGCACTTCAATGCATCATCTGATGCGTTTTGATGCACCTTGATGCTTTTAGATGCACCAGAATGCATCTTTTTTGATGATGCACTTAAAAGTTTCGTCTGATCTACATAAAGTCATTTGCTCAGACCAAAAGCTTAAGCGCATCATCCAAAAAGATGTAGGAAGGTGCATCAACGAACATCAGCTTATGCATTAAAGTGCATGTTGACTGAAAAGAATCCTCACTTGAATCAAATGATGCACTTTGGTGGTTCTTTCACCACATACAAAAATGCATCAAATGTGAATCTGATTCTTTGAAGAAGTTACAAAACACACTTTAGTGCATCAATCGATGCATTCTGGTGCATCAATCGATATGATGCATTTAGTTACCTTTTAGGTCCAAATATTTTCCTAAGGATTTTATGTTCAAATACTCTTCATTTATGTTCCTCCTTTAATTTAATGAACCAAGTTTCGCATCGTTATACGAGTAATACTACAGGCAAAATTACTGTTTTGTATATTTTAACATTTAGTTTATAAGATGTTATACGAGAAGATAAAAGTTTATGAAGAGGAAAATAACATGCATTTTCTGAAAAAAAGTGTGCTTTTTATTTCCTCTTTAATGTCATAATTTTGCCATTAAGTATTGACGATTCTACGTAATCTTTGAAGAATTGGATGAATTCTAATGGATTCGGATATCACATGCAGGATTCGAGATTCGGATATAGCGCTCAGGATTCGGATATAGGGTCCCAGTTTTTGGATATCGGTTACAGGATACAGGTTTTGGATATGGGATCCAGGATTTGAATACCGGGTGCAAGGTTTACATATCAGGTGCAGGAAATTATGTAGGATCAACAATTCGGATATCGGATCCATGATTCCGATATTCATTGTAGGATTTAGATACATGATGCAGCTTTCGGATATCGAGTGCAGGATTCGAATATTTGATGCACCATTTGGATATTCGATGCAGGATTCGGATATTCCATGTAGAATTGACATATACGACGCAAGATTCGAGAATTGGATATGGGATACAATAGAGAACTCGGAATTCAAATATATATTACGGGATGAATCCGGATTGATTCTTATAATTTGAATTCGGACAAGTCGGTTGTCGATTCGATCGCCCGTACTCAGTTATGACGAAAATAAATCTTCCTTTCTTTAACGAATGATCCTCATTTTCAATAACTTCTCCAAGGTTATCGTCACGAATAATGGTTGAGAAGGAAATTAATTTGGAAACACTGTTACACATCTCCAAGTCCCAATAAAACAAGTTGATCCTGAACTATGTTCCTCGTTAGGTTCAATGAACTGTATCTACATAAATACAATTTGTAAACTATTTCAAATATCATTGTAAAGATAGCAAAATGTAAAAACTGAAAAAACCTTTCTCTAAATACTGCCGGACAGATCTCACAAAGAGAGCCAAACATGAAATAGTTTGGAATTGGAGTGTACCAACAAGAATGTTTTGTTTCCTAACACGAAGCATTTTTAATTCAAACATTAACGATGGCACCAACGCTCGCAATCCCCAAACTCCGTGATGGCATACGTTTTAAGGCCACGTCTTGGCAGCACATGTTTTGTTCGGTAACACGTGGTCCAAACATGGAGACCAATCACCGCCCTTATCTGGCCTTCTAGACGAAAGTACGCATCTACCTGTTGAGGTCGCGTACTTTGGAGATGCGGGCATTTGACAAAATAAACGTAACAGCTATCCCTTGTGCATTGCACCGTGCCCTGAAAGAGTATAGGGGAGGCTTGAGGTGTGATTTGAAATACTTTACAGATAAAAAGGTTCTTTACGGTCCAGAACCCATTTACGCTTGATGATTTTCTCTCCTGGACCGGAATTGAATTTATTTAAAATTCCTGGACCTTTAACAACCCTGCCCCAGGTATCCATTGATTAAAGTCTCCTTCAGCGACTTTGTGCAACATTGTCGGAAAAATTGCTACCTCAGATCACCTACTCCAGAAATCGAACTCTAGTCTCACGCGTGGCAGTCAGACGCACAAGGAACGTAAGCGATAACATTATTATTATTATTATAGCAGCTTCGTGCTGGTTAAAAGGACAACGTGGAAGTGATAAACAGATTCGTTACAAGGCACATGTTTGATATGATCCATATTTTTATGTGACGTCACAACTTTAAAATATGTCAGTAATAAATTTATTTTGAGCAACGAAAGCGTAATTTCCGTGTTATTATATGTAATATTTCACCTTGTTTGTAATGTATATCTTTTGTTTAATGTTTATTGTATTTTATGATCTATTATGAGTAGTTTAATGTATCTTCATGTTTGCGAGAGTGCACTATGTGAATTTGTATTTCTAAACATGTATAGATGTCAGTTTTGTTGATAGTATCCTTTTGTAGATAGTGAGTGATTCATCTGTGCTTGAATCTGTGTTCTCGAAAATAGTATAAAAGCGAGGATATCGCATAAGAAATCACTTTCTCCACGGATCGTCGATGATTTTAAACTTAAAAAAACTCATCTGTGTTGTGCATACATCTTGGTATGGTAGTTCGGGGCGCAAGCTAAGCCTATGTGACCATAGGCATGCCGATGGCCATGCATTGATGCTATGCACAATACTGCAACCATTATTCCTTAAGAAATGAAGCTAGCCTAACAATTAATTTGGACGAAAACTCTAAATAGCAAATATTGGCTCGGTTATTATTGCATATCTCTTGGTGTGGTAGTTCGGGGCGCAAGCTAGATCTATGTGATCATAGGCATGCCGATAGCCACGCATTGAGTTTATGCGTTTTAGTTGAGTCAATTCATCGACAAAGCGAAATCCTCGCCTTCGTCTCAAGTATATTCGCATTATAATTGCCATAAATAAATAAAAAACCTTTTAGTTTATCTACTGCAGCAATGTGGTTTTATTTCTCTGTGCTGTGAATATTGTCTTTGCCTAACACTATCCCTGTACCTGAGAGGAGTCTGTGTACTTCACCGAGTCTCATCGTTCACCGCTGAGTATTAATAAGTTATTATTAATACATATAATAATACATTTAATAGTATAATAATACAGGCTATGGACGTATCATTTTATTGTATTTTATCCTGTGCTATATGCAACCGTGGTCAACGTGAGAGTAAATTTGGTTGCATGCATATCAGAAGTTTATACCTCGTCTTGTAAAGTGTGAGCGAAAGGTAACTGTGCACCTACACTACGCTACATATGTAGAGAAAAACTTCCCTTTCTTGATGTTTGTTGGTATATAATGTTATACCTGCCGCAAAATTAGTTTGGTATTGACGCTTGGGAAGCACGTGTTGAAATCGGGTCTACGGCACTGCGGGAGGGTGGGTTGCTGGCATGCGAGCCAATCAAAATCTTCCCAGTGCTTCACCCAAGCCCTGGTTACCTAGCAACAGAAAACGTTTTTCTCGGTGTTGCCGCTTATCGGGCGATTCTTCCTGTGATCAGATTTCATGTTGTTGGGAGAGGACGTGTTGTTTGTTTGTTGCGTTGCTGTGATATTTTAACCGGTCCGTTGTTTAGTGTTTATTGAATTTAGAGTATTCTTTGTTGTATATAGCGTGTTGTTTTAGTTGTTATTTTTTGTACATAATTTTCTGTGTTCTTGAGTGTGTCGTGAGCTTGTGTGAAGAATGTCAAGCACAGGAGGCAATACTCGAGATGACAATGTACCAAAGAGGCCATGCACTAAAAGAAAAAGGAATTCTTCTCAAAGGACAAACGCGGGAGATGGTTTGTTCTGAGCGCAAATAATTTGAGCAAGAGAAAAACAATGGGGCTCCAATCATTTCTGTAAATAAAGTTCTGGACAGGACTGCTGCTGCTTTCGGCGTGTCTAAGAACACTATTGTTACCATAGGGAAAGAAAAATATAATGTGGTAGAAATAAATAAATAAATGCGAGGCTTCAAAATTGGAAACCCCAGGAAAGAAGAGGAATATCAATAAACGCGTGACAAATTTAGATACCTTTCAGCAAGATGCTATTCGTCGCCATATACTCTTATTATAGGAGGAAAGATTATCCCACTGTTGGGAAACTGCGAGTTTCGTTGAAAGATTCGGCATTTTTTCAAGGTGGGGAAACATCTTTAAGGACAGTCATAAAATATCTGGGATTCTCATACAAAAAAAAATAATGGACGCAAAATAAAGTAAAGTATGTAGGCATATGGGGATGTGGAGGTAAAGCTCCACACATTCTCGACCTCGACCTAGGCCATATTATGGAGGTGATGTGGTTCACCAACCACCTTTACCGCAGGTTTGCCCCAGGTACTCACTTGGGCTGAGTCGACCCCTGAGCCGCTCGGGATATTTGAAAAGTTCCACAAACCACCGCGGGTCTCACACGTGAAAGTAAGACGCCCCACCGACTCAGTTGCGGTATAATTGAAAGACGGGCAGACTTTAACAGTGACTTCGGAAAGAAATGATTATTGAAAGTGTATATACAGAATGGATTGAAAAGGTAACCTGTAAACAATGCTTGTTTCGTTAATTCGTTCATGTTGTAAGGGAGATGGAAATGAAGAGAGAAAACAATAACACATTCATCATTGTTATTCTGTTTTCCTCGAAAAACAATAACACATTTCATCATTGTTCCTTTTCATAACACGTTTTCCTCGACACAGCGTCAGACGGCTGCACTGCGTACCGTACCATACCGCATGATATGGCAACACCGTGACGCGTGTTCCTTCAGCTCTCAATACCAAACTAATTTTGCGGCAGGTTTTAGTTGGTACATAAGGACATGGACAGTTGGTTGTAATCCACTCACTGTTGTTTCTTCAGTTGTTTCTTCGGAGCGTGATATTGCAAAGCGCGGAACTGCATTAGCAATGGTTTTGCTACTTGAAGCTCGTGTGTTTTTGTTTTGACTGTTCAAGTAACCGGATAAATAAAACCAGGCCTCATCTGAGGAAAATGTGACATCGAGAATATCCTCTCCATTGACAGCAATAAAGTCTCTGAACCACCGGCAATACTCAACACGCTTGTCGTGGTCCCTTTCTTGCAGATTTTGCACTACTGTTATTTTGTAGGGGTGTAAATGCAAGTGCTTTTCCAGTGCGCTGCCGTACGATACACTCACTTGCTGTCACAATTTACGAATTGACTTCTTTGGGCCTTGCTCTATTCTAATCGAAATGTCCTGTAACTTGTCCTCTGCTAGAACTCGTGACCTGGCTGATTTCGGCGCATTCTTCACTGATCCCGGTCTGCAAAATTTATCGATCAACCGCCGCACTGCATTACGATGTGGTGGATCTGTATCAGGAAACCTTTCCATAAACTTATTTCGCACTTCTTCCGTCGTATTCACCTCCGTGTCGATAGACTTGTTCCACCAAAAACACACGAGCTTCGAGTAACAAAACCATTGCAAATGCAGTTCAGCACTTTGCAATATCACGCTCCGAAGAAACAACTGAAGAAGCAACAGTGAGTGACTGACAACAATGAATGAATGACAACAATGAGTGACTGACAACAATGAATGACTGACACCAATGAGTGACTGACAACAATGAATGAATGACTGACAACAATAAATGAATGACAACAATGAATGAATGACAACAATGAATGAAGGACAACAATGAGTGACTGACAATGAGTGACTGAAAACAATGAATGAATGTCAACAATGAATGAATGACAACAATGAGTGACTGACAACAATGAGTGACTGACAACAATGAATGAATGACTGACAACAATGAGTGACTGACAGCAATGAGTGACTGACAACAATGATTGAATGACAA